>NC_134710.1:74854772-75226647 GCF_043290135.1 Rhipicephalus microplus
TATTATTATTATTATTATTATTATTATTATTATTATTATTATTATTATGTGATAACCACGTGACTGGAACTTTTTGACGTCTGGGCGTCGAAACAACCGGCATGCGATGGAATGATGAGATTAAACTTCGCGCATGTGGTGCTCCTTCATGACAGTTTCGGTGACATCAAAACGTGCCACATATAAACAAGGCACCATTCAGGAGGGCACCGTTTACAATTTATCGGGTTGTTCCAACACAGCAACACACTTCGACTTATTTATTTTTAACGCTCCCGCTTCTTATATGATGCAGCGGTTCAAAAAAAGAGACCGAAGCTCACTATATCGACTTTTTCGTGTAAATTCCCCTTGATAGCTCACGCAAGTGAGAAGTTGCGCAACCACAACGCTAGGCCAGTGGTGCAACGTTTTACGCTGCTCGTAAACTGTGAGAGTAGTCACGCTTTTGCATGCATTTCGCAGGTCCATATATAGAAGCAATACAGAAATGAACCATGATTACGTTGAGTTCATCTCGTGAAAATTCTTCGCAAGATCTCTTTTTCGGTGCGACGTATTAGATGTTGGTGAAATCCAATGTAAAAAAAAACATCGCCGGTGTAAAGTATGCGTTACAGAAGATACTGAATCCCTCCTAACATGCCACATATACAAGATGTAGTTTCGAGACCACAGGGGAGGCGTTCAACGGCATGTAACAGTGCAACAGACAATAATGAGATGTTGCACAACGCGCATCGATTGCTCTTGAAAAAAATTAAGGTTATTGGCGAGTAATTATCCGCCGTAAAGTTCGTAAACATGTAGTCAATGACACAAATGAGTCATAGTACATGTATACCTATAAATAAGAGTATTGAGCACGGAACATGAAAAATATTCATGCTAAACAGCCTAACCCAGTTGGAGGAAGACTATACGTCTAAATCGTCCATGCTGACTCCGTAAAAATCCCGCCAGAAGAACAATATGACTCATTTGGCGTTGTTTGCTTCAGCTATAGCACTATTCGTTTGTGCACGAACGTCCTGGTTCTGGTAATGTCGTCATGAGTATTTGCACCGAACATCTACCGTGGCGACTATGGCGATGTGCTGCTACGATCGAGGACACGGGTGTTTGACTTTCGGCCGTGGCGGCCACGGTTTGATGGCTGCGAAATGCAGAAACTCCTGCCTGTTTAGACTTAGGTGAGAGTCGAAATAAATCATCATCACAGTTAAGTATTGGCGTGCACTTCGCTTTGAATATGATATTTACTGCGCAAGAGGATATTACGTTTGAGCTGGAAAACTATTCATTTCTAAATCAATTAATATACTTACTTACTCCCCTGTACATTAGCGTTACATTAAGCGCAGAATTGGGGCAGTATTACGCACTAGATTTAAGTTTTATCATTTTTTTCGCAGCCTGCTACGTCGAGCATGTCATAAAAGTATACTGTGTAAGTTAACCCCGATAGTCTTCGTATAACACAAAATTTCAGCGAATCCCGATACTGGACACTACCTATAATTAGCGAAGGCCAATGACAAACGGCGTCTATTAATTGAAATCTTAATAAACTTGGTTTCGATCTTTCGTGGTGCCACCATTTTTATACCGACTTCACAAAGCTTAGCGGGCGCAAGTGCTATTTTTACGGCCCCTTCGCCAATAACGGGCCCCGCATTAGAATCGGCTGAAATTTTCCCTCATGCAAACAATTCTACCACGGGAGTTTTGTGCCCTGTTTCCTACCAACCGTTTATTAAAAATGCTAAGAACGTTTTCTCATTGGGCACCGACCATCATTCACGATGGCAATAAGTGTTCTTATCAAAAACAGCACTAACGTAAAAAAAAAATATGTATATACGAGCCGGGAGAGATGCGATCATTCGATGTTTGACAGAAAATCAAAAAGGTGAAGGAATTCTGGCTGAAAACGACATACTGACACACTGCGCCCAACTATATTAAATAGCAATTCTGTCGCAGGGCACCATATTCCTAGAGGCAATATTGGTCGCATTCATAGAGGTGATGCACAGAAGTGAAGTATGAGCATCGGTTCGCGGTTTCATGGTTTAAAAAAAACGCGCCCAAATCTATTGAAGCTAATCGTCTCAAGATCTTGTGCTTCTTCTATTGCGGATAACGAATATTCTTACTTCCTAATGCGGCGAGCTTCGAAAAATCCATCGACGGAAGCTATGCAACGAGAAATTCGTCGAGTTTTCGCAAGTCACTTTTTCTCGCATTGTTAAATTACAGATATGTTCATGCAAGCTAGGTTATATTGACATGTGACTGCATGCATAATAAATATTTGTTCAATGTTTACCAATGAATCAATGCGAGCAGCTTCCGGTCACGTTTTATAAAGAGGGTATACTTTTACACTTTCCTCCAAAGTTTTACTAAGCCTATAAAATAAACTGTTTTATTTTTCGATAGCACTATCATACGGTCGACGTCGGCGGTGAACAGGAGGAGATAATGCGCATTACATATTTTATTTTCTCAACCTAGTTCTGAAAACGCCCTCACTCCACTTGAGGCTGTGCTTCGCAAGGATATATGAATGCCTCAAAATGCTATTACGCGTTACGAAGACACCGTAAAGCATGTGTTTACCATACTGAAATACTTCATATTCGTGTACAGATTGTATGAAGGTTGTGACACCGAATAAACTGCTAACGCTATCTTGGAGTTAATTTCCACTCAAAAATTCACACCACTCATTCGTACCAACTGTAGCTTACTGTAACACCAGAGTATTAAAAAAATACGGGCGATTGGATCATACCACTGCGAGGAATGCCACACGGACGTAGGGACACCAGAAAGCCCTTACGATTGATATCTGAGCTTCTCACAAAGCAGGTTGTTTAAACTCTGCTCAGAACTCATATTTTGCTCAGCATTCACTCGATTATTGTTCCTAGAAATATGGTGTATCCGAAACCTTAGAAACGCCCTCTCAAATACTCATCTGATAGATCTGACAGCTTTACCATCAAACACTGTCATCACAAAATAAATTATTTCTTATGGTGAGACGATGGATATCAATGAACAGAAAACAAGCATAACATGCCTACTCGTGGGCAAATACACTGAACTGGATAGATCGCTCCAAACTCCCGCTGTAACAGCAAACCCAGATTCTACTACGCGTGCGTAATTATATTTTGTACGCGTCTGTACCGCTCTTTTCCCATTACATACGCAGACGCCACGTGATAAGCACAAATCAACTAGACAAAGCCGCAGCAAAAGCATGCTACATGTGTATTCGAGCACAACCCTATAGATTGCCGCATACCAGAAGAAAAGTCCCATTTTCTCCTATCATGTGTGTATCCACTAAATATACGTATACGCGTACGCACAAGTACCTAACAATTGCTTCCCAGGAAAAGCGAGAGGACGTACAAGCCGTGAACGAACACAGAGGAGCTTATGTTAAATGCTACACCCGGCGTCACCTTTCCACGACTGGTAGAGCCATGACCAGCAACTGCTAACTCTCCCATAAAGCACACCGCAGTCCGCCCAACAGCGTTCCGGAAGCGCGCAACAAATTACCTTGACAAGCATCATACTTCCTTAATTCCCATCACCCAGAGTATACCGCAAGGTGGCTAGAGGAATGCACATGAAACCAAACCCGCTCTCTCTCACCTCTACTGCCCAACACTCAACACATTTTATCTACTTGTCTGTTTACTATACTGAGCAACAAGCGCTACACTCATACGCCATTCGATGAACATCCTCGCCCAGAACATATATAAGCACCTACATGGAGCACAGCAGCCGCTGAAGACATAATTCACACTTTTCATTAGAGAGTACGTAACCCAACAACAGATACCGACTTAGTCGACTTACCACGCTGTAGAAAGCATAATTTAAAGATATATATATAAGCATGATGAAGGCCCGGAGGTATATATTGAATGGTTTTCACCGAGAATCAGGGATGGTATATCAACTCCCGAGAACTTGTTGCTGGGTTAGTTGGTTCATAATACTAAGCTACTGAGCACAAATTTGGTACGGGACATGAAAAAGCACATATAGCGCAGGGCAACTGGTAACTTGGCACTATCTTTATCGCGAAAAAAAATTTCTAGACGGCATAGGGGGCGCTTCACCCACTGAGTGGATGGAGCGCACCCGTACTCTTTGAGCAATCGCGCTCACTGGTTCCACTCACCAAGAACGAATCCAACGCAGAATGCAGTGTCTCCGATAGCGTACACGCTGCCGTATACCGATGAATGCCGAATGTCCACGAGATACCCTAACATGGGCATCATGGAAGAGTCAACCATGCCGATGGCGAAACCAATTCCAGCATTGGGGACAATTAGGTGGTTCACGTTCTTCGCCATAGGAATCTGCAAGCGGAAAGGTGCATTTCGAGAAAAGCGTGGTCACCATGCAAGTTTGCGCACGTACTTACGCATACGAGACAGATGCCAATTATGAAGAGACCCATCATCGAGGACAGCCACCGGCCGAGTTTGTGGCCCATGGGACCGAAGAGGTTCGTGCCGACCAGGTAAGAGATGCTGGCCGGCAGAAAGACGGCGCCTTGCTGCCATCGGGGTGCCTGCATAGTGTCCATCAGCCAGAGCGGCAACGAAGGCTCCAGCACTGCAATGCCCAGGTTCGCAAAGGTGATGGCTCCTGCCGCAGCCAAGATGTACGGGTCCTGGGCGAGCGCCTTCAGGGAAGCGCCCTGCTCGATGTCCCGCCGCATCCTTGGCCGCAACACCACCAGCTGCAATACTGAGAGAAGCGACATTGCGGAAGATCCGGCGCATATGCAGAGTGTGCTCGATCGCTAGCCTCGCCTCATGCTCAATAGTTAGCCTCGCGATTACGTGTCATTGCTGCTGCCTGGGATCGTGCCAGTTCAAGAGAAAGATTTGAACGAAGCCCCTCGGGCACTCACGGCCGTCCAGTAGCGCTATGGCTGCGAGCACAAGGAAGGGGGCGCTCTTGCTGACGAACTCGTACATGACGCCCCCGAACGGGGGTCCGATCATAACTCCGAGGGCCAGGCCGCCCATGGCGATGGCCATGGCGTTGCCACGCTCCCGGTCATCAGGATATTTTTCGGCCAGCATACCCATGCCAGCCACGCTGGTGCATGCCGAGCCCACTCCTTGCAGCGTACGTGCCAGGAAGAGTGTGGCGTAGTTTGTTCCAGCCGCAAAAACTGCACCAAGCTGTGCGTCATGAATCAGCGCAGGAAGGGCCGCGATTGGTGGGCCAAGTACTCACCGAGTGTCGACACAAACATGATGAGAAATCCAGCAAACATGGGCAGTGAGTAACCGACGCGGTTAGTCAGCGGTCCCACGACCGGGTTGACGAGCGCCTGGACGACTGGCTTGGAGGCGAACATGATGCCCACCTCGACATTCTCGTTATTCAGCAGGTCATGGCGGGTCTTCATCTCTTGGGGGCTCAGCGTGCTTGACGTGGGTCCCGGGTCGGGCTCGGTCGGCGCCGGCGGCACTAGTGTGCGGCCGGGCACTTCCCAGTCACTGCTGTCCGTGGCCTGGGGTGGACTCAGCAGAAGTGCAGGTCCGCCATCAGCGCCGCTGTCGTTCTTGGCCGCGGGTCGGTTCAGTTCATACAGGAAGTTGGGGATGATGGGCACTGCGGGGAGCGCATCGATCGGTGGGTCTGAATCGATAGGGCGTGCCCCCCTCCCACTCACCAACGGTGGTGAGCAGCATGTTGTCCAGAAGCAGGGCCACGGCCACGATGAGCAGCACGAGGCGCCTCGAGTCCCGCCAGCTGCGAACCACGTCCAGCAGGTGCATGGCCGATCGATCAGCTGCGGGCCCACCGAGCTCGCAACAGGTGCGCTGCAACAGGTGCCCGCGCTCACGCCGGCCTGCCCCACGGGACGCTGTCGCCGAGCTGACTGAGCCCCGCGGGGCCCCACGACCCCGGGCCCTCCGACGCCGAGAGCGACATCTGCCGGCGCAACCCCCTCCAATCGAACGCCGCCGTTGGACCCCCTCCCCCCTCCCGGCGCCCCGGGCCCCGACTGCACCCCATCTGGACAGAGGCGCCTAACGAGCTCACCGTGCTCTGTACATGGTCTTAGCATGGCCAGTCAGCCGACCTGCTACGTCATCTGATCACTTGCCTATGAAACAAGCTCATGCAGTGACATACCACGGTGGAGCCAAGCAGCAAGTCGCAGTCTCATTCGCTACTCGTGCCCAGAGGCTGGGCCAATCGATTAGAGGTTCTAGTCACGGAGAGCTTTCCGCGGCTTGCAGAGCGGGGACTTCCCGGCGCGAATGACATCGCATACCGTAACACGCGGCCTGCCAGCTCGAATCAAAACAAAACCCTTTTTGAAAACCGCTCTTTTCATGCGCCCAGCGTTCAGCAGGCAACCTTGGGATCGACAAGAAAAAAAAAACGGTATAGCAGCAACTTTATATGTTACAACCACCACTTTCCGTTTATCATCCGATAGAAAAGTGCTCCTCAACTTTAAATATCACGCATTTTAAACGAGTGTTTTCCTTGGAGGATACACCCGTATATTGTGGATACGTGCTAGGCCCTTTACTTTTCCTTATTTTTTGTAATGACATTATTAACGTTATAAATAGTCCGGTCCAAATACGTCTTTTTGCAGATGACTGTATACTTTTTAATGAAATTAATAGTATCAAGGACCAACTTGCGTTAAACTCGGCGTTAGAAAACGTTGCTACTTGGAGTAAAACTTCTAACATGCAATGAAACCATGACAAAACAGTTTACCTCCGAATGACTAGAAAAAAAACCCCTGTAATTCTCTTATTGTACTTGTGACCAACCGCTTAAGCAAGTAGATGAACACAAATATCTTGGCGTAACATTAACCAGTACCTTAAGTTGGAACTCTCAAATTACTAACATATGCGCTGCCGCTTTCCGTAAACCTTGTTAATTACGACACAAACTCAAAACTGCTCCCTCTGAGGTTAAATACTTAGCATATACTTCTATAATTAGACCGAAACTTGAATATGCCTGCGTTATTTGGGATCCTCACACTAAAACCAATATCGACTGCCTCGAAAGAATTCAAAGAAGGGCCGTCCGCTTTATTTATGGTATGTACGGTCTAACAGACTCTGTTTCTGCCCTGATGGAAAGACATGGTATCCCAACATTAGAATCACGACGTAAATCATTTAGGTTAAAATTACTTTACCAATTAGTTAACCGGAAGCTCTTACTTGATCACAGCCCCTACATTAGTCGCCTGGAAACACGGCGCGGTCGTCATTCACACTCCCTTGCCTAAACTCCGTATTTCGCCAAAACTAATCTCTTCAATTTTTCGTTCTTCCCGCGCACAATCTGTGAGTGGAACAATTTACCGTTTGCCGCCCTGCTGTCGACAGATTCTATTGACGCACATGTTTTCCTGAGGATGTAAAAATGATTTGCAGTTTTATTATCCACTGATCCTTTTTGCTGATTGCTTACTTTCAGTACCATGTTGCTTTCCCTTTCTTTTGATAAAAAAAATTAAAAATGTGATTCTCGCAATCCCACTTAATTCATTGCTGTTATGATAAGCTTGGTTGCATTATTGTTGTGTGTTTGTGATGATTGGATTATTGTATGCTGTGTGATGCTTGGCTTGATTGCCTTACTGCCTGTACCACTCCTGCTTGGGCTCCATGCCTGCAGTATTTTGTAAATAAAAAAATAAAAATAAAATAAACTTAATGGTGTCCATCTTGCGCCCAAGCAATGAAATACTTTCTTGCTTTGTTCAATGTCTCTGCTTGCATGCGCTACTGCTTTGGCTAACGACACTACACGTACTTCAGTTCCCCTCACATCTTCTTTTTCCTCGAGCATTGAGCGTCGAAATAGACCTCCGGAAAGCGAAAGAAAGAAGTGACAATTCGTTATAGACCATTAAACTTACAACTGTAGTAACAGACTTCCCAGACAAGCGCTCAGTTCTATGGTATATAGAAAATGATCAGCAAACCATAAAGGTTATAAACATTTTGCATAAAAGTTCGTTTGTAGCTACTGTTTTGAGATAGTAACTATGCTTCAATGACCGTAATTGTCGTTTTTGTCTAAGTCGTGAAAAAAAAAAAAGCGACGGCGAACAAATAGACCACCATTCACCTCTTTCCTTTGAGAAGGAAAACAACTGCAGACTTAACACATATCGACCCCTGCAACCATCTCAGTTTACATGACGCAGCAAAGGACGTCGATTTTGTCTCAACGCAGATGTCTACACCTTTTTGTTGCACGCGAGATCACCGGCCCGGGCTCCCTCCACAAACAAGAGGCGCGAATCGTCTTAACGATTAATGAAGTCGGCCGACTGAAACATGATGAAAGCACCATCGTTTGGGAGCAAGAACGATGACATTGTTGAGTCGATTAAAGGTATTTTCGTTGTCATATGCAAAAAAATAACGATAAATGTGCTGATTTTGCTCCAAGTACATGAGACGTCTGCCCGAAGGCATGCAGTGTGTTCTTTCGATCGCGTTCCAGTAAACTGGACACGAATGCTATTTGCCGTGGTCGCTGCCGAAGAAGAAGAAGAAGAAAGAAAAGGTGGTGTGTGCAGTGCGAGTGTCTCTCAAAGCAAATGGGCCTGGGGGAAGTCGTCAATCAGGGGCGCCTTCGCCGTAAACAGAGAAGAAACATGGGAGTGAATGTAAGCGATTCCGGAAGGCGAAACAGTTTACATACAGAGCAGCAAGTTTACTCGCGTCTATTGTGGACCAAATCAAGTTGTTTCACTCATTCGCTCACCGACGATTGGTTCGTCTTTCTTAATTAGAACTAATGAATACTGTGTCTAACAAAACACAAGCCCTTGAAATTTCCACTTTCCTTCTCTTTGTGTCATGTCAAGCTGCGCAGTGTGTAGCTTCCAATGCTAGTTACTGTGTGTATATATATATATATATATATATATATATATATATATTACTATGTTGTAACATAGCCTCGTAACAATTTCTTGCTTGTGAATATGTGTGAATATGTGTGAATTACGTGCTTTGTAACTAGGCTATGATATTTATTATGTGTTTTATTATGCGCAAAATATGATGTGTATTTCGGCAGTGATGCTCTCTTTTCTTATATTTCACTAACTTCTCTGTTTAAACTATATGCTTAGCCATTATGATATATTTGTTGTATTTGCTCTGAGATGATGTGTTCCAGTAGTGAAGGTTCTTTTTCTCATGTTTCTCTTATGCACATTTCTGTTTTATATGAGTCAACTCCACTCCTGTAATAGCCCGCAAAGGGCTGACAGTATTAATAAATGAAATGAAATGAAATGTTCGTTTCCCCAGCGTGCAGCCAAGAGTGACTACTGTAGAAGGGGGGGGGGGGGGGGGGGGGGCTCGCGCTTTCTTTTTCCTCCCGGCTAGTACGCAACGCGCACGGTGGAGTGCCGCTGTCACTGACAGATGCGCCTTCCTGTCGCGTGGCCTGCATACTTCGCCTGTACTTTCAGAGACCTCAAAAAGGCCGTGATACTCCAGAAAGTTTTTTTTTTCACTCGACAATAGCTGTTACAAGCTTCAAAATAATGTCTTTCAATATTTTATGTCGTACTGTTGAGTGATACTGATTGAAAGCTTCAAAGTGTACGTTTCTATTTCCAGTCATTATTTCTGATTGCCGCAGCCGTTTTACATTCGTAAGGCAGGCGTGCAGGCGAGAATAATTGGGGCAAGATGTGACAAGCCATTGACTGCACCTCAGCGTATCTACTTATTACCCCGAAATTTTATATGGCCCAACTACTTTTTTTACGTTTGACAACAATGAAAGAATGGCTTCTTTCGTTGTGTCTGGCGGTTCGTTGTGTGCGCCCCATAATATTGTTCGTTAAGGCATATAGGAGCGCTGCCTGTAGTATAGAAAGGCTGATGGGGAAGTGCTCGTTCATCATTGTGTTAGATTGAGTCAGTTTTTTTTTTTTCACGCCGTTTCGATAGCGGTGATGTTTATGAGCGGAAGTGATTCGAGAGCCTCTAACGATTGCTGTAGTGACTTAGGAGGGTCACGTTAAATTATCTTTGTTTCTCGGCGTATATCTTAGTTTTATTTTATCGCATCATGCTGCTCAATTTAATTTTGCAGGTAGATTCACGAAGCGTGTTTTTTGGTTCTCTTTCTGGTGCCACGTTTCAGCCTTGTTATTCTACCTTTTTGAACGAATGGCGTCGCGCGCTATTCGTGGATTTTTTTTTTTCTCTCGTCAGAATATGTCGTGTGACGCAGTGCCGTGAAATGGTATTAAAACGAAAGCAAGAGTCAGCTCGTCAAAAGCTTCAAATTCATGCGTGCTTCGTCTGATTCGTGGATATTGGCTACAATAGTTTTGTTTTGCTTTGGAGTTTAAACCCTTATGGTAATACATGTCATTAATAACATCTGTGCCATCCCCATTACGTGAAAGGCGATCACTGGTGAGCCAAGCGTTCGATCGAGGATATTCCGGCGCTTGTCTTCGTGCCTTCTTCGTCGTCAGTGTCTTGTGCTTTTTTTGTTGTTCTTGATTCGTTTTATAATCGTAAACCTTTACCACCTTAGGCAATTATTGGTGCTTCGAAGGTGATATTACTTGCGGCGACTTTTGAGCGGGTCGTTCGTGCTGCACAAAGAGGCGATCCCGAAACCACAACTCCTGCTGCTAATAATGCAGTCGCTTTACAAGTTCCTCTTCGATGTCGTCTAAGAAACAGCAATAAGAAATTTCGCGGGCATTGTTGTACGCCGTTGAGCACATCCGCAAGATGTGATGCAAAAGTGGCGGGGAGCCCTTTGATCGTAATCAAAATGTCGACGATGGGACCAGGAGCCCACAAACGATGCAGATGAGCGTGCCCATAACGGCGGCGATTGTTTTATGTCTTCAATCAAATTATTTCGTTCACCTGGTCATAGTTTTTTAATTGGGCAAAGTGCTTTAATTAACTTCGTTTTTGTCGATGGAGGCGGAAATGTTGTAGGCCCGTGTGCTCAGATTTGGGCGCACGTTAAACAACCCGAGGTGGTCGAAATTTCCGGAGCCCTCCACTACGGCGTCTCCCATAATCATATGGTTGTTTTGGGACGTTAAACCCCTCAAATCAATCAATCAATCAACTTTGTTTTGTTTTGTTTTCCTGCACTCACGTACAGCTCCGTTTACACATATCGGCAAAATGTGTAGCAAATTATGAAACGTTATAGCAATACACTCGTCTTCGGTCTGGTGGTAAACCGATCGTTGCTGCCAGTATCGCCAATCCACAGAGCGCCAACACTGCACGGTTAGACATTTAAGCGCACCTAAGAGTAAGCGCATTACACGACTGGCTATTCTTACAAATGCTAATAAAGGCCATCGTTTAGCCTCCTTCATCATCGTACACTGCTGGTGGGTGTCTGGTACAGGTTTACTCGCCCTTAAACACTGCTTGTCGTATTAACCATCCAGACGGCACTGTTTATTCGCCGCTTTCAGGGGGTCGTATGCGATGCGATGTTCATTTATTTTTTCCGTGTCTGCAGCTTCACAAGCCTAACGAGACGTGCATGGTTCAGAATGAAAAAAAACTTGTGTGAAATGAAATTCCACCGCTTGGATCGATAGGCAGGTCAGAAGTCCGTTAGGAGCCGGAAATTGAACCAGACAGGCAGGAGCTCACAGCTGCGACGCGCGCCCGCGCACGGTGAATGTGTATGGGCAAGAGAAATGTCACATTTCATAGATTTACGGGCTGGGTGCACCTGACACGAGCGCCATCTTTCGCCGATGATGGCTGACCAGCACGCTGCGCAGGTTAGGCGTTCGGAAATGTACTTCTTTTAATCACAAGAAAAGTAGTTCAGTAATACTCAAGAACTACAGAGCGCCATGACATTCTTCTGCTACATTTAATTGGCTAATAAGACCGGCAAAAACACCCGGCTAAAAATGTGTGCTTAAGCCTCAGATCAACCAAAAATTCACGTCGTCATTAATGTACTCGTTTCTCACACATGATGAAGCTGCATTCAGTGTTGCCCAATCGGCCAGCAGATGTATGCAACTCAAGATCTCAATCACCATTGCACTTTCAGTGCCAATTCTAAGGCTCTTTTTATACGCTGCGTTATGAACTTTTTGACGATTTGCTATCGTAACAAAAAGTGTCTCGCAAGTTAAGAACGCAAAATAGTTTTCTCAGTCTGTATTCCAACCATGTTTTAACGCGCAATCTCTCCGTTTTTTTTTTTAATTTTTTTGTCGGCGAATATTAGGAGGTGCTTTAGAAAGTCAACGAACAAGTCATCCCAAGCGACATGCCTGAGCATCTGGAAGAGACTTCGCGTCAGCGGCAGGGCAATAGCAACGCAAATAGTTCCATTCCTCATTCGATTCCTCTCAAAGCATTTACAAGAAAATCGCTATTCCATTGATTCGCTCGCCATTTGTGGTGTATACGACGAGTCACAAAGCGACGATTCAAAACGCGCCACCAGAAAAAGAGCTGCACGCCGTTACCTTCGCGTTTTCCTATACGCGAAGCCAAAAAGGTAACAGTTCTGGACTCTCGCAAAGCTACGCCGCATTCTGTCATTTCCTTCCCGGCGATAAAAGAGCGTGAAACGTTTTCTTTTCCCTTTCTTTGCTGCGTGTAGCGATGTGGCAACGCAGAAAAAAAATGCCTGTGGCTGCCGAAGTCGTTTTGCGATCGCTTCGAGGTTGACTGCGCAGCTTGCGGGGACCGATGACGCTTGCCCGCAGTGCTATAGTATCGCGCCTAAACGGCCTTGCCACCCACAACCCTTCCGCGTCGCCTTACTCCGCAAAGAGCTCGAGGTAGGGTCATTTTTTTGCCGGCCGAGTGAGCACCTCGCGGCGCGTTAACTCCGGCTCATTTGCCACGGGCCACCGCGGATTACCTCCTCATCGACCATAACGGTCGAGGGCCAAAACGCGAGTAAGGCCTTCCGACGATAACTCAGCCGCGGAAAGAAGGCACACTGTTAGCGTTGCATCCGACAATGTCTCAATTGTTCCAAAACACCCGGAATGATATGTACACCCGGACCGATGCTCGCAAAAAACGTTTCTTGGGCGAAAGTTGTACGAATAGTCACTTGTCGTGTCGGATAAGTACGTATACTGCCTGCTATATATAAAAATCATTGACTCGAAGATCGTCGGTTTGATCCCGACCGTGTCGGTCGCATTTCGATGAAGGCGAAATGGTAGATGCCCGTCCACTGTCGAAATTTCCGGAGTTCTTCACTACAGCGTCTCTCATACCAGATCGTGGTTCTGGGACGTAAAACCCCAGATAATGTCATCATTGTATAAGAGTTACGTTGTGTTACGTAAAGAAAAGACGTGAAAACGTAAGGGTCATTTTTCTTTGTTAGACACAATATTAATTAGAACTAACTGACAGTGATGCCAAAAAAAGTACAGGGGATGTTACTTCTCATTGAAACGTGAAGAAAGAAACATTGACAAGTTACCGCTGGCATGAAGCGGCTAGTTATCTTTTCGTCCACTATTCTTTCTTTACATTTACAATAAAATAATAATAATAACATACCCTTTACCTTCCTTGGTATCACTGTCTGTTAGTTCTTATTAATATAATGTTACATGTTATCGGCGTTATGGATTGTTACAATCGTTATTAGCTATCGGCCAGCCAATGACAAGTCGCACTCATAACAGTATGCATCTTGCTAGACTTATTGCACATGTGTTATATTGTTGTATACGTATTGTATGCGATGCGTGCAGCATTGTACACGTATATTGTAACTCTATACGCATTACTATATGACGCCAGATATTCAGCGACCGGCAGAAAACACAACTACGAATGCGCGTCGGCAGGGGGGGGGGGGGGGCGCCAGGGTACAAAAGGGCCACTTGCTACTTTCAAACACCAACACTTGCTCCCCCCCCCCCCCCCGCACACACACTAAAGTCGCACCAGCACTCCCCCAGCCACGATGAAACGCTTATTCGCACCTCCCAAGACAAAATCCTGCTAACGCCCATTGCAATACTCCTGAACTCGTCCATATCTCTCTTTATCTAGCCTGAATGACCTTACCAGACAACGGGAGGTATAAGGAGGGTATATAACTGCGGAAATGACATTTCAACTTTTTTGCTGTGTCAAAATTTGCTGACTAGGCATGCAGAAGATTTTTTTTTTTTCCGGGGGTGTTGATGCGCTATGATTTTGCGGTCGACCGCACCACGTGAAGCAATACAAGGAGAAGAGAGGCTACTGTGTATGTTGGTGTCGTTCGTATGCGAAACGCATGCCCAAGAGTGTTGGTAACATCCAGACCAACTTTAACGTTTCTGTTGAAGTAGGGCGGACAAAAGAATTACGTATTTAAGAATGTTCGCGAGCGAAAGCTCGCTCACACACATTTCAGGGTCTACTTTCCCAACATGACGCGTATGCGCTTCCACAATTCCACTCTTTCATTCCGAGCACTGCGGAAGTGCGGCGAGATAAACGTACGAGTGTTCCAGTTACATTATAACAAGTTAGTTCACGAAGCGGCGTTTTAAATGAAGCAACAGTACATTTTTACACAAACATGACGGCGAAATACGCAACGCCCCCAGGTGCCAGCTGACGCACACTCGGTCTTACGCGCGACGTGTCGTGTGCGCCAGTGGTCTTGGGGGAGACAGTGCACGCTGACAAAAATAGCGTAGCTATAATGGCTTGAGCATCACCCTTTTGCGCAAGAAGGCCCCGGTTCAATCGAACCGTGGGCCATCCAAATTTTATTGAAAGGATAGAAACGATGCTACGCAGCAATAGCAGCAAGAACCGTCTCGTATGAGACAAATACTGATTCGCATTGAAATCGCACAAATCAAATCCAGCTTCACTGTATATAGTACCGGGAAACCTCGAAATCAGCCTTCTCTATGTCAGCATTGCATCACTCGCGCTGGCATTCTCAGAGTTTCTTCTGCTGGGCTACAACATTGCTGACATACCCTAACCCTATGTGTGTTAGTCGTTGCCTTCGCAGGCATTTTAACCGGACAATGCGAAGCAGCGCTTCCCGTATTTTGTACGGGAAAACGCTATCTAGTCACCATTGTATTCATTTTTACACCACGTTAGCACCCTGCGAAAGTGCTTAACTTCCCAAGTATACAAGCTGTTTCTCCCAATTTCTTCAACCTGACCATTGTTTCGTAGTCGACATTGACATTACTAGACCGATACCGATCAGTCATGAATATCGCTACCTGCTCATCGACAGGTTTGCTCGTTGGGCAGAAAATACACCACGTCTAAACAGCTCTGTTGCAACATTACAACGGCCACGGCATTTGTCACAGCATGGGTTACCCACTCCCAATGTCCTTCCGAAATGGTCACTGACAGAGGAAAGCAGTTCGAGTCGGTTCCTTTTCAAAAAGCTCCTGCGCTTGCTTGGAACTGTCCGCGCACTGCTACTTACCATCCCCTAACCAATGGCTTCACGAAACGCTTTCATCGACAGCTCAAGTGAGCGCTGATTGCTAATCGGATGCCATTGCAATGGGTCAAACGTTTGTCTCTGATACGTCTTAGTGTCTGGTGCCTCGGACATGCGGGGATCGAGCGCGAAGCTCGTCTATGGTACTTCGCTTCCTGTGCCCAGCGACTTTTTTCTCATCACAACCATCTTCATCAGTTCTGTCTCGTCACGAGAATATGCACCTTGTTCGCGACCTCGTCCGAGTCCATCCTGTTCCAGCCCCCACGCCTTCCCGGAATTCCACTGACCTTGCCAGCGCAACACACGACTTCTACGCTACGGACTCGCTCTTCGGCCTGCTTTCCACACACACTAACGCGGGCCCTCCCCCGAACTGAAGAGACGCGCGCGTACACACGTCATGGACATGTACGGTAAAGCTAGTATATGATCGCACTTGAGGGACTGAAGCCGGCCTATACTACGGAAATACCTCTACATTCGCGCCTTGCGTTACAGTCCCGGATTTCTCGCATCCTGTCGGCATATGTCGGCAAACCCACTCATGAGTCGATTCTCTCGGACTTCCTCGGACTCAGATGGAGCCGTGAGTCTGAGTGAGTCCGGGTGAGTGATACATTCGCGAGTCTGAGTCCGAGTGAGTCAGGCCGAAGAAAATGTTCGTGAGTGTGTGTCCGAGTGTGTCCGGCTCAGGAAAGTACTTGTCATTCTTAGTCCGAATGAGTCCAAAGCTCAAAACATTATTTCATGAGTGAGTCTGAGTGATCTCCACAAGTTTTGCCAACCTCAGGTGATAACTCTACTTCACTCCGCCGAGTTTGATGGCGGTGTTAGCATTCTTCGACCATGCTTCGAGCGCCAGCGGCATGAAAGCGATCGCTCATAGGAACGAAGACAGGTCAGGCGAATCCGCGAAAGCTCAGAACGTTTTTTTTTTCTATGAACCAGCCTATTCTTAAGATTTATTTTTTAAAATTATAAACGCACTCGGTTCTTGACCACTACCCCCTTGTGGGCGTGAACCACAGTTAACAGGTAAACAGGAACAGGCTTAGCTGGCACGGGGATCGACTCGGACACAAAAAAAGAACTGTGGCAGCCTCGCGCCTTCTGGTGACAAGTCTGAGAGAAAAGCGGAGCTGGGTGGGCTTTCTTATTTCTCCTTATTTCTCTTTCTGTATTTTTGCAGTCTTTTTTATTTGTGTAACTTTCTTTCTCTCCCTATGTTTCTTTTTTCTTTATCGTTCTTTCTATCTTTATTTCTCTTTGTTCCCTTTATTTCTCTCTCTTTTTTCTGCGTCTTTCGCTCTCTTTTTTTGCTTCTCTTTATTTCCCATTTTCTGTATTTCTTTATTCTCTTGTGTATATTCCTTAATTTATGCAATTCTCTTTTTCTTTATTTCTATCGCTTTCTTCCACTCTCCCTCTCTCTATTCATTTGCTTGTCCTCTTTCTTTCCACCACTCTCGCTCTCACGTGTTTCCCGTGCTCCACTTCACCGAGCAGAGTTTCCGTTTAATGCTCGCACATGCTGTACTCAGCAATGGGTCTTGCCCTGTGCCTGGGGCGCATACCCACACGGGGGTTTTCGGCGGGTACCAAAGTTTTTACTGCCGTCATAAACAAGTCCACTGTTAGAAAAACAAAAGCCTCGATTTCACTCCGGTGCTGGAACAGCGTTTCGTTCGCCCTACAAAAAAAATGCGAGAAAAAATGTCGTTGGCGTATCAACGTTTATCCAGGAAAATAAGGACGTGGGTCACAACGAAGCCCGATACCGGAAGTGAACTCTGTAGTTAGGTCAGCGGAAGCACCGGTTGAGCCGACAGCAGCGTAGTGCGGCCAGCAGTGCTCAGGCGAACTTACGCGCTGCTCACATCGCGCTGCTCTACAACAACTTGAGAATAAACAGTCATAGAAACGCGCAAAACTTAAAAATGGAGCGCTGTCCCGCGTCGCTTGCGTTGAGCGACTATACCTACCTAAAAGAAGGCTGGGCCGTCCAGCCCTCGCACTAGCTGCTCGAGGGGCAGTGATTGATGCCCTCCCAAGTCGCGGCTGAGATGACTTCTTTCTGCGTCGGATGGGGGCTGGCAGCGCTATCCAGGGGTGTACTCTTAGATTGTGGACTCTATCATTTTTTCTGCGGGCTTTCACCCCGCTTCGCGCACTCGGATGCCACTGCCAAGTATGTAATCCAGCCCCAAGTTCCACAAAAAATACGGAGGACGTATCCTCAAATTATGAAACATTACGCAGTGAACGAGGTCGAAATGAAAAAAGAAACTGGAGCTACGAGGTTTAAGGACAAAGCTTCAGAGGTTAGCACAGCCAGAGGCTTCGCAATGTAGAACTGGGGACTAAAAGAAAACATGAATAATCGGCAAGCTTGAGTTTCTCCTCCAGCTATACGGAAAGATTCAGCGCGGCTCGCAGCAAGTTCTCACAGCGGACGCAACCATTTCGATCTCTTGCCTGCACCTCAAATAGTTTCACCACCTTCTGAAAAAAAGAACAACTCGTCATCATTCTGTACCAAACGCAATTTGCGGGCGCCAACATCAGAGTTCCTACTACTGTGATGGCTTCACACAGCCTCACCAATTGCCAAACCACGTTCTTCGACTTTCAATTTGCTCTCATTTTATTACAAAAAAAACGTGAACGCAAGAAACGAGAAGCTTCACAGCAGCAGTTTGCTGCCATTCATTTCCATCCTTCATTATGGAAGATTCATTCTTTAGTATCACTGATGTGCTATCACCTGGTGTGCAGAAAAGGGAACGGTGCCAGTGTGCGCTACCAATCTGCTGATGTGAACACGTCATATCACATCACATCACATCACTTTATTTCCTTAAAGACCCCTCAAGGGGGTATTACATAAGGGGTGTGCATACAGTGTAGCCAGGTGACTTCACTCGGTAAAAAAGTTTGTTACTTTGTCCAAGAAGTTTGATGGATTAGTAATGGCTGCAATGGTGTGGGAAGGGACATTCCAATCTGTTGCTGCTCGGGGGAAAAATGAAGAAGAAAATGTGAGGATATGCGAGCACGTGGGCGTGGCACTTGCAGTTCATGTCCGCGGCGATGAGGTATGCGCGTAAGGTGAACGATGTAAGGTGGATGACAGAGATCACTGTAATAAAATTTGTGGAATAATGATAGCGTGGCAATGCGACGACGAAGACAGAATGGTTACCAAACGAAATATAATAACAAAATTTAACGTCCCAAAACCACGAGATGATTATGAGAGACGCCCTAGTAGAGGACTCCAGAAATTCAAACCAACTGGCAGGGTCATTGCCAGGGGGTGGCACACCGGGCACGTCCCCACCCCTCGAAACTTTTTTTCGCCCGGGCATAGACAGGGAAAAACGACCATTTCAAGGGGGTGCCCCTCCCGAAATTAGGAAGGTGCCCCCAACCCCGCAAAAAAATTGCTGGCTACGCGCCTGCCACCTGGGGTTTTTTTAACGTGCACATAAATCCAAATACACGGGCCTCAAGCATTTTCGCCTGAATCGAAAGCCGTCGCGGCCGCAATTCGATCCCGCGACTTTCAAGTCAGCAGTCGAGCGCCATAACGACTAGACAGCCGTGGCGGGGAACAAACGAAATATCAGATTCTGCCCTTTTTTTAATTATATAATCGCGACTACGTTGCCTACCATGTAGATCGAACTAATATAAGTAATAGCAGCTGGGGTTTAACGTCCCCAAAACTACAACATAATCACGAGGGACGTGGTAGTGGAGGGCTTCGAAAATTTCGACCACCCGAAGTTCTTCAAAGTGCACCTAAAGATATAAGTACAAGAGCTTAGAGCATTTTCGCCTCCACTGAAAATGTGGCTACCGCGGCCGCGATTAGATTCCACGACCTTCGAGTCAGCAAGAGCCGTTCAAGCCACTGCCGTGACGGGCAACTATGATAAAAGTGGTTGCGGTGGCCTGCTAGCAATGCATCAGGACGTCGATTCTTTCAGGGCGTCAGTCACTGCAGATATGAAATTATTGTTAAGGTGTTCTGTTACCGTGGTCTACAAGACGCTCCTTATATGCATCTGTTGTCGTTTCTCAGCTTGTATAATCGCACAAGCTACATGATTATTGCAACCAAATGACTTCAATTTTCCGTCAACATTACTTTACTGTAGAGCCCCGCCGCGGTGGTCTAGTGGCTAAGGTACTCGGCTGCTGACCCGCAGGTCACGGGTTCAAATCCCGGCTGCGGCGGCTGCATTTCCGATGGAGGCGGAAATGTTGTAGGCCCGTGTGCTCAGATTTGGGCGCACGTTAAAGAACCCCAGGTGGTCAAAATTTCCGGAGCCCTCCACTACGGCGTCTCTCATAATCATATGGTGGTTTTGGGACGTTAAACCCCACAAATCAATCAATACTTTACTGTAGAGACAACTATGATTGCGCTTTTATTGATAGTCAGATGTAAGTTATTGTCCAAAAATTAGGTTTTCAGATTATCCCCATACTGTCTTTATGCGGAGGTAAAGTTCATGAATGTCTACTGACATAGGGAAAACTGCAATATTATTGAAGGGCCGGAGCATGGGCTAATTGGTTGAGCATATAGTGGACATTTGCGATGTGTGTGTGTGTGTGTGTGTGTGTGTGTGTGTGTGTGTGTGTGTGTGTGTGTGTGTGTGTGTGTGTGTGTGTGTGTGTGTGTGTGTGTGTGTGTGTGTGTGTTGATATGTGGGGTTTAAAGTCCCCCAAAACCACCATATGATTATGGGATATAATTATGTTATTTAACGTGCACCCAAATTTGAGCACACTGGCCTACGACATTTCCGCCTCCATCGAAAACGTCCGTGAGTGCAAGCGTGCGTGGGGGGGGGGTGTCAGTGGCGTAGCCAAGGAGGGGGGTTAGCGGGGGTTCAACCCCCCCCCCCCCCGTCACTTACCCATCTTTTTTTCGTCGCTTCGTGTTGACATGATTTAGAAACTAAGTGGTGCTACTATCACAAATAATTCCTGGGCGTACAAATAATTCCTGGACGTAACAGCGTAAGTAACACCGCAAAAATCAGGGACGTAAAGCTGAATAAATACGACAAATTAAAAATATTTATACTGATTCGCATCATCTGTTCGTGCCTTTACATTGACATAACTAGAAGGGCACACCGAGCGATTTCTACAACTATCGACATAACGCACAAGAAATACACAACAATACACATAGTAACAAGAACAAGAACAATACACATAGTAACCATGATTTTTTAGAAGAAATGAAGTAAACTTTATGCAAGTGATGTTTCACGCAGCCAACATACACATGACAAAAGGACTTGTTTTTGGGCTAGTTGGTGCATACTTGGTGCAGAAGACTGAGGCGCAAAAAACATATCGTGAAGCAGGAAGAGCAGGAGTCCTCTGCACCAAGACACATGACATAGCGGAATACTGTTGATTATCTTTTTGCATTGACACGAAGATTATCCTGCGCATTACATGTCATATTATATGCCACGTGTGTCACCCAACATCTGCGAGAATTGTTAAATGCAAACTTGGGATGTTGCATTGTCGTTCACACCTTTTGTATCCGCGAACCACAACTGAAAGTAAGTGCCACCAAAAAGCAAGGTAACGGTAGAGAACGGAATCACTCTGCCACGGTGTGAAAGCGATTTTCAGCAATATATCTTGTTGAGGATCGTGAGACGAGACGGCAGCTCATGGGGCCGTGCCGTGGTCGCGGCTTTTATTTGGGACGCGGGCGTAGGCGAGGTCGCAGCTGCAGCGTCCAGCCAAGCCAGGAGCTAGGCCATTCTCTGCGCGTGGCTCGCACCTCACGTGCCACGCGGCTCTTCATTTTAGTGCGGCAGCTGGCCAAGACTGGCACAACGGTATACGGTCTCAGTGAGTTGAACTTGCGCCCTTACTGGTGGACGAAAAGTAGCGTATAGTGATTTTACCCAAACCATCTTTGTTACTATCCCCCACGATGGTCCAGTGGTTATGGTGCTCCATTGCTGAATCGCAGGTCGTGGAATCGAATCCCTGTCGTATTTTCGATGTAGGTGAGAATGCTAGAGGCCCGTGCATTTTGATTTAGGTGCACGTTAAAGACGCAAAGTGGTAAAGTTTCCGGAGCACCCCACTACGGCGTCTCTCATAATCATATTGTGGTTTTCATAAACGTCTCCTATAACCACTTTGGAGCCCACAGAATATCACAGTGTCTATGATGGAAATCAGCTTTTTCTGTTTAATTCATTTTGTGCTTGCGCTTGTGACTCGAGCTTTTCAACGATTGACTCGCCTTTGAGTGCTTCTAGAAAATTTGTCGCGTATAGAGCAGCGGTCTTGTGAGTACACTCATTCTGGCTTCCGAAATTTTCGATCGCATTCTTGCACAAAAAACTTGGTGAGCTTGCACAAAGAACTTGGTGAGCCTCTTGCCTGAACTGTACTTCCAAAAAGCACACATGTCTTGCTCCGTCCTGATATTTGGAGTACACCAGTAGCCAGGAAAAGATTCCTTCCTAGTGACGTTGGAACTTCAGTTTGCACCCACTAAATAAGGGAACGATGTAGTTAGCGCCTGATTTTCATGTCATCATTAGCAAACGTCGTCTAGTCTCGTCGTGCTGCAACTCCTGGCATCTTGGCCCGCTAAACACGTAAAGACCAATGTCGTTGTCAGGAATCGTGGTTATCGTGCATGCATCTTGCTCCGATCGGTCTTTAGGAGTTCTTTCGGCCCACGAGTCATATTCAGACAGTGCAGAACTACAGCTAGGAACCATTTATCCGGCTGCTGTAGCCTTTTCACCAGTTGTCGAGTGTGCACTAGGACCAGTGTCACCTTTCGAGAAATAATCATCAAGCGTTACCACGGCGTTTCGGCGTGGCTATCGAGACTCACAGAGGGACAGTGATTAACATAGAACACGAACTACCCAGCAATATAGGCAGCGTATTTCAAGGGGGTGACTTCACATTGCTAGGAAGCAACGCGCTCAGCAAAGCTTGGACACTTCCACGTAATGCGAGGAACGAGAACTTTACCGACGACGCATGTCGGCTGGTTAAGTTCCACCTTAGGTCTAGTGGCTAAGGTACTTGGCTGCTGACCCGCAAGTCGCGGGATCGAATCCCGGCTGCGGCGGCTGCATTTCCGATGGAGGCGTAAATGTTGTAGGCCCGTGTACTCAGACTTGGGTGCACGTTAAAGAACCCCAGGTGGTCGAAATTTCCGGAGTCCTCTACAACGGCGTCTCTCAAAATCATATGGTGGTTTTGGCACGTTAAACCCCACATATCAATCAAATTTCCACCTTAAACACTAGCGCTCGTTTCTCCCCTGGTGGAAAGATTCGCGAGAATACATTTCCTCTGCTTCCCTTCAGGTGCTGGTAAGGTCGAGCTCGTCTAGTATCTTACTCTGCACGCGAAACGTTTCGCGTTTGTGATTGTGCCCATACGGAAGTCTGGTATAGTTTCTGTTGCGTTGTGATCCCATACCACAAACGTGAATGAACGCGAAAGAGTTGATGCCAGCAGTGAAATTCCAGCGACTCTCATCAGAATGCCCGAAACAGACAACCGCCAGGCGTGGATGGTGCACAGTACAGCGCAAGTAAACTCGTGTTGCATGCGCTGGCAGCTCTCGTCGGAGTTCATGCGTTCTTAGAAATTCATAATGGTGTACTATGCTCTGAACAAGACCGCAGTTCGTTCTTTGATCACTAGTGAACCGATCATTCGAGATTTTTTTGTGGTACGAGGCTGCTCCTGTTAGCGCCGGCGTAATTGCTGCAAACACGAATGCACGCACTAGTTGGAACAGGGTATACATGGCATATCGCATGGCATATCGATGTTGCGCGGTGAAATATTTTGTACGGTTATGAATCTGTTGACGTAAAGGAAAATGACAGCTGCACGCTTGCAAACAACGGAAAGACACCTTTCCGCAACACTATCGTTCAGAAAGCACAGACGAAAGCCAAGAAAAAAAACAAGAACATTACGCGTTTTTGTGCGTATTTAAGTTTTCTGGCTCATATACGCAGCGAACATGGCCCCGCCACGGTGGTCTAGTGGCTAAGGTACTTGGCTGCTGACCCGCAGGTCGCGGGATCAAATCCCGGCTGTGGCGGCTGCATTTCCGATGGGGGCGGAAATGTTGTAGGCCCGTGTACTCAGATTTGGGTGCACGTTAAAGAACCCCAGGTGGTCAAAATTTCCGGAGCCCTCCACTACGGCGTCTCTCATAATCATATGGTGGTTTTGGGACGTTAAACCCCACAAATCAATCAATCGATCAGCAGCGAACATGATATTTCTATCTGAGTAGGTACAGTCTTGTCCCAGCTGCATTTCCGATTGAAACCAAGTGAACATTTCTCAACAATAAATACCTTGCCTTCGCTGATTGCACGATAAAACCTCTGCGATTGGAGTACTTTATTGATATCAAGTCACAATACAACTGTAATGTTATCTGTGGTTGCGAGAAAGTCTGCCTGGAAAATAACACGGGCTAAATCGTGTTGCCAACGTGCAGCATAACTTACAAAAAAATCGGCTCCGTATCTGCATGTAATCTGCAGATGTCGTCGAAAGACGATAGTCTTGCGTACGGAAAGAGTGAACAGAATAATTATTTGATGTTCTGCCCAAGAAAATCGGTGAATGGTATTCCGGAGGCGCTCGTTAGAGTGTCTCGAGCGTGAAGCGGAGGCCAACGAGCGCATCAAGTCACGTCACACATGAGACATGCGCGCCATCTGGCAGTTTTATTTGGAAAACAAAGCGCGTGGCCCTGTGACGAGCGTGCGCGCGCCCGTCTCAGAGGTGATAAGGTATAGAACGCAAGGAGACGGGTAGGTGCTGCCACCGTGTCGTCTTAGCAAAGCGTTGGAAATACTCGCTTCTTCGTGCAAACATTGCATGGTCAGCGCACGTGATAAGCACTACGGTCCTTAGAATTACTTATGTATGCCTTTTCTAGTAACAGACGAACATGCAGAATATATACGTGTTGTTATGGTGCCTCAGATATGCGCAATAATTGCTTTCTAATTGACAATCGCACACGTAGGAACGCTGATTCTTGAGCAACATTGGTGGGCGCTGCGGATGGGGTCGGCCGTTCGGGGCATCGTCTGGTGCTGTTCAAAGTACCCGGTTCGCGGTAACGGTGGACAAACAGACAAATTTGCAGACAGACCAAAGTTTTTGCGTCGAAGGTCCCCAAGAAAGACTATCGTCTTTAAAAATAATTAATTGATTTGTGGGGTTTAACGTCCCAAAACCACCATATGATTATGAGAGACGCCGTAGTGGAGGGCTCCGGAAATTTCGACCACCTGGGGTTCTTTAACGTGCGCCCAAATCTGAGCACACGGGCCTACAACATTTCCGCCTCCATCGGAAATGCAGCCGCCGCAGCCCTTTAAAAAAAATACTCATTGCGTATCGCAAGCATGCGTGGATGCGCGCAATAAACTAAAAAACTCCCAAGCATTTCCCCGAGGGTGAACATGGTTAAGTGCGAATACACGGGGTGATGCTATGAGGGGTATTTATTAATTCGCACTATTATATTTATTAATCACAATATGGTGCTTTTATGGTGTAATGGTTCCTGGGAATCGCAATTTGATCACACGGGGGAGTTTACGTTAACTCACTGGCGAATGCCAACGGATTTTAACTTTACTCCCCCTCACGACCCGCTCTCGACGGGAAACTGAGAGAGAAGGCGGGCGCGCGAGAGAGAGGGGTGCGCGCGCAGCTGCAGCGAACGAGGAGAGCGGAGGAGCGAGCGAAGGGGGAGGGGGTATCAGGCGCGTTACTGACAACGATATCAGCGTCGCGTCCGTGGCTTATTCGGTAGAGCGTCGCGCTGCGGCCCGCCAAGTCCTCTTTCTTTTAAAGATAGAGAGAAGACTGCGGACGCCGCCGACGGAGGTGGATGGTTTGGGGTCGCTTATAAAGTGTATTCACACTTAAAAAATTTTGAATAAAAGCTATCACTGCGTCAGGGCTGCTTGACATATGAAGCTGAACATAAAAAAAAACATTCCCATAGCCATGCGGTCACTCTCATTCCACGTTGTAAGTGGAGCCGTCTTTGATTTGTGAAACGCACTTCGCCCCGACGAGGACCCCGCCATCCACGCTTAAGAGACATTAACGATGTCTTTCCGATTGGGCGGGTCGTCGCAATGATGCGTTTTCGAAGACTAGTTCAGTCAATTGTGCGACGAGAGGTCGTTGCTCCAAACGACAACTGTATGATGCAGGTTTACGGTTGAGTAAATTGTTGCTCAGAGAGAAAGCCTCAGAGCCAAGAAATGAAGAAGCCGTTTAAAGACAAGAAAAGTAGAAACATTAAGCATAATTAAGGAAAATGAAATAAAGTTGCAATGTACACACCAAGTCTAAGCTGACAAACTAAAACATGTCCTATAACTTGTCCGGCTGTAATGTTTGTGAAAAATAACAGTCACCGGTGGTGTTGACAGTGGCGATGGCTTGGTGGGTTGAGGCTGCGGACCACTGGCGGTGTCTCAGCAGCTGGAATGCGCGCGCGCGTGTGTGTGTGTGCGCGTGTGTGTGTGTGTGTGTGTGTGTGTGTGCGTGTGTGTGTGCGTGTGTGTGTGTGTGTGTGCGTGTGTGTGCGTGCGTGTGTGTGTGCGTGTGTGTGTGCGCGCGCGTGTGTGTGTGTGTGTGTGTGTGTGTGTGTGTGTGTGTGTGTGTGCACGCGTGCGTGCGCGCGTGTGTGTGCGTGTGTGCGTGCGTGCGTGTGTGCGTGTGTGTGTGTGTGTGTGTGTGTGTGTGCGTGCGTGTGTGTGTGCGTGCGTGTGTGCGTGTGTGTGTGCGTGTGTGCGTGTGTGTGTGTGTGTGTGTTATAGGCCCACAGGTGCCTGTAATATTGGACACATTTCTTGAAACACCCTGTATGTATATTGTGGGCGTTTGTTATATCGTCGTCATCCCTGCATAATCATAATCACCATCATCCACTTGTCTCTTTGTCCTCATCGCCAGTGTCATCATCATCGTCATCGTCGGTGTGCAGGCTCTGTCCGTTCGTTTTGCGAGGTCTTACCTCGAATAAAAGCTGTCGCAACCAAGGCGTCATACGTGGTGGATGTGGATTTTCGGTCCTCTGTCCACCCGCAGCCCGCTGGAGCCCTGGAGCTTCGTTCAAGCCGCCGCTTGCCCCTACTGTGCGAAAGACATCTAACTGCCGCCACTATAGAACATTACGTCCAACCACATCTATCACGGCGATGTATTGGTCTCCCCGTCACCACTTTGCGTTCGTTAAGGCACAGTTCTTCCGTCCGGTGTCGTTCGTTTTCGCAATAGCTCTGCACTCGTCATCATCATAAACTCTAGACCGGAGAAGATCCTACTGCCACAGAGCACTACTGTGGCCCGTGTTGCCGACTACGAGCCTGAATTTGTCATGCCACTTCAGGCCATCGCATCCGAAATCTCTTTCCTCGGCGAGCATGTTTTTTTCCTCCGCCTTTACCACCGCCATCAGCAGCGACTTGACAACTTCACAGACGCAGCAGCTGCTTGCATTGTTACAGAAACACGCAAATTCCTTCGATATTTTCTCGTCTACGCTGGGCCGCACTACTTCTACAGCACATCGAATTCAAACAGTTGGTACATGTATCGTACACCGCCGACCCTACCGCGTGTCTCTAGCTGAAAGAAAAATTCTATAAGAAAACGTTGCTGTTGCTGACATGCTTAAACAGGAAGTCATCCGTCCCTCATCTAGCCCTTGGTCGTCTCCTATTGTTTTGGTCCGTAAAAAGGATGACTCTGTGCGTTTTCGCGTGGACTACTGGGCGCTCAATAAGATCACACGCAAGGACGTGTACCCTATGCCACGCATTGACGACGCCCTTGATTCCCTACAAGGCACGGAATTCTTTTCAATTATCGACTTGCGTTCTGGGTACTGGCAGATCCCAATGCATGAAGACGATAAGGAGAAAACGGCGTTCGCAACCCCGACGGGCTATATGAATTCAACGTGATGCCTTTCGGGTTCTGCAACGCGCCCGCGACTTTTGAGTGCATGATAGACACCGTGCTGCGCGGCCTGAAATAGAAAACTTGCCTTTGCTACCTGGACAACATTGTTATCTTTCCGTCAACGTTTCTAGAGCACCTAGAACGATTGGATCAAGTACTGACGTGCCTTGCCGGCGCCGGGCTTCAAATAAACACTAAGAAATGTTCTTTCGCTAGCAAATCTATCAAGGTCTTAGGACACGTCGTTAGCAAAGATGGCATCCGGCCCGACCCTGACAAGATTTCTGCAGTCCTTCACTTTCCGTGTCCCGAAAAACCAAAGGAGTTTCGCAGTTTCCTTGGCCTCGCCTCCTATTTTCGCCGGTTTATCCAAAACTTCACCTCCATAGCTGCTCCATTACACCAGTTACTTGTTTCCAACGTCCCTTTTCTGTTGTCTCAAGAATGTCAAACGGCATTCAGCCTGTTAAAGGGTGCCCTCGAGTCTGAACCTGTGCTCTGCCATTTTGATGAACCCGCACCAACTATCCTCCATACCGACGCTAGCGGCCTTGGTATAGGAGCCGTTCTTCTGCAACGCGACAAGTCTTCCCTTGAGAAAGTTGTTGCATATGCCGGTCGCGTACTCACCGCTGCCGAAAAGAACTACACAATAAATAAGCAAGAGTGTATGGCTGTGGTTTCGTTGGTGCAGATGTTCCGTCCCTATCTCCACAGCCGTCACTTCACAATCGTTACGGACCACCACGCTTTATGCTGGATTTCTACACTGAAGAACTTGTCCGCACGCTCGGGTCGGTGGATACTACGCTTGCAGGAGTACGACTTTGACATAACTTACAAGTCTGATAGAAAACATCAAGACGCCGACGCTTTATCTCGTTGCCCGCTTCCTACTCCCTATATTATCGTTAGTGAGAACTCGACCACCACATCTACCGCAGCTCATACGCTCGCATCAATAGCACAACTTTTTTCGGACGACGAGCCAACATTTAGCTGCCGCCAGCGGTCCCATTCATACTGCAGACGCATTATGGACCACCTTTCGGGAGCTCCTCGTCCACCTAACGCACGACTACGTCGTCAACTCCTTCCCTTTAAGCTGGACAATGGGGTTCTCTACCGCCACATTTACCATCCTGACGGTCAGCGCTGGGTTTCTGTGCTGCCACGCTCTTTTCGACTTCAGGTGCTTGAAGCCTTCCCCAATGACTTGACTGCTGGCCACCTTGGTTTTCAAAAAAACTCTTGACCACATCCGATGTCATTATTACTGGCCTGGCCTTTCTTTTTGCGTCGCGTGGTACGTCGGTTCCTGCTCCCCATGCCAGCGTCGTAAACTCCCTGCGTAAGCACCTGATGGATCTGTACAGCCAATTTCGTGCCCTTAAATGTCATTCGAGGTTGTAGATGTTTACCTTTACGGGCCTCTTTCCGTCACATCTACTGGCAAACGGTGACCGCCGTGAACCACTTGACACGCTACGCTGAGACGTCCTCTGTCATTACAGGCTCAGCTTTGTGAGTTGCTGACTTTATTCTTCACGGCATAATCCTGCGTCTTGGGGCTCCTCGTATACTGCTTAGTGACCGTGGCAAAGTGTTTCTGTCACAAATGGTAAATGAAGAACTGCGCGCTTCTGGAACTACTCACAAGACAGCTTCAAGCTACCACCCTCCGACAAATGGTCTCACAGAAAGATTTCATCGAACCCTTGCTGACATGATAGCCGTTTACGTCCAACCCGATCACAAAAACTGGGTTACTCTTCTACCATTCCTCACCTTTGCCTACAACAACGCCATTCAGCGAACAGCTTGCTACTCACCGTTTTACCTCATGTACGGACGTACCCCTACTACCTCTCTCGACTTCTCCTTTTTTAACAGCCATGACGATTCATGTCAGTCTTCTAGCGAAAAATGCATTTCCCGCCTGGCCCAGTCTTCCCATCAGGCTCACATCAATACTTAAGTGAGACAGCACGAGCGGAAGATCATCTATGATGCATCTCATCACGTTGTGTCTTTCCGACCTGGTGACAAGGTGCTGCTTTTGACACATATTCGCATTGCTGGTCTCTGTGACAAATTCCAACCGCGATTCATCGGGCCATACATAGCTTTCGAACAGACTTCGCCGGTAAATTATCGTGTGACACCACTTGTCGCCCCAACAGACCACCGTTACCGCATCACCAAGATTGTCCATGTTTCTCGCATGAAACCTTTCATGTGACGTTCCTCGTCACTTTGACTTGCGTCCAGGGTTTCCGCTTCTAAGTAGTGGGGGAATTAGTGTAGGCGTTTGTTATTTACATCCTCCTCACCACTGCATGATCATAATCCTCATCATCCGCTTGTCTCTTTGTCCTTGTCGCCACTGTGTGTCATCATCATCGTCATCGTGCAGGCTTTGCCCGTTCATTTTGCGAAGTCTTGCCACGAATAAACGCTGTCGCAACCATATATATATATATATATATATATATATATATATATATATATATAAGGGAAAGAAGTGTATACCTAAGGGCTCGTTTTTCCGTGTTTTGACACAATATTAATGAGATCTAACAGACAGTAATGCCAAGGAATGTACAAGGAAAGTTATTAGAACCAATGGAATGTAAATAAGAAGAAAGAAGAGTGGGAGAAAAAATAACCAGCCGTGAGCAGGAATCGAATCTGAGACCTTCGAATAACGCGTTTGATGTTCTAACCACTGAGCTATCACAGCGGCCTTCCCTCCATCCACTTTTTGGGGTTTATATGTGAATTTTAGAAGTAGGAGTGTCAGTCAGCGCCATCTATAAGCCAAGCGACGAGTGTGAAACACTCTTTTATGCGCATGTGTGGCGTCACGTAGCACGTGAACTTATTACGAGCGGGCAGCTGATTAATAGTCCCTCGTATACAACATAATGACACCAAGTCTGCCGGTACGAGACCCTCGTTAATGAATAAGGGATTGATTGATATGTGGGGTTTAACGTCCCAAAACCACCATATGATTATGAGAGACGCCGTAGTGGAGGGCTCCGGAAATTTCGACCACCTGGGGTTCTTCAACGTGCACCCAAATCTGAGCACACGGGCCTACAACATTTCCGCCTCCATCGGAAATGCAGCCGCCGCAGCCGGGATTTGAACCCGTAATGAATAAGGGAAAGAAGTATATATATATATATATATATATATATATATATATATATATATATATATATATATATATATATATATATATATATATATATATATATATATATATATATATATATATATATATATATATACATCCGCTTTGTAAAATAATAAACACTCTACGCCATTTTAGTTTTTTAGTTCCACATTGCAATTTTAGCAAAACAAATATGTCCCTGCTGTATATAACCGGGGTTTCTTTTTGATAACTAGCTTTATCAGATGTGTACATTTTTGTTTGTTTTCGTTTATGTTCCACTCCGTTACAAAGCAGCGCCGCTGCCAATGGAGAAAAATGGCGCTACGTGCAACGTTACTAGAATAAACAAGTAACGTTGGCTATGTGCACATGTCCCCAAATTGTCGTCCCTAAGTCACCAAATGAATTAAAATAAGAAAAAGCCTGTGGATGTGATGTGTGCTCGTGGCATCTCTCCGGCGCCCAACAAGTAGCGACAATAGTTCTACGCTGCGATGCGACAATAGATAGACAGACAGACAGATAGATAGATAGATAGATAGATAGATAGATAGATAGATAGATAGATAGATAGATAGATAGATAGATAGATAGATAGATAGATAGATAGATAGATAGATAGATAGATAGATAGATAGATAGATAGATAGATAGATAGATAGATAGATAGATAGATAGATAGATAGATAGATAATAGATAGATAGATAGATAGATAGATAGATAGATAGATAGATAGATAGATAGATAGATAGATAGATAGATAGATAGATAGATAGATAGATAGATAGATAGATAGATAGATAGATAGATAGATAGATAGATAGATAGATAGATAGATAGATAGATAGATAGATAGATAGATAGATAGATAGATAGATAGATGAACATACACAAAAAGTGGTCGGACTCTCCCTCCTACGCACTTGCATCCACCCACCACTCATTCGTTATGTAAGCGAAAGCTGCTCGCGTTGCAGACAGCGCTCAGTGAAAGAGGTCTTGTGAATACGCTTTACTAAAATGGTGATCCTCCTTGGCGGAACTCAAATGCCTATATAGTAAGTGCTTGATCCTGCCATCGGGGTGCGCATGGCAATGAGCACGGCCAGTGCCTCCTGTATAAAAATCTGTGCCGGGCATACCGCCATCGGGGGGCCGTCGAACGCCACTTTTCTCCGCTCCCACTAGGGGCGCTGGGTAAACAGGGTGCCGCTGTTGCCATTCTGTCCGGGTGTTGCGTGCAGCCCGTTCAGTGATGCGCAACTTCGTTTTGTGGGACAGTTTTCGGCAAGTACATGCGTAGAATGCTTTACGATGGCCTACTGCTGTGTTCCGCTGTGCAAATCGGATGAGAAAAAGAAACCGGCAGGACTTTCCTTTCATGAACTACCCGCTGACGCAGACGCTCGAGCGCGCTGGCTTGCCGCAATATGACGAGACAAGTGGTCACCGAACACCACCTCATGCTACACCAAAGTATGCAGTCGCCACTTCAAAGAAGAGGACTTCATCGAAGACAAGCGGCGACGCCTAAAGAAAGGGGCTGTGCCGTCAGTTTTTGAAGAATACCCGCCCCATCTCCAGCCGAAATCAACTCCCGCGAGAAATACAGCAAGCATCGACAAACGAGTGAGTGCTACAATGGCGCGCAGCGACTCCGCGAGCGTCAACGTTGCTTCAGCAGTGGCGGATATGTCGGATTGTTGCGCGATGGACACATCGTCGGAGGCCAACTTGCGTGATCAAGGCGTCCAGGTAGACAACAGGTCAACTTCAAGTGTGCTTGTCGCTGAGAAAGCGAAGTGGAAAAGAAAAGAAAAGGAGTGGAGAAGCCAGCTGCTTCGACTGCAACAAACCGTCGACAAGTACAAAATGGAATTGAAAAAGCTGCACGAGGACGCCCTGGTTGCGGATGTTTCTTTCATCAAGGAAAGGGCGAAAGAAAAGGAACCTGCAGCTTTATTCTTAATTGATCAGATTGAGAACTTCAAGAAGAAGAGGCCGAGCTGGTCTGAGGAGACAACCCGACGTTGTGTATATAGTTTTAAGGCACTTGTCGACAAGGGCGTACGAACACATCCGCGGTGAAATGCTTTTGAAGCTTCCTTGCAGAAAGACTCTGAGCAACTACTTGGGAACCACCAGTGGAGAAACGGGCTTCAGCAAACTCGCCGAAGCCCGCCTCAGAGTAGAAGCCGAAAGCTTGACTGTACCACAGTCAAGGGTGTGTTCACTCATAGTCGACGAAATGAAGATCAGGGAAAAGCTGCAGTACAACAAACAGCAGGACTGCTTTGTGGGCCACGCCGATGTCTCTTTGGAACAACATGGTGGGGACCTCACCTTAGCAAACTCTCTTCTCTGCTTCCTAATTACAGGACTCTCGACATCGTATCGCATTCCAGTGGCCTACTATTTTACCAAGGGTTTAACAGGCCCACAGCTTCACAAGTTGTTGATTTTTCTGCTTGAAAAAGTAGAAGCCTGTGGTTTCAGGGTAGTTCGCTTAGTGAGTGATAACCACAGAGTGAACGTCAATGCCATGACACTTTTGGGCGATGGTCTTCTTACGTACTGGATAGAACATCCCTGTGACCGCGACAGGCTCCTCTTTTTAAGTTTTGATGCATGCCATGTTTTAAAAACGTGCGCTCGCAGTTTCTGGCCTCAGCACTTGCAACATGCAACAGTCTTGCCTCAGCACTTGCCGTCACTTGAGATTTCTGCAACTGTTTATGTTGGGGGCTATATTGCCCGCGTCATAAACGAGCACATGTGTTGTGGAAGTTGCACTGCAGTCTGCACAAAGCCAGCGAGCAATCAACCTATCTTGCAGTTCACCCGCAGCCAAGACCGAGGTGGGCTACTTTACCCGTCAGACCAGTTGCTGTTTGCCTTTGACGTGCTAAGGGCATTTTCGGATCGTGCTTTGAAGGACAATCCGACTCTAAAAAATCTATTGTCTACCCTGGTTAAGTATGCTGTGCCAGCACTGTGTGCTTCAAACCTGCTCAAGTGCAAGGAGATGGATGACACTCACAGAACTAAGCTCATGGAGCTGATATCTGTTCGGTTTTTGCGGCCCCTGCTGGTGAACTATGCATTCACTGTCAGTGACAAGCATGATGCTTTCAAGTACTTCGCGAAAAAGCCCCTGTCAAGAAAATATGCAAAACTGTGAGGCTACCGAAAATAGAGGTACTTACAAATAAATGTTCCTTCTTTCTTCAAAATGTATTCGTATCGCATCAATTGGGTTCATTTTGCAGAATATAGAGCTGCTACGCATGGCAAGTCAACGTTGGAAATTCATGTACATCATGTCCAAGCATGTAGGTGCGTGTGTACACGGCATGTTTTTGGTATTCATTTAGCATGGCGTTCTTCGCTTGCGGCTAGTGCGTGAAAGCTGGCAACCAGATCTCTGAAACACTCGGTAACATAATACAGCGATTACAGCCGCGATATATTGAGGTTTGAGAGCAGAATATCAAGGATTTAATCTGTTTACTTTTCAGTGCGGAGCCAGATACACGGCGGCTGCGGCACGTAGCGAACTCCGGCACCCTATTTAGGCGGCGGCACCTGGTGTCGAGGCGCCGCACTCGCGCCGACGGAGTAGTCCCATTGTTCTCTTCCGCTTTTACCGGGCACTGAAAGTTTATAAAGGAGGCACTGGCACGGCAGAGGCAAGAACCATCTAAAAAAATGCAGAGCTAGCCTTGACGGCATGTGAGCTTGATACCAGGCACTCCACAGCAGAAAAACAAACAAGAGGGAGTATACGTGCAGGCTTGCATTCGTAGTGACGTAGAAGGCCACTTGTCAGGAACGAAATCGAAGCCGCCGAGTGAGTCCAGAGGGACTCGGTAGAGGGAAGGTGGCGCCTGCTCTCCGTCTGCGTCCTTGAAGAGAACACTGTTTACTTTCTAGGATATTTGAGATACCCCCGGAAAATCAGAGTGTGAGAATCAGAGGAGGCCGCCTTCACACAGCGCAGCCGATGGTGGAAGCGCTAGTTTAGCTCACTGCATGGGCGTCCGCTTGCACTGTGGGAAAGAGAGCGGGAAATGTCCGCGATACAGGTGCGAGAGTCTCTTGCAAACCTTGGTCGTCTGGCATCCACATTATTCGCCTGCCTGACATCACTCTCGAGAATGTATTTTGTGACGTATCTGGGGCATGTAGACATGACAATGCATCTTTAATCTTCAGAGTGTACTGCGAAATAAACGTACCGGGCGTTTCACATAACCTTCCCAAATTTGTAGGCATAATGTTATCCGATAAGAATTTTTATAACTAAACTGTTAGAAGATACGAACGTTTATCAATGTTTAATTCGTTTGTAGTTACGTGACATGGACTAGTGAAACCTATAATTACCTTACGGCACATTGTGCAAGTGGCGTTTTGTAGCCTATGAGTTCACAAGTACTGATCTTCAGCACCAGTTTGGAGATACGCATTCTTGAAATTGTTTGTGCTCACATCAGGTGTACAAGAATCAGAGCAGGCGCTTTAAAATGTGCAGGAAATTTCGGCTTTGGTCGGTTTGATATGTACAAGTGCGCTTTTCAACCAGAATAGGGCACAGTTTCCCCAAACCAAAAATAAGTCATTTTTAATTTTTTTTAAAAGGTAAGGCTGTCCTGGGCAATTGTGGAGGAAGCCAAAACACAAAAAAAAAAATGCGTCGAAAAGTTTTATCAAGGCTGACCGTGCCAGCTCATGCCAACAAAGCTGATGACGGCCAATGTTAGTTGAGGACACCGTGAAGTAAGAAAGATGGTTCGGCTTCCTTAAGCAGAACAGGAGGCGCCATTATACGTTCGCGGCTGACGCTTCTTTCACACAAAGTTTGATGTACTTCCCAAGAGCTCAATTTCAGTTTCTCGGCAAAAATTAGAATCATAATAATTTTAGGCGTTTTACGTTTCAAAACCACGATATGATTAAGACAGGCGCTCTAGTGGAATGCTCCCGGTAGTTTCGACTACCTGAGGACGTGCGCCAAAATCTAAACACACGGGCATTTCAAAATGCGACCACCGCGGCCAGCATTCGATGCCGTCACCTTCGGGTCGGCAGTCAAGCACCATGGCTCTTCTACCAGCACGCTAGGAATACAAATGTTAAAACATATCACGAAGATTCCTAATCAACATTTTAAATCAGTCGCAGTATCTTCTCGCATATAGCCCACAACGATTAAAGGGAAAACGTGGCTCAAATGTGGGGGTGCAGGTGATGTGCAAGGGATATGAGAGAAAATGCGGCATATTGATGTACTTGCTGTCACTGATATGCAGCGACATCACGCCGCACTTTGTGAATGCGTCTACATGAAGAAAGAAAATCACTTCCCCTGCAACGCTTGCGACAGATCTATTCATCTCGTGACAGCTGATTAGGCAATGAGTGAACTATATTGTCGAGCGTATAATTAATAAATGCCGTAACAGCAGCTATAGTAGCATTCCCACGGTACTCCGTACCCCGAGTATCGTCGGAAAATAAGGGTAGAAGGAACTTTTTTATAAGTATATTTTGCAAAACGAGGTAGGGGTATAGGGAACTGTGTATGTATTCGACCGGATACAGGAATGTCGCAAGTCAGCCGCGCCCTTTTCGCACAGTGGAGTCGATTGCTCACCGCTAGCCAACCCCGGCTACGGTGTGCCCCGGCGAACCAACCATGCACAACGCACGCTCGTACCGCTTCGCACAACACAGCTCGTTCGCACGGCTTTGAATGCCGCGTCTGCCACAAGGACCAGAGACCAAGTAGCCAGGAGATTCGGTTGCACGGCCAGACGAACCCGCATGTTTCGCACACCTGCGTGTGGGAATGGCCCACCGAAACGGGAACGCCGTCTCGACAGCCTCGAGCAGAGCGTTCGAAGCAATTGTGAAGAAGGTCTGAGAAGAACGCAGGAATTTTAAGGGCACACTTTTTTTCCTGAGTTGTTTTTAATGCGTATTTGTTAAGGATTTTGGTATGTTCGATGTAAACAAAACTGCGTTATATATAAATGTATAGGATGATTAGTTGTGGCTGGTCGTCTTGTAATTCGGCGTCAGAAAACACAATATACACGCACTGAACGTCTTCGTCTTGCCGTCGCACACTTCACCAAGCTAATAAAGACACAAATCTGAATCCCAGAGCTGCATCTAACAGATTCGCAATGTCTCGTTGAGTGTCAAGTTAAATCACCAATGGAAACGCAACTCGGATGAAACCAAAATAGCAACACCCCAATGATTAATGTTATCTAAGTATTCAGCAGTATATGGAGGGAACCTACAGGTGCTATCGCGGAACGAATCTATTCCTTTTATTATGTTTTTCGCCGCCATTAATTGGCCGCTTGCAATTGGTCGAAGCGACGATTCGACCAATTGCAGACGGCTAATGGCGCGCTTCGAGCAATCGCAGACAGCTAATGGCGGCAAAAAGCATGGAAAAGGAAATCGTTCCGCGATTGCACCTCAGCGCTGGATAGGTAGCGCGCCGAGAAGTACCGCCATTCACCGCACTCGCCACTGCGAGCGCGACATCCTCTCTCCCTCCTCGCCCTTTCCATGTCCTCCCGTTCTGCGCAGTTGTTTCTGCGCGTTGATTGGTCTCCTTCGCGGTTGCCCGTGGAAACGCGCCACTCGTACGTTGGGCTGATATTTGAGATTTTTAGCAAGCTACGGAGACACGTTACGGAAAGGCGGCAACACAAAACCGGCTAACGAGTGCGCATGCGTGACAATTGTACGCGCACATGGAAAGGAACCGTGTCATAGCAAGCTACGGAAACACGTAACGGAAAGGCGGCAACACAAAACCGGCTAACGAGTGCGCATGCGTGACAATTGTACGCGCACATGGAAAGGAACCGTGTCATAGCAAGCTACGGAAACACGTAACGGAAATACGACACGGTTCCTTTCCATATGCGCGTACAGTTGTCGCGCGTGCGCACTCGTTAGCCGGTTTTGTGTTGCCGCCTTTCCGTTACGTGTTTCCGTAGCTTGCTATGACACGGTTCCTTTCCATGTGCGCGTACAATTGTCACGCATGCGCACTCGTTAGCCGGTTTTGTGTTGCCGCCTTTCCGTAACGTGTCTCCGTAGCTTGCTAAAAACCTTTCTTTTTCGCTCGCGCCATTTTTCGCCGGGGCTGCGCGTAGCCAACGTAGCGCGCTTTGTTTTCTGCGCTGTTTGCTGGCGATACGCCGTGTGGTTGCGCCTGAACCTGTTGCAACCAGAATGCAAAAGGCTATGCTTTTTTTTTTACGATATCCAAGGTGAGCGGCATAACTTTCGTAAGAAGGAGTCGCTGCACTACATCGACTTGATTCGGTCAAAGAACATGTTATGTACAAGTTATGGCGCTTCTCTCATTGATTGCGGAATGTTGTATGTATCTTGAATATTTTTCCTGCCTGATAAACAATTGTGTGTGTGTGTGTGTGTGTGTGTGTGTGTGTGTGTGTGTGTGTGTGTGTGTGTGTGTGTGTGTGTGTGTGTGTGTGTTGCATAAAAATAGGATTCTCTAAATATTCTGCCGAGTCTCCATCAAATCACACGTATTCAATCTGAAATTAACTACATAAACTGCTTTCTGCAGTGAAAGTTACCTGCTATGACACAGCTTCTCGATAACACTTATCGTGATCGTTGGGATTCGTTGAAAATGAATGCGGAAAAAAAAATAAGTGAATGAATGAATATATCGAGGTGTCACCAGCGATGTTCACCAAATGAAGGTTCTTTTTTATGGGGGGGGGGGAATTATGGGGGGTATTCACGCACAAAACATTAACACGAATGCGATCTGGCGCTAAAAAAAGGAAAAAACAAGCACTGCCGGCAAAAATTGTCCAGAAAAAACATTCGCCTCCTAATAGCAAAAATGAGCCGTTATGTCACGTGGGCTAAGGTACGTCACGTGACTTTGACATCATTATGCCACCACAAATTCTGCGACATGTGACGTCGTCATGCTGTCGTATGAGACGTCCTCTCGTGGTGATTTTTTTTTTTTTTTTTGCATCGCCTGTTCTCGTGAACGCGAGACGCCTTCGACACGGGACGCTGACAGTCATATTTAGCGTTTGATGAAGCATCTAAGGCTTTCGTCTAAACGTGAGCACGCCCGTGATGTTTAGGATGAACAGCGTCACCTGTCAAAAAGTGCCTTCTTTTAAGTTCATTAATTTACTTTTAAATTCGGATGTCACGCGTGCAGGACTGGGTTCCAATTATTATTTTGCTTTCTCGGGATACAGCTGACGTGCAAGGAGTGTTCACGCGAGAGAGAGAAAAGAAACATTTATTGGGTCCAGCAAAACGTGATAAAACGCGCACCTGGCTAATCCCACGACGACACGGACAGGTCTAGCCTGCCGGCGCGATCACGGGCACACTGCAGACAGCCAGGATTTGGTCTTCATGAGCGGTACTTCGCAGCAGCGCATCCCGCTTTTCCTTAGTGAACCTAGGGCCCAACGACCCGCACTCTCAAAGCATATGACATAAAGTAGCAGCCTCGCCACAGGCTGAGCAAGAGCTAATGGGGTACTCGCTTGCTGGTTATGCCAGCTTCGAGGCAGATGTCTAAAATCCTCGCCCGCGCAGTGAATGCTTTAAAATCACTTTCGTGCGGTTTTTTTGGGACCTTTTTTCTATTGATGCAACCCGAGCTTAAATTATAGACGAGAGCATGCCTATCTCGCACCCAGATGCCTTCGGCAGTATAATCTCGCTCCCAGAGACGCCATAATTTTGCTTTGAACTGCCAAGGCGTGACTCACTAGCATAGAAAGCAGTGGCTCTGGGAATTTAAAAAGTAAAAAAGCGCCTTTTCACGCTGCGTCAGCTTATAAGAAGTCTTATGGGTACCACTGCACCGTATTCGGATGCAAAAACAACCAGCACAACAGTAAGATATTACTCAGCACTGTCTGTGAAGATCCCAAACGATGCGGCAATCGCGCCGGAGCGGTGTTTTCCGATTGCACAGTTTTACATCCACAACGAAAAATGCCGATATCCGCAGCCAGTGGATATAATCGAAATCGGCAGGAAAAGCTACGAATCCTGTAAAAGTATACTAGTACATATAATTATTGCGTTTACTCAAGCGCGACGTCAGCTGTTCCGCTTTACAGCAGTGATTTGCGTGCAGTATGCTTTTATAGTATGCGGCACCAAATTATTGTCGTACTCTTTTGCAGGCTGCATGCTAGTAAGAGAATATATTACGACTCACGCGTAAGCTCCGCGCACGTATACAATTGTAACGGCGTACAATAGTGGTGCAAAGACACGTGAACGGCGCGAAAAGCATAGCTTTCGACTCAGTCGAACTGCCGCGTGCATTGACTCACTAGGCGAATCTGCACTTTCGATCAGCGTCACCGTGTTTCAAAATCTTGTTCTGGTTGGCACTTTCGCACCGCGTATGTGTTCCCAGTGCCCGGCATGAGTGGCAAATGATAAATACATGCAGTAGATGAACGCAAGTTGGAGCGAGATTCTAGCGCTGCGTTGACGCCGACTTACAGCACAAATTCTTCCTTGCCACGGGCAATGCACGCCGCAGTGCGACTGAGTAAAAAAACGACGCTTTCTGCATTTCGCGTTTCTTTCAACCGCAATAGTACGTACCTGATGAAGTTCCTTCCGTAGTCTGTAATGCACGTGTTGTAGATATTCCGGACTGTCGAGGAAGGTCTCCTCAACGTTTCACACGAAATCAGCACGAAATTCCAGGAAAGGAAGAGCGCGAAACATCCTTACAGCCGGACTCGGGTGGTTCAGTTTCACCTTCGATTTGCGGAGCGTCTGCTCGCGTGGCAGTGCATGGGTGTTGCTTCGCCGCGCTTCCAACAGATGTCACGACGTGCTTTTCAATATGACAGCACGCTCTGAGCTCGCTGTGTTCCGCTGTATAGCATAGATGTGTTTGGTCACGAAGATTGAGGAGTCATTTACGGTATGATTGTTACGTAATAATTGCCCCGCCACGGTGTTCTAGTGACCAAGGTACTCGGCTGCTGACCCGCAGGTCGCGGGATCAAATCCTGGCTGCGGTGGCTGCATTTTCAATGAAGGCGAAAATGCTGTAGGCCCGTGTGCTCAGATTTGGGTGCACGTTAAAGAACCCCAGGTGGTCGAAATTTCCGGAGTCCTCCACTACGGCGTCTCTCATAATCGTATGGTGGTTTTGGGACATTAAACCACACATAGTAATCAATCATGTTACGTAATAATTCAAAGAAGTTCTGTACCAATAATCTTTAGTACTGCAGCGTGTTAGTCAGTTGTAATATTGTAAACGAAATTATTCGTTCGGTCGGAATGATCAGTTGCTTTGTTCTTGTTCTTTGTTCGTTCTTGCTATATTTCATTTAATACAAACTTGAGCCGCATATTTCGCAACAATTAGAGGAAAAGACTGAAACCTGGCGCAGTTCGAACATTATTTTTCCATCACCCTGCCGTGAAACACGGGAAGCTATCCCCCTCAGACACATGAACCTCGAACTGGTAGAAGTGACTGGTTGCTGCTACCTGCATTTTCACGTTCGTAGTAGTTGCCACAAGCAAAACTGTGTATGATGCGAACGTAAAACTTATTATCATCCGGTTGAGAAAAAAAAACACTTGCATCATATAACTCTGCACGAAGCTGCTTTTAAAGTAGCATGCCATATTTACACGGCTTTCTAAAGAAACTAATCCTCTAAGTAACGTTCATTCTAGTGTTCTCTATTTTGTGATCATCATTTTTACGAATTCGCTACACTACCAGGGCGCGCAAGTGGCTCGAAATCACGTGCCTCCATTGAATTCAACGGCGCGTCCGTGGAAGCGCCGGCGAAATATGGCGCCGGGTGCCGCGTGGCCGAAGGTGGGTGGGGAGAATCGAGGAGGAAACGCACGCGCGGAGGAGGGTGTCATTTACTTTCCTAGACCAAGGGACTTTCCTAGACCAACGTTTAATATTGCTAAAATGTATTATTCTTTCACTGCGGCCACTTAGTGCTCGAAATTTTTCTCTGACCTCTAGACTGCTGAGGACGAGAGTACCTCGTTTCGCTGCGAAGGGAGATCGTTGAACGTCCTTTGCGAAATGCTCCGTTCACCTTCGTTTGCGTAAGGGTGTCCGTGTGACACCGACCTCATCTTCGTTGTCGTAAAGACGAGGAAGTTAAACGGTCTTCGCGGGTGCCCGTGTGACAGGGGTATTAGGGTTCCCTGCTCCGTCCAGGGTGGAGACAAGTGCATCGTCGGCCACAGCGGTCGCCATTACCTAGCTCGATCACCCCTCAGTGCGCGCACTGCAAACGCACAGCTTCGCAGCCTTTTACTCTCGCGTAAAGGCATTTTGTGCTGGAATCGCCTTCACAAACGCAAAATCGGTCGCGTATGTTGATAGTTATGAGTTTGTAGGCGCGCATCGCAACAAGTCGAATGATTCGCACCTGAAAGTGTTGCAGAACGTAATGACTCTCACTGGCGGCGCGGCCACTGGGCTGCTGGCTGCGGCTCAGTGGTGCACAGCTGCAGACACACACACAAAGTGGTTCTAAGAGAGAAAGGAAGAGAAAAGTGAGCCCCGTAACTGTCTGCGACACCTCAACAGTAGCTCACAAGGGATGGGGATGAGGAGGGATTGAAAGGATAGGAATAAAGGCGTAGAGAGAGAGAGAGAAAGAGGCATGAGGTGGTAAGCCAGAGAGCGACGACATATCGAGGGGATAGGAGAGATATGTAAGATGGAAACACGGTCACAGGAGTCAGTCCGAGGACGGGGCACCACTTGCGAGAGCTCTTGTCGGCGTCAGGAGGAGGCGTAGAGCAAGTCCAGTCGGTCATAGCTACACTGTCGTCGGAGGTCGGCATCAGGAGATGTTGTAGGGCGAGCCCAGTCGGCCAGAGCTACGCTGACGTCGGAGATCGCGAGGGCACAGCCGGTCGGCACGGAATCCAGCGAGCGAGTTCTGCAGAGATCACTATTCACATTTATACTTTGTGGATGGATATGCTCATGTGTTTGTTTTTGAATTCACGACAGTTTAGCTCTATTCAGGCAAGTTAGAGAGGCAGAACTTTGTGTGTTAGAAAGCAGTAATGGAAAAGTATCATTCCCGGGACTGTCGACACGAAGGGAGTGTCGAAACGAATGGACTGTTGAAACGGGACTGTCGAAGTGGTGCTACGATGCACCTACCATTAAGGCACATAGTATATGCTTTTATGTACGTCTGACATGTCTCCGTGGCGGCGCCGGAAGATATGAAAAAGCCGGTAAAGTGGCACCGCCATCAATATTCATTATATGCATTGGCTCCTGTCTGTGAAGGAAAACGTGCCTTAAAAATTAAGTGAGAGAAAGAAAAAAAGGAAAAGAAGGACTGTACGACATTCGGTACCACTTATCTGTGCGTTCCGGCTGTGCTTGAGGCGGCAGACCAATTATGTATTGTCAGATGCATACGCTCACAGCTTTGTTAGGGGGTAATATTATTGTCTCCTAGCGTGATTATAAGTGTCGCCTGACGGAAAGAGTCCCAGAATCGTAGAAGAATGCTATTTCAACTGTGATATCCTTAACGCCGGTTTGTTCCCTTACGCTCGCTGCGTCGTATCCTCTCTCAAATCCGTGTCACACATCTCGCCGTTTCGGCCGTGCTACGTTGTAGATAACATTAACGAGTCGAGTCCAGCTGTCTCGCTTGTCTGCACATCACGATTTTCGATAAGCGGCTTTCTCGTTGGTAGTGCTAACCTTCTTCGGTCTCTCCATATCTGTGTCTGCCACAACGCGTCGACAGAGTGCATGTAAAGTTGGCCGTCGCGTCGCGTCTGGCGAGACCATGTGGTTGCGCACAGTGTGCAGGCAGGATGACGTCATAGCGCTCACGTCATCATGTTAGACATGTTAGCGCTGGCTTGAACAGTTCTGCTGTTGAAAAATTGCACATAAAATGCTCACCCTGCTCAGCCATTTCCACCATAGCTAATAACGTATTAAAATTCAGGTCTTAGTATTAGAATGACCAAGCTGGTTTCATTCCGCGAAATGCGAATATTTAAAGCAATTTGAGTCGAAGCTGTATTCCTTAAGTGATTGAATGTGCCAGTATAGCCAGTAGAACGATTGAATTAAATTAACGTGTGAACGTTTACGTTGCCATGAATTAACTGAAACGAAAGCTTTACCCCCGTGTTCTAGAGAACACCTTCACTAGAGAAAGCCCACCTTCACTAGAGAAAGCCGATGGGAGCGCCATCTCGAGGCAGGGAAATAACTGCATATCAGTGATAATTTTCTGCTATCTTTGAGTAGCGCAGCGTCATTTTCAGCCGAGCAGCGGCGCAGTGCGCAACTCTGTCAAGTGAATGGTGAAAGTCGAGTCGAGGAGCGTTTGTGAATACGGGGGTTAGTCTCCCTAGTTTCGTCCGACTTGAGTGCTAATGAACCAGCTTTCTTTAGTAATCAGTTGGATGATCCGTAAACGTCTATTCATTATATAGGTGACCCTTATTGTCTTGTTCTGCACCACCTCCATTCTTGTATTAAGTTCCTCTGTGTGCGAAAACCAAGCAATATTGGCGTACTCCAGGACTGGCCTGACGAGCATTTTGTAGGCCAGCTGCTTTGCATTTGGGGGCCCACTTAAGACGAAAGACTTAAGTAGTTTCCAAAAAAAAAAAAGAATGGTTTTGGCCCGCAAAACCCCAGGTATAATTATCGAACTTGTAGCGACATCAGGATCCAGGTTATTTTCAATGTAACCACATGATAACAATAGTGTTATATTTATATTATATTTGAAAATCGCAATAGTGTTTTGAAATGCGAACACATTCACATAGCAGCTCAACGCAGCAGCCTTGGGAATTTCATCAAAACCAAACAAAACAAAAAACATGTCATTCGACTAATTTGACTGAAAAGATTTCTCACGACCTTTTCTCCGCTAAGAAAGGTTGACAGGTTAGGTGCTTGCATGAACATTTCCTATGGAGGCGGAAATGTTGTAGGCCCGTGTGCTCAGATTTGGGTGCACGTTAAAGAACCCCAGGTGGTCGAAATTTCCGGAGCCCTCCACTACGGCGTCTCTCATATTCATAAGGTGGTTTTGGGACGTTAAACCCCACATATCAATCAGGTGCTTGCATGAATGTATTTTTTTGCAATCCTGCCATGCCCTGCGCGTGAGCGGCCTCGGAGTGCGCCTTTTTGATGCGAACCTTGCCGGCAGGCAGCCGCCGATTCGAGCTTCAGTGCAGCCCGCTGCTGTCACAAAGCGTGCGGCGCTGGAGGCGTCGTTCTGCACCAGTGTGCTCAATGGCACGAGGATTTTTCCCATCGCCGAATGTCTGAATGGGGGATGCTGCAGACTCGCCGCAGCGAGTCGACTGCAGTATCAGAACGACGAGCAATTGCGTAAAGAAGGAACATCTAAGATTTTTTTTTTCAATCAACAGCGCACCAACGGACAGAAATGATGGGACGAGTGCAGGTCTCAGTCTTCCTGTACATCGTCGGCTGGTGCTCGGGTGATTTCTGTGTGTAAAAAAGGTGAACGGATTAGGCCGGTGCAGTCTGGTGGTCCGTCTATTATTGTTCAATCAATCAATCAATCAATCAGTTTATTATCATGTCATAAAAAGATGTTACAGGGAGTAAAATATACAGACGAGGGTCCCAAAGTACACGATTGCAACGGGATATTATTATTATTATTATTATTATTATTATTATTATTATTATTATTATTATTATTATTATTATTATTATTATTATTATTATTATTATTATTATTATTATTATTATTATTATTATTATTATTATTATTATTATTATTATTATTATTATTATTATTATTATTATTATTATTATTATTATATCACCTTACGCATTCTGCTCCCACTAAGCGTTGCTATGCGTGGTCTTCATTCTCTCGGCTCTGTTTGCAGGCTATCGACAGATTTCAATTCTTCGAGAACTGTACAGTTTGTGGAGAATCCGCATTCCTCAACTTCAATATGCGCGTGTGATCTGGCATCTCTAAAACCAGCAGTAACTCCATCGAGCTGATGTAGACAAAAATCTTACCGTATATAGAACTATTCACTTCGCTAGAATGACTCTGTGTCTCGTTACAGCACTGTTCGATTATAGTCATTCCTAGGGGCCAGATTTATGGGCACTGAAAAAAAAAAACGGGGTTTAGGCGCTCTAAAGTAGGCGGGCAAAACAGTGGTTCAGGCTTCCAAAATCGTAAATAGAGGCCCAATAAACTTTGACACAATTCAAACTTTCGAAGAAATACTTGTGGGATCTGTGCCTACGACAGGAAAGCAAACAAAATGTTTTAGTTTATGATGGTAGACAGGCGTAATTATTTAGCACAGCCATGTATTTTTTTTTCCTCGCAGGCTTCAAAGAATACGGTCTCGCCATTTCTAATTCAGCATGGTGAGTTGAGTGTCCACCGTCAAATGAACATGCTTCTGGATCTCTCTCTTTTCGGCATAGCTGAGAAGGGCTACACAGGTACAAATAGCCAGGGCGCAATAGGCCAGAAGAATCTTTTCGCCTTGTATTAACTTGGTGTAATCACAGAGGCTCATTTTTCCTTCTGTCTGTGAACACCTTAGAGGGCCCTTATGCAGGTTTGAGAATTTCGAGAAGCCAAGAGGAATGCATGCACTGGGCGCTCACGATCTCGTCTGCCAAGATTTGCAGTGCTACGCACATCATAGAGAGGCAAAATGTCAGACTGAACACCACTTGACCTTCATTTCACGGGAGTGCGCCTCAACATGATGAAGGTGATGTATACAACAAGGAATGGTCCTGCGTACGTGGCACTGCGCGAATTATTCGAGGCAATGTGTGTATTTTTTTTTTTGCAATCTGTTGTCTGAATGAAGGTTGACAGAAATATTAAAACATACAAACAGAATCTATGCGCGTGAGTGTTTTTTTTTTTTCATCTTCATATCGAGCGAGATGCGAGACTAAGTTGTCTTCATTTCGTTTGCGTCGGTGTTCTCGCCGTTCTCGCATAGTGCCGGTGCCAGCATTCACAACGCTCGGCGTGTTTTTGGTGCATCGTCCTTCAGAGGAGCTCCAGCGGTGCGATGCTGTGTATCGTGGTACGCATACGTGATCCATGGCAGCCTTTTCAAACATGCACACATGGAGAGATCTATCCATACAGAAACAGGTAGTACAATACAGAGAACGTCGAAAAGACAGAGCAGCGCCTGCGTGCGCGGCCAGGCAAGGGCATGTCATGCGAAGCTAACCTTCCGCACGCATGACGTTCTGGTGCGTCCACGTCGTGGTATATCCTCCAGCTACGAGTTGCTCGGATACCAAATAGGGCAGGGAAAAAAAAAATAGCATGCGAAGTCCACATCGAGTGAGTGGCTAAGGTTTCAAGCTCACATCCCCACATCATGCTTTTGCAGCTTGTAATGAACCATTTAAAAAAAATTAAAGTGATACAGAGTTTTTCATTGGGCACGCAACAACTTCCACTGTCTAAGTAAAATTTCTCACGTGACGTAGTGAAGCGCCATTTAAGAAGTAAATGACAAAGCAAACACCACACGGATATCGTATTTTTTTTTTAATCTACGCTTTACTTTCCCCTGATGACCCTCCCCGGTTTCACATTCGTTCTTAATCGTTCTGTTGCTGCACAGAAGCACCTCCTGCTTCCTACGCAAGCGAGCAGACACCGGAGAGATGCCGAGCAGACGACTCGACGTGGATGAATACATGTGTAGGAGCTGCTCAACCTTCCTATTAGCTAAGAGACCCTGTCGGCTTGATAGTGCTGAAAGTAATTTATGATGTACAGTATAGGTTGCACTCCATAGTTTTCCGAAAGCTCAATTTTGCCGGGTAACATGATCACTGCACTCCAGCAGTACTTGAAAGCTAAATTTCAGGTTAATTAAATAACGTTTATATAGGCACCGATTTTGAAAACATGTATTTATAGACACTTATAATAATTTAGGCACCAATGTCCAAAATAGGCATATATAGGCACTACAAAAACACTATAAAAGCTCTTCTTACCATTTAATTCGTGCTCACATGTCAAAATGGCACGATAGGAACGCACGAAACAAAAGCCATTTGCCTATAACCTGGTCTCCAGTCATTACCTCCACTCTATTGAACTGACGACGAAATCACGCTGATATATTTTTTCCAAGCTTCTTCAGGGTATTATAACCTGCTTTGACCTAGCTATCAAGCGGTTTTGTTTTTGTAATTCTGTGTAAGATAATTAGAGACATAGACCTTTTCATGTACCTGCCTGCCTCTTTCAACACTCTACAGCTTACAGCAAAACAGTCTCTATATAAGTCTTATTTTCCTGATTCTGATGTTTAGCATAGCTCCCAGTTTCGTTTTCCTTCGAGCTGCTTGAGCCTACCTTGCGCATTATTGTATGTAATTTTATTTATCTTTGTTCATCTATATTTCTCATTTTGTTTTTGCTTTTTTTAGTCCCGCCCCCCTTTCTTTTTGTTTGCATTTTCCACAGCAGACTTTTTTATTGTCGTTTTTATTGCTAGTAGTTTATTGCTGTGTGCGCAAAAACAATGACTTTCCGGCTGTTCCTGGGCACGTTAAATTAATGCCTGATTTTTTTTCATTTTTATATTATCATTATCGTAATCCAGCACACCTTTAGAAATGTATACTTCCTTGCTCTCAAGATACATCATGCATTTACTTTTTGGTTAGGCAAAAGACTACCGGTAAGCTGGAAAAAAATTGTTACAAACTGATTTATCAGAAATGTAAGGACTACGTACTTCATTTGCACGGCACCTGGGATCATTTGTACCATACAAATGACAATTAATTACTGCATAAAATTTGCGTTTAATAATTCGTGTTTCGATTGTGTTGCCTTGTCTCATTCTAAGCGTTTTTTGTGAGTGACTACGCATATGAACTATCAACCAGCTGCTTTATTACGTCTTGAAGTTCCCGCGCCAACTCCTCACGTGAGTGTGACGCAATTTTGGACGTGAAAACAGGCGCTGAATTTATTTTGCGTACAAAGCGCTCGTGCGTGGTGTGGTTCAAAACTTGACTGACATGTGCTGCAGTATCCTTTGTCACTTCAAAATCATGTACGGGGGACACTGAATTGGCTTAGTGTGCGTTGCACTGGCTCTGGCATGCTACCCCTGAATTGCTGCCGGTCAATCAAATGTGAGGCCATTGCTGTGAGCGCTTAAGATGGAAGAGGAAGATCTCAAGGAACGTCAGGAGAACGAGATGAAAGTGCTACAGTCGATGTTTCTGGATGACGTGAAGGACTTGCGGAAGAACGACAAATGGAAAATGTGGCGTCCGCCCGAGCTGTTGATCACTCTAAGGCCTCAGCAGAGTATGACACCCTTCCAAGCGCACGTGCAAGTGGATCTTCACGTCAGGTGCAGTAGCCAGTACCCGAACGATGTGCCGTATGTGGACGTGTGCAATCAAAAGGGGCTGTCAAAGCAAGCCCTGGAAGAACTTCGGAAGGAACTGCAACAGCTGACAAAACAACTCGTTGGGGAGGTCATGGTGCTTGAGCTTGCCCAGCATGTGCAGTGGTTTCTTCGTCAGCACAACACTCCCGAACGTGGTTCCTTTTACGACGAAATGCTCAAAAATAAAGAAAAGCAGGAGGCGGAGAAGGCGCGCGAGCAGCAGCAACAGCTAAACCAGCAACGGATAGAAGAGGAAAAACAGAGACAGGCTTTTGAGCTCGAGATATTGCGTCATCGTGAGGAGATGAAAGTGGAAGCCAGGAGGAGGCGCACTGATTCCAAGGCCTCTGAGAGTAAAGAGCGCACCAACTGCGTGCATAAACCTGAGCTGCTCAGTTTCTTCTCAAAGTCTGCTGAGTACACAGTGCAAAAGGGTGCTTGCCTTGGTCACAGTGATCGGGGACACAGTACATTCGGCGGCTTTGACTCGACTACAGGTGAACTGGTGTGTATTATACAGTGGACATTGAAAACAGACTATCATGTGGCGACTGTTGAGCAAGAGCTACAAACGCTTATGAAACTAAAGCATACAAACCTAGTCCACTACTTAGGTAGCTTGTATATTCCTGAGCAACGAACTTTTTATGTACTGCAGGAATTCGTTAAAGGCTGCCCATTAAGTTCTTTCATAGCTCAAGGCATTCCGCTTGATGTGGCCCTCTTGCGTAACTACACAACTGGCATCCTTCAGGCATTGCATTACCTCCACTGCAACTCTGTTGTGCACAAGGATCTCAAAGAATCTAGTATTTTTGTTGACAGCTCTGGTGTTGTAAAGGTAGCTGATTTTAGCATACCAAGGAAAATTGTAGATTTGTGTCTACCAGCCTCCTATGAGGCAGGACCTGCCTGCAAATCTAAAAAGAAGAATGACATTTTGCTGTTTGGAAAAGTTCTTCTGTCCTTGCTTCGTGGAGAACATGCAACCAGTACAGATTTACCTAGCAGTCTCTCCTTGGATTGTCGAGATTTCCTGGAGCATTGCTTGGCTACACAAGAACAAGACCGATGGTCATGTGAGCAGCTTTTAAGTCACCCCTTTCTTATGGAGAGAGGTCCAAGTGTTGAAAATGAGCCTCTTGATGATGAAGGACCAGATGAGTCTGGTAGTTGTGCACTTAGTTCTGCAGGTAATTCACGCCTCCAAGGAGAATTTGAAGTGCTTAGATGGTTAGGAAGAGGTGGATTCGGAGATGTCTTTAAAGTGCGCAACAAGCTTGATCGTTGTGTTTATGCAATCAAGCGCATTCAACTTAACCCATCTAGCAAAGTGCTTAATCGGAAAATAATGAGAGAAGTGAAACTCTTATCAAGACTTAACCATGAGAATGTTGTGCGTTACTATAACTCTTGGATTGAAATCACAACGCAGGAGCAAGTTCCTGAAACTATGGCATCTTCAGGTGTGAGTACGGAGTCAGCTAAGGGTACTTCACATGAGTGGAGCATGCCAGGTGGCAATGCAGAAGACTCAAGTTCTTCAGATAATGTTTTTGGGTGTGCTTTTGGTGACTCCTCATCAAGTGACAATATTGTATTTGAAGGTAGCGGGGAAGCTGAATCAGAGGTATCCGAAGAACCAGCAGCTGTGGCCCAAACACGACAGTTTATGTTCATTCAGATGGAATTTTGTGAAAAGAGCACTCTGCGCACAGCAATTGATAATGGCCTCCACAGGGAGCCGAGTAGAATGTGGCGTCTCTTCAGAGAGGTCATTGAAGGATTAGCGCACATTCATCAGCAAGGCATGATACATCGAGACCTAAAGCCAGTCAACATATTCCTCGACTCTAGTGACCATGTCAAAATTGGAGACTTTGGACTGGCAACCACAGCATTAATATCAAGGGTAGAAACATCTGAAGTACCAGAACACATTGACCAGCTCACAACTGGCAGCTTGACGGGCCGTGTGGGCACCACTCTGTACACAGCACCTGAACTTTTTGTCTCAACAGGTGGCCGTGTTGTGTACAGCCAGAAAGTAGACATCTATAGCCTAGGCATTATTCTCTTTGAGATGTCCTGGCCTGCACCTAACACTGCAATGGAACGAGTCAAATTGTTGGCGAACTTGAGACTTCCCAGCATCAGTCTTCCTGCTGATGCCTGCGACTTCCTCAGCAGCCAACAAGTAGGCCTGATATGCTGGCTGCTGCAACATGACCCATCACAACGGCCTAGCGCAGCAGAACTGCTCGCTTCACCCCAGTTGCCACCACCACACTTGCAGGAGGCCCAAGCTACAGAAGTGCTTAATCACACTGTCTCCAATCCACAAAGTAAAGCTTATAAGCATTTGGTTAATGCACTGTTCCAACAGGAGGCTACTATTGTCCAGGACTATGCCTATGATGTAGATATGCGCAAGAGCAACCCATTGCCTCAGTCGGCATTGCTTTTCCGCCGTGTAAGGACTTCTCTAGAGCACGTCCTTTTTAAGCATGGTGCTATGCCAGTGGTCATTCCAACACTTCTTCCAAAATGCCCAAGCAGTGAAGATGATGACAATAAGGTTCATTTCATGGACCATGGAGGATTGATAGTGTCATTGCCTCACAACATGAGGGTTCCATTTGCTCGTTATATAGCTAGACGTGGCGATGTCTTATCACTGAGGCGATATGCAATTGAAAAGGTATATCGTTCCCGCAAGGTATTTGGTTGTCATCCACGAGAACTGCATGAATGTGCATTTGACATTGTTTGTTCGAGCCATCCAAGTGCCTTAATTCACTGTGCGGAAGTGCTTCACATTAGCTGTGAAATAGTAGCAGAGTTCCCTGAGCTGCAAGCACGTGGATATAACATACGCTTAGGTCACACAGGCCTTCTGCATTCCTTATTGATGCATTGTGGTGTACCTGAAAGTAAGTGGCCACAAATATCTGCAGCATTGCGTACTGTTCAGTCTTCTTCTAAGGTACAGCTCCAGCAGGAACTTGATGCAGTGAACCTGGGGGATCAGGCTATAGCACTGCTGACCCAGTTTTATGAAGTTGAAGACAATTTAGCTAAGGTATCTTCTATGTATCGGTTCGTGGTACGCCAGAAGGGCCCTGCAGCTGCACTCGCTAGGCAGGCTTTGTGTGATCTTGAGGCAGTGCTGCAGTCATCCTCTGTCCTGGCATTCCAACTACCGGTCACTATCGTGCCTTGTCTTGTTTGTGATGAGCGTATGTACTCAGGCATTGTGTTTGAAATTGCTTGCCAGTCACACAGAAAAACACGTCGTCAAGGCCGGGATTTGTTGGCTGTGGGTGGCCGTTATGACAAACTAGTGGCTTCTTTTGCCGTGGCTGGTGCAAAGAGAGACCTAGCTGCTGTTGGAATCAGTTTTTCTATTGAAAAAATCGTGCAAGCACTGGCTGAAAATGGTGAGACACCATCCTTAGTCGAATGTGTTCTTGGGAACATGAGTGACATATCCACTTCACTACGAGACCAGCAGCTTGCACTTTTAGCACGGCTGTGGAGCATGGGTGTTCCAACAGTCATTGCACCTCAAGATGGTCTTGAAGAGGCCTCCTCCTTTTGCAGAGAAAACTTTGTTCCTCATATTGTCCTTTTTAAAGAAGCTGAACCTGGTTATCTGAGGCTGCGAAGCCTCGAAAAAGACCGCTTTACTGAAAAAAGACTCTCTGTGTCTGAGCTTTGCGAACTTTTCGATAAAACTCCCCAGGCTGAATTAACAAGGCAAGACACCAATCTTAGTGGACCAACAATACGAATTGTCTTTAGTGTAGCTGAAAAAATATCAACAAGCAACAGACGGAGATATGAATCTCAGATTGCCACTCAACTGGCACCATTGGCTCAAGGGTTTCTTGGGAGGGTTTCTGTAATAGACGTGATAGCAGTTGAGCTTACAGGAGATGTACTGCGATCAGCAGTTGCTCTGCTTAACATGGAAGCCGATAGGCGCAGTTATGAAAGCAGTGTCACTGCCCTTGTTGAAAAGCACCCCAGGTGTAAAAAACAGTTGCTTTCGCTCGCAGAGAAAGTGTGCAGTCTGCTATTCGAGATTAAAAGAACAACTTTTGTGCTGTATGCACTACAAGATAATAACTACAAGGTGGTTGTTGTTCCTTCAAGGAGTTAACGCTAGAGGTTGCAATGTACAGTTGTCTAATGCTGCCCTGTATTGTGCCAAAGCACTGGCTGGTCATTTGTTGTTTAAAAGGGCCTTTCAACACTTTTTGAGCATGGTCAGAAAACACTGCCAATTGGCAGTAGAGGCTCCCAAGAACATGCAAGCTAAATATTTTAGCACAGCATGCGACCTGGAATTCACCATAAATTATCAAAGTCAGCTGAAAATTGCTTTTTCTTCTCTCGACAAATTACTGAGAAAGCTCAAAAATCACTCGTAGAAAGCCATCTATCAGCCATTGGCTTATTTGAACATGGGTGCTCGGTTGTGACAAGGATCGCAGCGGGAGGTCGCGACTTGTCCAGGCGTGCGCGCTGTCACACCTATAAAAAAACGTATTCGAAGAAAAAAAAAAGGTGGTCAAAAGGTCACGAGGTGCGCTGTCGTATTTTCTTTACCCATGCCATCCCCCTCTGCTTAGCTTGCAGTACCTTCGGCCAGACAACATAAGAGAGAATGCGATTACAGCATGCGACAAATCTTTGTAGCTCCATTCGTACTGGATGAATTTTTGTAGTTTTTACAGCATTCAATTCGTGAGGCGATACGCTTTTTTGGTGAACCTATTTCATGGTTACTTAAAGAAGTGTTTCAGGACCCCTTTAACATATTCATCTTGTCATCATCTTTATCCTAGTCAGAACATTTGTGTTGCACCAATTTCAGTATGTTCTTTAATACTGCCTTGAGATTTTGTTTATGAATAAATTTTTCCATTTCTTGTTGAGTGCTTTGAATGAAATATTGAGCACTGCACTTTCATTGTGCACTCTAGAAATGATAAAACCAATTCAAAACAAAGGAGAAGGAATGTTGTGTTGCTTTGCCGGCATCATTGTATTTTTTTTTACCTTTCATTACAAAGCATTAGTTGATGCTACGAGAGTAAACTCAACAACCCCTGCTCACAGAAGATTACTATAATTATGGTATTGTATTAATTGAGATGACATTGGTGATGAAGAAAGGGTGTGTCAAAACCTAGTTTGAATGTATACTTGCTTTTTGACTGAAAGAAACGTGTGTGTTGGCACTACTTGTGGACGCATGAAGCTGGATTTCATAACTGTTGCACTATAATAATAAAAAGAAAATGTGACAGCAGAGCTGGTTACAAGATTCATAGCTTTGCAGTGGTAACCAGTGATAGATGTTAGACATTTACAGGGTCTATGCTGACGAAAGAAAAGTATGATTTTGAAAGATGGCACTTGGCGACAAATAATGTAGAAATCAATAGAACAGTCTCAGATTGATGGTGCATGTTTTAACTGTCTAAACAGTCTGATATTGTAGCAAAGCTTGGTCATAATGTTTATATTGATTAGTAGCCATTTGATCAATATAACAATTCAAAAGGTGTCATTGAGAACATTGCTTGAGAAACAACGTGTAAAAAAATAATTAAGCCCCTTGTAGGACAGTAGTACAAATGTGTACCACTTTGTCACTGCATTTCAAACACCTATAATATAACATGGTCAAGTTTTGATACCACTCTTACTGGTGGTACCATCTACCAAGCTATAAAAGAAGGCTATTTCAAGCTTTTACTTCATTACGACATGTAGCACGGACAGCAAATCTGATTTTGCACACGCCTCCAATACTTCTCGCTATGTCCTGCAGTGGCCTAAATGAGTGCCTTGAAAAAAATCGCTGCAACACATCTGTGAAGTGTCTCATTTTATCTGTTTAATAAACAGAACCTAGCGATTCACTTGTAATGCAGTCAGAGATTTTTCTGTCGTCAGTGTTCAGTTTTCTTCAATGAACCATTTTTGGCCTTCATTTTGGCTGATGGTTTTAGCCCTAAAGGCCAGTTATCACTATATTACCGTTGCACATAGGCAGCATTTTTATGTTGATTGTAGCAAAGCTTTTATTTGAACAAGCGGTATCAATCGCAGTCTCTTTTAGCTGCGTCTAATTATTGTAGTCGCGAAATCGTGTTGGCTGATGTACACCTGTTGCAGGTCAACTTCGCATGTCCTTAGGATGAATGCACATGCAGTAGCTATTTGTGCAGAAAATACCAACTTTTGCTGTGAATTCAATGATTAAAGTAATTCAATATGTAAACAGCACCACTATATATATAAAAATTGTGCCTGTTCGGATTTTTTTTTTTGCTACCCCCTGAGGACAGCAATACATATATGTACCACTTTTTATGCCACGCTATAAAGACAGCTGTACATATATGTGCCACTTTTTTTCTCGCTATCTGTTGTGATGAATTTTTTTAAAAAGATGTTAGCCATTTTATTAAGTCATCCTATATTGTTCTGCAAATATTAAGGAAACATCTTAGCTTTAAGGTAGTGATGCACAAATGGCTAAGTGAGCAGTAGTGGAGTGCCTATTTGGTATGTGAAAGGCATGATATGAAAAAAATTGTATTTAGTCATTTTAAGTTTCATGTCTCAAGAATAGCACCAAGTCAAATTTGTCCAGGTTTAATGCAAGATAGAGCCAGATTAACATAGCATTAATTTTATAGCAAAAACATAACCCTCAATAAAGACACACTTGAATGATTCATAATTAGAAAAACATTGGATAATTGTCAGTTGCATACAATGTAAAAAGAAAAACTCATTTCGAACTGTGTATGTTAAAGAATAAAATAAGCAATTACCATTACAGTTACTTGCTACAAAAATTTTAATTGGTTACAGTGACTGAATAGTGCCCCATGAAAGTAAATGAGAAATCACCAAAATGAAATTGATTGTTACATTACTTCCTTCCCGACTATACAGTCAGTAAAACACATTGGCCCGGCTATTTTATTCTATGTTCTGCAGCTCATCACACCTTGATCATCGTTAGAGATGATTGATTTTCAAAATTTTCTTAACTCCCTGGTTAGTGTTTGCAATCATTAGTAACAACACTCAAAGCTGGCTTTATATACGCCCTGTAGAAAAGAGGGGTGTGGTAATGTACATGAACGCCATACACAAAATTGAGATGACATTGCCGGGAGGAAGCTCATATCCTGGCCATATATCAAGTACAGTGGTTTACATTTGCTACAGCTTGCAAAAGGCACTCCTAGTATAGAGCCCGTGGAATAATGAGGTGGCCATTGCTGTCAAGCCATAGTGGTAGCAGCATTGGTTCAATGAGTTGGTCAACATTCGGTGAAGCACTAAGAGCAAACAAACACAAGTTTAAATGTCCTAACACGCACTGTCAAAAAGCTGCTAACAGCACGACTGCTGGCCGCCACAGTGATTACAGTGCTTAGTTACTGACCCAATCAAGACGTGGGTTCAACCCTGAACTATGGCGGTCGCATTTCTGTCGAAGCGAAATACAACAAGACCGTGTACAATAATATCATCGTGCATTAAAGAAATCCAGGTGGTTGAAATTATCTGCAGCCCTTTCGTACAGCGTGCCTCCCAATCATATTGTAGTTCTGGAATAAGAAACACCTGGTATTATTATTATTAATGGGTCACCTAATTCAAGTGACCACAATTTCATTACCTAGCTAATATATCTTTCTCATTATTGTAACTGATTACATCTATCTGATTACATAAACAAGTAATTGAACTTCAGTGAGTATTTCTGGGTAAGTAAAGTGATCAATTATTTGTGAAACCTAAAAAGATGTAAATAAGTACATATGGTAATTACACTGTTATGTATAAATCTGTCATATATCAAAACATTTCAGCTAACTTCATGTTTCTTTTCAAAGTAATATGCTCTGGCAAATGATCATGTGCACACACAAAAAAAATAATTATCCAAATAATTTTTTGTAAAGCATTCAAAAAATTAATTTCTTTGTAAGTTTAAAGTGTACTACTATTGATGTATGTTGCGATCTAAGTTGTCAAGCTATGCATGGTAGTAGCAGTGAGTGTCAGTGCTGTACAATTATTCCAATCTTATACTTCATAAGGGTATCTAATTGTTTTTCAGCACGAAAGGCTATTGGTGAAAATGAGGCTGCCCTGTGATGGTAGCTGAGTGGCTCTAGCGCTGCAGGGCTACGCTGGATGTTACAAGTACGATCCCGACAATGGCAGCCAGTGAAGTACAAGAACACTCATTTACTCAGATTATGCATACCCGTGGCATGCCTTATTATCAAATTGTGCTTTTTGCAATGAAATCCCACAATTTAAATTTTTCTTTTAAGGCTGAGGTACCTGATCGTCCTGTTTAGTGCGAAGCAACTTCGATGTGTGAATCTTTCGCAGGGCTTTCAAGTTTATGATTGATAAGCTTGTTGCAATAAAAAATGTTCTTTATTTGGTATTGTACACGAGCTTTTGGAGGATATCCAGAAAAATAAATGCTATGAACTGTGTATTATTGCATTCTTACACATTTTGCAGTTTTGCGTGGCACACTGCAATGCCTCAGTGTAGAAAATTGAAGACTCCATCAGTTACTTGCCCAGATAGTGAACAAATCTTCAAAATTCAATTTAGAAAAGTGAAATAAATTCAAACGAGAGACCCTGCAATGTTGACGTTTTGTCTAGTTGGTTCAGCATGACTTATAGGAAGTCATAAAACAAGCAGGGCATGTCCTCATGGTTGTCTTTACTTAAAGAGCCTCTGCATAATTTACAGTAATATATAATTATGCTGTGTTGCAATAAAGCTCATACTGTCATATTACTGTGCGTTGTGTTTTTTTAAAGCTGCACAGAGCTTGAAACATATATAATACAGATTCTGTGGCCAGGTATTGATGAAAACGAACTTCTGGAGTTTTAATTAAACACGTAGTTTCATTCTGTCGCTTAACATGCACAGGTGTGCATCAGCGTGCGTGCAGCAGTGTTCAAGTTCACGGCGCCCCGATTGGCGAGCTCACGCGCTGCTCCCCCGCCCTCTAGCAGCAACGTCCGAAGTGGAGCGCAGCCGCAGCAGGCGCGCATGACGCGGCCGGACAGGTGTACATGATGCGGTGCAGCGCGCGCTGTCCCATCACAACACCAAGCCGCGTCGAGCGAGCAGCAGCTGCGAGAATCGCGTGCGCGCGGAGACAGCGAGGAGCGCGCGCGGATCCCCGACGGTGGCGACATCGCACGCCTCTGCATTCTGCTGCAATGTTGATGGTGTAAAAGCGTAATATGGCGTCTGCTAGAAATGGACTTCATAGATTTCTAGTTCTCTGGCTTTGCAGTCGTTGCTCCGCGCTTTATATCGGTCAGCCTCTCGCGAACCGGGAGGATTTTGTCACCGTGGACAGGATCGAAGCTGTCTGCACGGACTCTGACAGCGTGCGCGTTCCCAGAATTTTTCCCAACTCTCGTGTGGCTGTACGGCTGCGAGGCACGGGACTGGTACCGAACAGGACCAAGATTGTGTTCACCAGCGAAAGCTTAGAAAACGGTCAGGAGTGCCATAGCCAGCAATTCGTTGGCAAACAGCTTCGAGTGCGCGCTGACAGCAGCGGAGATGTCGTCGTCCAGTGCGTCATTCCCGCGGCTGCCTCGCACGACTCGCTCTACCTGTGCACGCGCAACCACGGCAGTTGGCGGCACCAAGGGAAAGCGCTCAGGCTCGTGTACGCTGCCGCGCCGACGAGGCACGCCGGCCCGCTCAGAATGCGTCGCAACCTGGGCATTGGCAGGCGCTCGACTGATCGCAACGGAGCGGGCTTCAGGCGCAACCTGTCCGCGTGAGTGTGCTTACTTTCGTTTCTTTTGCCACCTGACGCCATAGCAAATGCGCGCGCGCTTCTAAACGACGCACCGAGGGCAATGCTTGCTGGCATTTTAATAGCGTTGTTTATCCGAGCGCGTAGTACACCAAGTAACGAGATTGTATCTGATTTCCCTTCGATGCTTTCGCTGTTGCTGATACAAACAACGGCGTACGCCGTGCCGGTGTCGGCGGCATGCTCACCCGTGCCGGTTGCATTGCAGGCTGGACGACGGCGAGACAGCGCAAGTGGCGAAAGTGCTGGGCCTGCGGGCTTTCGGAGACCGAGTGGCCACCCTGGACTCCGGCATGACGCAGGTGCCCGCAGGTACGACGGTCGAGCTGCAACTGTTTGGAAATGGCTTCACCGACCACAGTTCGTTTGCGTTCACTCACGAAGCCGCGCCAAGGGGCTCTGCGTGCGACGAGGTGCCTACAGTGGCCGTGGCCCACGCCACTAATGTGGGCAGCGGCAAAGCGTCAGTGTTGGTGAGCCTTCCGGGCGCCAATGTGCGCTACTACGTCTGCAGCAAAGCGCCCCTTAGTGAGGATGTCAAGTGGGTGCACCAGGGCGACGAACCCTGGGTAACGTTGGTTACCCAAGGACGGCTCATGCCCGTCTGGGTGCAGGTCATCATTCTGGCTGGCTTGCTTCTGCTTTCGGGCCTCTTCAGTGGCCTTAATCTGGGCCTGATGGCTCTTGATAAGACAGAGCTGCGCGTCATTGAATCGTGTGGGACACCCAGTGAGCGCAAATGGGCCAAAGTCATTGCACCTCTGCGAAACCATGGAAACTACCTTCTCTGTTCACTACTTCTGGGCAACGTGCTTGTCAACAGCACGCTTACTATCCTTCTTGACGACCTCACCTCAGGTTTGGTGGCTGTAGTCGGTTCCACCATCAGCATTGTCATCTTTGGTGAAATCATTCCTCAAGCCATCTGCTCCCGACATGGCTTACAGATTGGTGCACGCACGCTGTTTATCACTAAGGTGTTCATGGCCCTCACGCTCCCTCTGTCATGGCCCATTTCTAAGATCCTCGACTGGGTGCTCGGGGAGGAGATAGGCCATGTCTACGACCGGGAAAAGCTGATAGAGTACATCCGTCTCACGAAGGAGTACAACAAACTAGAGAATGAGGAAGTGGACATCATCAGTGGGGCACTAGAGCTCAAGAAGAAAACTGCCAATGAGGCCATGACTCGTATGGATGACGTGTTTATGCTGCCTGTTACAGCTGTTCTAGACTTCGAAACAGTGTCTCAGATCATTGGACAGGGTTACACTCGCATTCCAGTATTCGACGGTGACCGCAATAATGTCGTTGGACTTTTAAACATTAAGGATCTGGCTTTTGTGGACCCCGAGGATGAGATTCCTTTACGGACATTGTGTGAGTTCTACAATCATCCCGTCACGTTTGTCTTCGAAGATGAAACTCTTGTCAACTTGCTCAACGAATTTAAGAAAGGTAACTATGCAAAAATTATTCACTACTGAATAGATTGCAAACCAACAAAATCAACTTTGTGGAACAGGCTAAAAGTAGCAGTAATTCAAAGTGAGTGCTGATTTGCTGAACTGAAACATTTTATAAATCTTTTCATCAGTGAGTAGAAGTGAGGCTTATTGCACATATTAGTATAGTACAGTGCATCATCCTTGTAAATTGTGTATTATTCTTTTTCTGCATTTTGTTTTTAGCCTAGTCATCCTTAGTATCTTGCTTGCTTTGTCATACTATTACTGAACCTTGTTCTATTTGCAGCTTTTGATGATCCCAGTCTCCCATTCTAGTTCCTTGTGTCCTTTGGCTCTGCTGACTGCTATTGCCAATTAACAGAACAATGTGTTCTATTTGTCTCTCTCTCTGCTTTAAGTACACTAGAAGTTCTTTGGTGAAACTGACTTCCTTGATCCTGTGCTGTATCCGCTCGGCTATCTTTTTTTTTTTTTCCAGGACAGTCCCATATGGCCTTTGTTCGTCGTGTGAACACAGAAGGAGATGGTGACCCATTCTATGAACTACTGGGCTTGGTCACCCTTGAGGATGTAATTGAAGAAATATTACAAGCCGAGATCATTGATGAAACAGATGTTTTAAGTAAGTGTGTTTACAGCTGGCAGTGTTGATAGAAGTATTCACACACACACGCATTTTGTTGCAGTGGATAACCGAAGAAAGCAAAAACGAAAAGAAGCTCAAGTGCGCCAGGATTTCTCAGATTTCGCCAAACTAGGCTATGGCCGGCAAGGCAAGCACAACATCTCACCACAGCTGGCACTTGCAACATTTCAGTATTTGGCTACCTGTAAGTGAACCAACTTTTTCTGCACAACTAGAATTCAGTTCCTATAATGCTTTGTTACATGAACACCTTCAATACTGCCTACTTGTTTACTTTAGTTTCCCGAGTGATGGCATAGGTTCATATGAGCATGGGAGCTGCACCTAGTTGGTGATTTGATCTATTTTAAAGAATTCGATAGGTTAATAAGTGAATAGCTGTGAAATGCCTTCCCTGGCATAGAATTGTGATCATGCTACTACCTACCTTCGAATAGCTACACTGGTATTTATGCTCGTAATTAGGACTACTCACACTTTATCAATGATGTCTAGTCACTCCAAATAGAGGGTGTGAATAATAGTGTATAGAATGTGGTGTAGCTGCTTATAGCCGGGTCATGTATTCTCAGTCTTCTCACACAAAATGCACAGGCAGATGTCAAAATGGCCTGCCTTCTTCATATCCCTGTCTGTATATTGTGTGCTAAATAGCTGCAAAACTGCTATACAAACAAGGCCAAAAATTAATCCTTGTATTTTTATCTTAGGGCAGTGCTGGTGGTACATTTTTAACCAAACAGCTTCAATTAGTTTTCCTTTACTCAATAGCTGCAACCTCTATCCCCTGTTCTACCTGTTGTGCCTTGGGTTCTTGGGCCTCTTCCTCACTTATATTTATGACCTCCCTCTATCATCTAGGGTACGATTCTTTGCAGGCAACTGTGTTTTATACTACAACAAATCTGTTAGTGTTCTGCACTTCAGGATGATCTCTTAAAAATCCAGTTGTAGTGCTAGAAAAGGTTGTCCTTCAATGTCAGCAAGTGATTTTGTGTGTTTATTTAGAAACGGTTCTACTTTAGCACAGTGCAAAACTTGAATATCTTGGAATTTATTCGCCTTGGGATTTATTATGGGTCCACCACATAATTCTGAGTTGCATTTTAGATTTTCTGTATTAACACTTGCCTCAGTTAAACAAACTACTTGCATACAATAACTTAGAAGGCCTTAGTGGTCAACCTTTTAACCTTAGACAACCTTCATGGTTTTCTAAGCTTATTAGGTTTTCCGAAACCTTGTTGGACGACCTTAAAGCGCAAAAGAGATGAAATAAGAAAAAAATGCCTCACGTGCTCAACCACACACATCTGTACTTTTCCTCTCACCTTTTTTCTTGTAAAATTAGCCTGGTAATCGAGGAATTTTTACTAGAAATACAAAGTGAACTCCTCTGATGCCAAGAAATTTACACCGTGCAACATGGCTTTTGTGGCAGATTGCTGAATATAACAATGTACACTGAGAAGTGCTATTCCAATTGCTCCTAAAGAGAAATGTTTCTCCGTACTGCTACAAACTTATTTTTGTAACTGCTCCAAACCTGCTCTTAAACGGCACTGCATAATTTCGACAAACTTTAACCGCGTGACCAACTTGCAAGCACTAAAAGAAAACTAAAGAAATCTGTATGCTTAGTATGCTACCAGTACATGGCTTTATCAGCTCTGATCTGATTTATGCAACAACTGGTGTGTCAAGCATATTATTATTTCCTTGACATGCAGGCTTTTTCAGTGAAACATGAAAGTGATAGAGAATGCTTTGATCTTACGCCATTCATCCACTGCTGCTTTGGTAACAATTATACGTGGCTGTGGTGCTTCACTTTATCAGTTGATCTTATTTCTGCCACAACTTCTGGTATTTTAAATATATAGCTCACTCCACAGGGTGCAATCGAGAACCAGCATTTTTTTTATTATTTGTTTCTTGGAATTTAGAGTGATTCTTGTCTTTGAAATATTTTTCATTATAAATAGTACTAATATTTATGAGAAGCTTTCGAAATGCTTTGAATGCTAGGACATTTATGGTACATTTTACCATCTGCTTTTTAACACACTAATAGCTGCTCGAAACAAGCACTTTTCAACTTCAAAGTCTGTTCCAAAAAGTAAAAGGTCACTTCCATAGCTGAATGTACCACCACAGCAAAAGAACCTGAATATCTGCATAGACTCCTGAGTTATTGCATATGGCTACAATGGGTAAAGAAAGCATGCATTCAGAATGAGGTAGAACTAAGGCAGTCTTATTTCTCTTGCATGAATACATTAATTGCAATCTGAATATTGACCCACTGGCAGATATTTTTAATATCTCTGCATGCATTAAATAAGCACTCAATGTTCTTGAGTGCTGATTAGCCAGTCCAGTAGTACTCAAGAGCGTTCAAGTGCTTATCCAGCACACCTAGCTTAAACGTCTAATGCTGTTTTTAGCTGCATGTGCTTGTTTATGTTATGTTGCTGAAAGCAGTAGTAAAAGTGGGCAAAGATAATCTCAGGATAGCACATCCTGCTTATTAAATCAGTCACTTGCCTAATTATTTATGCATTTCTATTGTTTTTTTATTAGTTCTCTTTTTTTATGTCTTTTTGCTTTCACGATTGTTTTCACTGGGTAAAATTCTCTTCCATCTTGGATCAACTTATACCACTGCCCATAGGCATGCGCACAGGAAGGTCAGGGGAGGCGGCCACCACAATTTGCCCATGCCCCCCTTCCACTCATCTAAGGGGACACCCTATGTATTTACTCACTTGAACCTGTCCCGTAATTGTTCAAAGTGCAGGGTCATGGCCATGCATGTTTTAGAGGCTAAACTTCTTAGTATGTGGGTTGTGCCCTCGTAATAGTATGTTGTAGTAGTAGCCACTTCTAGTTAGTTTTAAGCATTGCTCTCTAGGTGGCATTGTGTGTATATGTCCTTGGAAGCAATATCACTAAATGGCATTAGTGGTTTTCATGTAGTTGATGATTAAAGAGAATAGATGGCCCTGTTATAACGAAAAAAATTAACGGCATATCCACGGAGTGAATGATGATGACTGGTGTGAAGCATCCGTCTGTTTGTCACACAGACAGACGGACACTTCACCCCACTCATCATCATTCACTTTGTGGATATGCTGTGAATTTCTTTTCGACAATAATGACAGTCAAGGAGCCCCGATATTGTAATCCAAAAACTGTTTACTTTCCCACCTTTACCTCCAAATGCAATAGCTTTCAAATGCAACTCGCCTTGTGACTCATGCCATCCAACCACCTCTCAAGTCGTATTTTTTTCCATCTAAAATCTAAAAAAAGAAAATATTATGGTGGATAATTTTGCATCTAAGGTGCATCGTTCGATGGACCAATCCTAATATTTGTACGGTACACCCTTTTTTTTTTGTGTGTGTGTGGAGGTGACACATGTAAAGAGCCAAATAGTAGCATGTACCCATTTAGTGTTGTGAGTGGCAAGACGACAGCACCATTGCAGCAAGAGGTGTTTGTGTCTGAATTGAATTCTGGAAACAGAAGAACACTTCATTGCCTACCTGTAAAATTTTTGCATTGAGGAAAGCATCATTAGTAACTAGGCTGTATAAAATTTATGCTGAACTATATATTAGTTGTTGGCATTCTCTGTAAATTCTTGATGAACATAACTGCTATGTACCATTCCTTCTACATACCAAAACACAATCGCTACCACTTTGGCAGTAGATTCAGTAAAAAGATTTGATGCCTTTGTAAACCACTATGTTGCTGGGTTTGTGTTGGAGCCACATTTCATCAAGACTAACCGAATGGCTAGAAAGTGGTGGAATTCCCCTTTCTAACTGTTCTAGCTGTGGTTGTTCCTCAATCATTCTTTATAACCAGTCTTTGGTGCTCTTTTTAGCCGTGGTGATTGAAAGATACCACGTTAGCCGCCCATTTGATACCTTTTATCCCTTAAGCAGGCATTTTGACGCACTTTTGAGGAAACGAATTAGAATCAAACTTTCTATTTCTTCACATATGGATCCAAACATGTCGGTGAATGTAAGGTGGATCACTATACTGCACAATATGTCATCACCATCATACATAAAGTAGCGACGTGCAATATTTGACACATCCTATTTCATTACACATTACGCATACATTGCTGAACCTAAACAATGTTTTAATGGAATGCTTTCATGTTTTGATGCAGCTGTGGAGCCATTCAAGAAAAACCTCATCTCAGAGTCTGTCTTGCGGCGGCTGATGCTGCAGAACATCTTCATAAGCATCAAGATGCATTCTCGTGATGACCCAGTAATTTATGTGGCTGGCCAACCAGCAGACTACTTTGCACTGGTGCTCGAGGGAAGGGTCAGTGTCGCAGTGGGACGTGAGAAACTGCTATTCGAGACTGGGCCATTCAGCACTTTTGGCATTCCAGCCATATACCGTAGACCAGGTGAGTACACCGAGTGTATAAAACCACTGGTGTTTTTCACGTCAAGTGCATTACCCATATGTGTAAGAAACACCACAAGCTTTGACTGCTGCAGTTATTTAAAGGTTGATGCCAATGGTGCTGTACAGCACTAATTGATTGATATGTGGGGTTTAACGTCCCAAAACCACCATTTGATTATGAGAGACGCCGTAGTGGAGGGCTCCGGAAATTTCGACCACCTGGGATTTAATGTGCCGGTGTACAGCACTAATCCAGGCATTGTAGGGTGTTCATAAATCCATGAGATACTTTCCAATTATTGATAATTAATGTGGTTTTATTATAATTACTGCAGAAAATATAATCTGTGACAGGTCATAAATGCAGTAGCAAATTAACTTTAAAGGCAGTGGCACGGACAAGTCTGCTTGCTGCTGTCACCAGAGGGCCACTAACAGTTCTACTGTTGTATGCCTATACATGCTTGTAGCAACTAAACTATCTCACTGGTAGGCATGGTATTTTGTTGTTCTTTGCTTTTGATGATACAAGCAGGCTAGCTTTTCATGAAAAATGCCAACTAGAAAACATTCTTTTGCGAGAATGGTTGCTCCCCAAATTCTGGTTACTAAAAGTAACTGGCATACTGCGTAGTGTTTCATCTTAAATGTATGAAGCCGCTGCTGTAGCGTCATGCTAGTTCACTCAGTCGCAAGGTTTTAATAAACAAGAAAAGCATTGTTACTGCAATATAATTATGTGCATTTGAGTAATAAGTTTCTGTGTGAAGTTAAACGGCATGAAAGATGAAGACACACGCATGTACCAATGGTGGTCCTGTCGTACATGAGTACCTGTCTCCGTCCTTTGCGCTCTTCAACCAAATGTTGCACCAACTTACTCAAAAGAACAACTAAACAAAGTTTCTGTAGTGTGTGCTACGTCCTGTTCCTTTCTATCTTAGGATTGGTTTCCCGTGATGCTGGATAGGTTTTTTTATACACTGCTTGAAAAAAAAAAAGCGCATTCTTTATTTTATCCACACGCAACTCAATTTAAAAAAATATTCACGGCAGTGTTTCTGCATGGCTAATGTGGCAAAACATCACGTTAGTTGCAAGTTAGTGGTGTGCAATCAAACTGATATTAACAATAATTATGTCATAAAGATGTCTACAGTCAATCCTCATTTATTGTAATACAATAACGGTAGTACTGTTAACTGTCCTACAACAGCACTTAAGCATATGTGAACACTTCGTGAATGCAACTCAAATCCCAGATTACGCGAGAAAGCCTTATTGAATCTCAGCATTCTGTATAGTATCTACAGGGGTGCAGCAGCCAAAATAAAATTCGGAGCAATTTTTGGAGTCGTAAAATGTTACTTTTGTAGCACAAAAATCCAAATTTGGAGCAGGTTACGGGGAACAAGACATTCATTTTTATCATGAAATTCTAAATTTCGAGCAGTATAAAAAAGAAGTCTTACATAAAAAAAAATGTGTTCAAATCATTCAGCATGCCCTAAATCGTGCAGTGTACGTAAGATCACTGCTTTTTAATAAATGTGGTATTCTGAACCACCCCACTGAGCAAATAATGATAATGTCCACATTAGCATTCGCCGTGTCTGACTCTGAATTCAAATGTGGATCTGCAAGGTGGCGACCTTGAAATTCGGGGATTTGTAGGGGTGGTGGAAAAAAAACAAAACTGCCACACAGTTTCTTTTTTAGGGCGCCAGAAATGTTATGCACTGCTCCAAATCAAAAAGTGTATAATGGGGGGCTGGTTGGTAAGAGATTTAAGAAAATTATAACTGCGCCAAAAGCAAGACATGACAACAAAGTGGACAGGACGAACGCAGACTAACAACTGGTTTATTGGAAAAGTACAACCCATTTTTTAAACAAACTAAGCGCATGTGCAATGACAAACATGACAAGTTTCAATAATTCTATCTAATAAAAGTGAAATCGCGCTCTTTGCTGTAAAGATACACAGATGAGTCGCTGACGCACCTATCAGGCCTGTGTCTAGCTATTCAAGATGCCTCCAAGATCTCTCTTGGCTTGCCCCAACACCTTGGTACTGCCAAATGCCTTGCTTGCATCCCTGCACGTATTTGCCACAATGAACTGGCAGATGCCTCCCACTCCCGTCTCCTAATGAATTAGCATGCTCCACCAAACGCATGTTAATACACCTTCCAGTCTACCCCACACAAACCATTCCACAGGTCAGGGGGAACTCGTAGACCACTCCCATTGTACAGGATACATACTAGCACCTCCTATATTTAGATGCCTGCTGCATGAGAACAAAAACAGCTGCCACACCCTTTCCCTCCATCTTCTATCAGTGGCGGTCGCTAGCGCCACTAGTGGCGGACGGTGCAACCACTTGACATTTTGCATAGAGCCTCCGAAACGGTCGGGTATAGTTGCAGATCTCTAATAACTTTCGACTGACGCGCCCCTATGGGCCACAAGTAAAAAACGCCGTGATGATAGTGTCAGTCGCAAATGCCACCGGGCGGCGCTTGCTCAACACTGAAGCATTTCATTTATTGTACCCTTAGAACCAAACAAGGCATTAAAGATGAGAGTGGTGACAATAAGGGGTTTGCACAGCATAGGTAAAGCTTAACTAGGGATGTAATACAAAGAACAAAACCATTACAAAGCATAAGGTGAAGGTAAGTTATGCAAAGAATACAAACATAAAAATAAAGCAACGCAAGAAAGACAGACATGCAATATATATGAGTGAGTAAATGACATTCAAGTTAGCATTGTTGTTTAGAGCAATACGAAACAAGATGTAATCACTGACAGATACAATGTCTTGGGGAAGGTGGTTCTACTCTAGTGACGTCCTAGGAATTTATTGACAGAATGTGTTTGTGCTGCTAAAAGGAACATGAACCTTATAAAAATGGTCGATGTAACACGATACATGGTGTGGATTATGAATAAGCATGTCGTGCAATGTTGGGTGGTGAAATATTTTATGAAACCATGATAAATGGGAAATTTTGCACCAGGCTGCAAGAGATGAAAGTGATAGGTTAGTTTTTATGGCTGTTATGCTGGCAGTTCGATTATAATTGGAAAGAATAAAATGAGCTGCGTTATTCTGGACTAGTTCTAATGCATTAATAAGATTAGTTTCATGAAGGCGACTCTGCTGGCAACACAGGCATCTTAATAAATGAGACGTACATACGCACATCTGTGCTTAACACCACATTTTCCATCGTTAACTTTGCTCGCGTTGGACATGATGTACAAACGCAATAATTTCCAAGGCACTGAAAAAACCAAATCGACTCCGTATCTTCCTGCTACCTTTTTACTGCCATGCGATACCTTGTGTAGGTACGGCATCTCTTCAACTTTCCGCCTTTCACTCTTAGATTCTTTTCCTTCAATTGCATTATCGTCAACGGCTGTGGTACGATGGCATATGACCCTCAAAAGTGATTCTGCTACAGCCTGAAGCAGCGTCTGCGGGAAGTGATGCAAGCCCATCTTCAGCAGTACCAAGGTGTTAGGGCGAGCCAAGAGCCAAAGAGCAAGAGAGATCTAGGAGGCATCTTGGATAGCTAGACGCGGGCTTGATAAGTGCATCAGCGACTCCTCCATGCATCTTTACAGCAAAGAATGCGATTTAATTTTTAGTAGATAGAAGTATTGGAACTTGCCACATGGTCATGTTTGCCATTATGCATGCACTTAGCTTGTTAAAAAAAAGGGAAGGGGGGGTTGTACTTTTCCAATAAACCAGTTCTTAGTCTGCGATTGTCCTGTTCACTTCGTTTTCGTGTCTCATTTTTTGCGCAGTTATAATTTTCGTAACAGCTCCAAATGATTGCCAGCAACTTTTCGAGCAGTCATCCAACCTACTAGTACTCACAATTATGCGCCGTATACACACATGAGTAATTCAACAAAATGTGCTGTGTTTAGTGTCGTGAGTAGTGCTAACAGCCCCTTCAAAATCATAACACGCTTTTTGCAGGGCACTGGTGTACTGCGGCGAAGGTGGATTAAGTAGTGTTTTGTATGACTTGGAACAAGTTAGAAACACCGCTAATCCTGCCCCCCCCCCCCCCCTTTTTTTTGCAATAGGATTAGGTTTAGGGCACAACTTGTTGGCCCGGCGACTGATATCTATTGCCCGGACGACGCAACTTCAAGATAGAAAAATGTATGTGCCATTGCTATAGCAACCAACGTAGGTGCTGGCAACGTCAACTCTGTTCGTAAGCGAAAAACGTGGCATACGCTTCTAGCTCTTTTAACATGCTTTAGCTATGTTTGCCGAGTAGGAAGTTCATATTTCCCACAAAGTGTTGGTGGCTACGGCAATGCTTTTTTGTCTTGAAGTTGCGTCGTCCTGCCTATAGGTATCCGCAGCGGACTGATAGCGCGCGGCTTTGTTGCTCTATTTGGTCGTTCCCAGGTGCCCTGACCTTACAGGGGGGGGGGGGGGGGTGAACCATAACTTATACCGTAGTTTCGAGTTAAGGTCTGCATTTTTGGATTGATCTCACTGAAATTATCGCAATTGAGATATTGAGGCTGGTCCGGCATTTTGGCGCAGATCTTGCACCTCTGTATTTAGCAAGTGCTAACAGTGGCATTTTTGTTTTTGTAAAGAATTCAATTACATTTCATTTTAAAGCTTTACACAAATGTTGATCATATCTACAATATCTGAAACTGCTTCTTATAGTCCGCAATTTCATTGCAGTTTATCATGCATAAACATTTCGTTAGTGGTTGTCACTCCAAAGGAAACCTTTTTCACAGACACCTCCGATGGCGCAGCTCAACAAAATTTGGCTTCTGGTGAGCCTGCCAGCTGGCCAGTGCCTGAGGAGCCTTTTGTGCCAGACTACAGTGTCCAGGCAGTGACAGACATGGTGTACATGCGTGTGCACCGGTCTGTGTACCTGGCGGCCCTCAAGGCATCGCGCCTTGACCGGCCAGTCACACGGACAGATCTTGAGGTAGACCACATGCTGCGCAGTGGTGCACCAGAGCGACCCGGTGAAAGCAGCTCACCCCTCCTGGGCGACAGCAGCTGATGGCTCATCAATGCCAATGCTACTCCTAGTCATCGCCCCAAAGACGGTCTATGGGCCGCATGCCACTTGGCTGGCTTCCTCACCTATGCCAGTCTTTCAGCAGCAGTCTTTCTTGCTTGTTATGCCCACTTTAGGCCCTCGTGCAAACGAGTGCCTTGGCATTATTCCATGTTAGCAGATTCTTATCTCCGGTAGCCTACATTCTCTTGCTGCAGAGTTACTGTTACTGTATACAAGAATGGTCACACAGCAGTAGTATGTTGCCAAAGCGATCAATAAAACATGTTTCAGATTTTTTTTTTGTTCACTGGCACAAAGTCTGTCGCTCAAGCTACCAGCTGCCGCAGCTGTTTGAGCACAGTTTCCTGCAACTTCTTCTTGTCTCGTTCCTTCTGCTTTAGCGATGAGAAAATGTTCTTCTTTTTGTCAGCCTCTCGCACCTTCTCAAGAAGCAGCAAAGCAAGGCTTGGGTTTACACGCAGGTACCGGCTGCTCTCCTTTCCATGGTCATGGAAATAGGTTGACCAGTCCTCTGCCATGAAGAGATCTAGAAGCTGCAAACACATTTAGACCTATTTAGCTCACTTCATCCATCATGTATGCAAGCATGTGCAAGCTCACACAAGTTAGTGGTAAAGAATTTAGATTGCCTAAATTTCTGTCTGCCCCAATGAAAATGCCACCACCAGACCTTCATAGCAACTCTGTATAAATATATTGTACTTAAAAAAAGGTGGTGATACTCTGTTAAACTAATACAACAGCTCCGAATCCTCATGCAGACAACATGACAGCAACCACACAAGCTTTTTTTTTTTTTGTAGCTTCGTGATCCTTTTGGGTAGATGCCCCTTCATAAAGCCTGCTCCTGCTTAGAGCCTGATCACAATTAGATTGGGTGTATCCATTTTTAAATGGACGCGATAAAATAACCTAGCCCACTCTTCTGAACATATACCAGTAATAACACATAACAAACACTACTTACTATTGAGCAATAAAAGGCAAAGCATCTTTAAATTGCTGCACTTTAGTTGCAACTATGAGAGCTTGCACTTTTCAATTTAACTAAATGAAGGTGAGCACTTTACAGACCTACCATCCTTATATTTTGACAGGTACTAAAGTCAAATTGATTGATATCTGGAGTTTAACATCCCAACACCACCATATTATTATGAGAGACCATAGTGGAGAGCTCCAGAAATTTCGACCATCTGGGGTTCTTTAACGTGCGCCCAAATCTGACCACACGGGCCTACAACATTTTCCCCCACATCTAAAATGCAGCCGGAATTCGATCCCGTGACCTGCGGGTCAGCAGCCGAATACCTTAGCCACAGGTACTAAAGTCAAAGCTAAAAGAAATACAAAAAATTTCTCAATTATGATGTAAACTTGTAATGCATTATTTATACAATTTTATGAGGAATTGCTTTATCCAAGTCGAGCATGAGCTGGCATGATGATCCAGATATGTACAAATGAAAAAGTCGTACAAATGATGATGATACATCCAGTTGACAAAGAGTAGATAACTGCGCTCACAATATTGATGTAGGAGCAGTTGAAATTTCAATGCAATAGCGTTAAAGAGCTCGCATCGCAGAAATTCCAGCGTCAAGGTCGTTGGTTGCGAGCGAAAAATCATCTTATGCGAGACCAGAAAATCGACGATGAAAATAAAATTAATAAATGATAAAAAATCTTGGAGCGGAGTAGTGTGGATCGAACCCGTGTTGTTTGCTTGGCAAGTGGATGTTCTACCACACGGCCACACCTCTGTTTGTGAAAACAGTGAAAAGAACTTCCTCTGCTTAGAAATGCAGTGAATGTATCTTTCATGCTTCACAAACACATGCGTACTGTATGCATGCTTCGCAATGCAACATCAAAAATATTGCAGTCATAAAGCGTGGTAGAAACGTCCATTGATGTGATTATCATAATGTCTCCGTGGTTGAAAGCCAGTACCTCACTACAAAAGGCACACACGCTACTGAGCCTATTCCCTTAAAGGGGCCCTGCGACACTATTTGAGCACGTATTTTTCATTGGCTCTGCTGGTGCTGTGGAACGCGCCGAAATCGATGCGGCTATAATTTTAATTCACGGGACAAATTACCTTGATTTTGGACTACGGCACCACACATCGGCTATTTTTGTTATAAGAAGTGACGTCATGTCGTGTGACGTGACGACAAACACTGTTCGCTTTTGATTGGCTTGACGCGAGCAATAGCGTGCAATATTCATATGGTGGTAGCTAGGCCATACGAGTGAAAGCTAAAAACAGCAAAACCTTTTTATACTTTCTTAGAAAGAAAAGATTGCTGTTTCGTAATGATGTATTTTCAGAACAAACACAACACATAGCCTGCGAACGAGGCTATGGTATGCCGGCAACTGAAATTGGAAACACATGCTGCATTTTTAGCGAGCCAAAAATGCAACAGGCGATGGGCGCCGGCGTTGCCGTAGAACGCGTCTTGCATGCAAGCTGACAAGTGGCCCAAAGCTTAAGCGTGTATCTTACACAGTGTTACCATGAGAGCGTCTGCTACTCCCACGCACATGGTTGATGATAATGTGTGATGCTTTATGGCGCAAGGGCCGTATGATGGCCAAAGAGTGCCATTTCATGAGACAAGGGATGTGATGTTTGACATCTGGCTGTATAAGGGCCTAAAGCTTCCACGCACTGTGGCGGGTAAAACACAGCAGTATTAAAATTATGACAGTGACGTGAAAGGTGTCTAGTGAGAATGGTTGTCGAAGGATCGTGATGATATAACTATGGTGATAATTGGCATTAGCACAAATGCCTTTTGAACGCCCTTGTACACAAGGGTCGTGAGGCATGTGCTGAGTTTTTTGTAATAACCGCAGCAGCGACCCCTTTTCAGAAGTCGTGCTACGAATTCCCTGGGTAAATCACTTGAAAATCTTGCACTTGTTTTAAAAATGACAGCAATGACTCGAGTTTGAAAAGTGGTTCCCTGCCGGTAAACATTGCAGGATGGAATGGTATTTGTTTTTGGTAGCGTAATGGGAAGAATTGTTTTCTAAGGATGTCTAATTCCTTACATTTAATTAAAATGTGAAGCACAGTTTGTGCTTCCTCACATCTCTCACACAATGGTGGACCGTCACCAGACAAAAGGTATGAGTGTGTCGTGTATGTGCGCCCTATCCTTAGCCGTGTTAGTGTAACTTGTGTGCGGCGTGACTTAGACAGTGCCAGCCACTGACCGAGTTGCTGCTTGGTAGCATGCAGTGTATTCCGTGTGTGCGTATCCCATGTGCGCTGCAAAAAAAGCCCTGAGGTTTCGTTTGAGGAGAGGTTTCAGGTCGAGTGCAGGGATCGCAATTGTTGTATTGGCATTGGTTGGCTTGGCAGATGCAGCCAAGTGATCTGCCAATTCGTTTCCTTCTATCTCGCGATGTCTTGGCACCCAGCACACTACGACATGTTGAGTGAGTATACTGTGCATAGGAGCAAGTAAAGAGATACAAGAACGGAATTTGTTTTTTCAGGTTTTTGAGGGCTTTTACCACGCTTAAGGAATCTGTGTATATTACTGTGCATTGTAGTTTTATTTGTTTAATGTGTTTAACAGTCGCAAGTATCGCATGAGCTTCTGCAGTAAAGATGCTTGTGTTAGGATGAAGAGTAATGGCATCTGAAAAGGATGGGCCAACCGCAGCGTACGAGACAAAAGTGTTAGTCTCCGAGGCATCGGTGTAGAATTCGGGACAACTGTATTTGTGTTGGAGTTCATGAAAGTATGTGCGGATGTGTGCAACAGGCACATGCTTTGTGACTTTTGCAAAATATAAGTCACAGTCTATAAGCTGCCACTGTCACAGCGGCAGATATGCAGCAGGAGCCATCAGTGTTCTAGAAGTGGCACATCTGTTTCCTCGGCGAGGCCTCTCACACGAAGTGAGTAGGGCTGCCTCAACGAAGGACGGCTGTGGAACAAGGCAGAATAAGGCTGATCATTGATTGTGAGATGAGAAGGGTGTTCTTTGTCTGCGTTCACCTCGAGGTAGTATACAAAAGATGTGTAACATCTCTGTAAGTGGAGTGACCACTCATTCGATTCCGCATACAGGCTTTCCACAGAGCTAGTGCGGAAAGCACCCATAGAAAAGCGAATGCTCAAATGGTGCACGGGGTCCAGCATCTTCAAAGCACAAGTCGCAGACTAATAAACAACGGCCCCATAGTCCAAGCAGCTGCGAATGAAGCTTCTATACAAATTTATGAGACATTGCCTGTCACTACCCAACGTAGAATGTGAGAACACATTTAGAACATTCATGGCTTTTACACATTTTGTTATTAAATACTTAATGTGCGGTATGAAGGTAAACGTGTTGTCCAAGAATAGGCCTAAAAATTTATGCTCGGCATTAACAGACAGAAGTTGACCGTTCAGTTGAATGTCAGGTTCTGAGTGCATGCCTCTCTTTCGAAAGAACAAGACACACATGCTTTTTTGTGGGTTCAGTCGGAATCAGTTTTCCTTTGCCCATTTGGAGACCTTGTTTAAACCTAAGTGAACCTGCCGCTCACACATTGCCAGGTTGCATGACTTAAAGCCAAGCTGGACGTCATCGACATATGTACAATAGAACATATTGAGGGGGATGGACAGGTTCAAGGAATTCATTTTGATAATAAAAAGTGTACAACTAAGTACACCACCTCGCGGTACTCCCATTTCTTTGACAAATGTTTGGGAGAGAACACTGCCCACATGGACCCAGAATGTCCGATTGGACAATAACTCTCGATTATGGAAAGCATTCTACCACGCACACCCAGTGAGACAAGTCTCTTAATATGCCAAAACAACATGTGTTGTAAGCCTTCTCGATATCGAGGAACACGGAGAGGAAGTATTGTTTGTGGACGAAAGTGTCTCGGATCTCTGCCTCAATACGAACCAGATGGTCGGTGGTGGATCTACCCTCTCGAAATCCACACTGGAATCTGTCGAGCAGATTGTGTGTTTCAAGGAAATGTAAAAGTCGGCGGTTTATCATCTTTTCAAAAAGTTTACAAAGGCAGCTTGTAAGTGCAATGGGCCTATAACTCGAAACTGAGGAAGGGTCCTTGCCCTGTTTCAAAATAGTGATAATAGCCTCTTTCCAAGAAGTAGGCATGGTGCCAGAAATCCACATAGCATTGTATAGGGAGAGTAAATTTTTTCGCGTTTTGAGCGGTAGGTTATTCAACATTTCATACATGACACGGTCGTAGCCTAGGGCAGAATTACTGCAGGAGTTTAGAGATGTTTGTAGCTCAGCTAAGTTAAATGGTTAGTTGTATGCTTCGTACTTTGTGCACTTGTGTTCTGTTTTCTGCTTTTTCTATTCTTGCTTTATATTGTTACGTAAAATGAGACGGGACGCGACTATTTGCCAATGTATTTACACCGATAAAATCTGAGCGCAGCACACAGAGCGAGCAAACCAGTCCTCTTTGTTGTCTTCCGTCCACCAAATGGTTCACCCTTCATGCGATAGCTACACAGCATTACCCCCCGGTTGTAAAAGCACTGGCTCAGTGCACTTTAGAAGTGTTCTTCAGAAGGAGGGCAGTATGGTTTCAGCCTAACGACGTGGACTACGTCACTGGGGGTGTTTGCAGACAGGTTAGTCCCGGAGACTGGAATGACCTCATAGGTAACGTCCGTAACCCGTCTCATGATACGGTGAGGTCCCTTGTACGGAGATAGAAACTTCTCTGACAATCCAACATGACGAACTGGGCTCCAGAGAAGAACTAGAGAACCGGGTAAGAAGTCAACGTCGACATGCTTGCTGTCTTAGACAGCCTTCTGGGTTGCTTGTGAAGTAAGCAGGCTAGAGCGGACAATCTGATGTGCGTGGTTGGCACAAGCTATAGCATCACGTGCATATTCGCTCGGCAGAGGTGTATTAGTCTGTAGTAGGGTGTTTAGTGGTAAGGTCGAATTACGGCCATAGAGCATATAAAAAGGTGAATAACCTGCTGTATAATGACGAGATGAATTATAGGCGAACGTCATGTGAGGTAGCGCTAGATGATGATGATATTTGGTGCTTTGTGGCACAAGGGCCATTTGATAAAAGATGTGAACAATGATTGTGATTAGCGACTATTCCTCGCCCTAAGGTGGGTAAAAACATAGAAGTAATAAAATCATGAACATGCCATGAAAAGTGTGTGGTGTTCATGAATGCCGAAAGTTAGTGATAATAAAAACCATGGTGGGCACGTATGGCATAAGCACTAGTGCCTCGATCGTTCACACCCTTGCGTCCAAGGGCCGTGAGGCAAGTGCTTTATTGAGTGTAGCCACCGCAGCGGAGACCTCTCTGGAGACGTCATGCTACGGAATGCCCGGGTATATGATATGAAACATACGAACATCTTTTAAGAAAGCTAACAACGATTTATGTGTGAAAAGTGGTTCCCTACCGACGAACATTGCAGGATGTTGTGGTATCTGTTGTCGGTAGGGTAATGGAAAGTGTTGTCTTCTTAGCTTGTCTAATTCTTTGCACTGTATTAGAGTGTGAAGTACGGTGAGTGCTTCTCCACATCTATCACACAAAGGTGGATTGCCCCCAGATAAAAGAAATGAATGTGTTGTGTGTGTATGGCCTGTTCTTAACCTTGTAAGGATTACTTCTGTGTGGCGTGATTTTGATACTGGCGGCCAATGACAAAGTTGCGGCTTGATGACATGCAATTTATTCCCTGTGTGTGTGTCCTATGTGCTCTGCCAATAGCCCCTGAGCTTTCGCTTTTGAACAGCTTTCAAGACGAGTGCAGGAATCGGTATCGAAGTGTTGATAGCCGTTTTGTTGGCGAATCCAACTAGCTGGTTCACCAGAACATTGCCTTGTATTTCGCGGTGTCCTGGCACCCAGCAGACTGACATGCTGCTTGGATGAGTAGACTGTGCTTAAAAGCGAATAAAGCGAGACAAGGACAGGGTTTTGTGCTTTTTAGGTGTTTTCAGAGCTTTTACTACTCTTAGGAAATCTGTATATATTATTGCCTTCTGTAGTTTTATTTGTTTAATGTGTTTAACAGCCGCAAGTATCGCATAAGCTTCGCCAGTAAAAATGCTTGTATCAGAGTATAGAACGGCGGCTTCCGAAAAGGATGGACCGATGGCTGCGTACGAGACAGAAGTGTTGGACTTTGAAGCATCCGTAAAGAACTCGGGACATGTGTATTTATGTTGTAGCTCAAGAAAGCATGTCTGGATGTGTGCAATTGGTGCATGCTTCGTAACCTCCAAGAAAAACATGTCGCAATCTATCGCCTGCAACTGCCACGGTGGCAGGCATACTGCGGTAGCCATCAAACCGTGTTCAAGTGGCACACCAGTTTCCTTCGCCAGGCCCGTCACGCGGAGTGAGTAGTGCTGTCTCATACAAGGCCGTTTTTCAAACACAGCAAGGCTTGACATGTCATTAATTGTGGATTGTGATGGGTAATCCTTGTCTGCATTTACATTAAAATAATATTTATAAGACATGTAACATCTCTGTAGGTGGAGCGACCATTCGTTCGATTCCACGTACAGGCTCTCTACGGGGCTAGTGCGAAAAGCACCCGTAGAGAGGCGGATGTCCAGATGATGAACAGGATCAAGCATTTTAAGGGCAGTAGGTGTCGAAGACTGATATACTATTGCCCCACAGTCTAGGCGGGTACGTATGAGGCTTTTACACAAATTCTTCAAGCACTTCTTGTCACTTCCCCATGTAGTACATGACAATACTTTTAGGACATTTATGGCTTTTATGCACTTGCTTTTTAAATACTTGATGTGTGGTATGAAGCTTAGCTTAGTGTCCAATATTAGGCCTAAGAATTTATGTTCAGTATTAACAGCAAGACATTGCCCATGCAGTTGAATATTAGGTTCGGAATGAAAGCCTCTCTACCTGGAAAACAAGACACACATGCTTTTCTGTGCATTCAGCCGGAACCCGTTTTCTTCTGCCCGATTGGAGACTTTGTTCAGACAGAGCTGAACCTGCCGCTCACACATGGCCAGATTACAAGACTTAAAACCGAACTGGACGTCATCGACATGTGGAGTAAAAGATATTTCGAGGGATAGACAAGCGCAAAGAATTCATTTTGATAGTAAAAAGTGTGCAAGTAAGTACACCAACTTGCGGCACGCTTGTTTCTTGGACAAATGCTTGGGAAAGAACACTGCCTACTTGAACTCGGAATGTCCGATTTGACAAGTAACTTTTGATTATGTTAAACATTCTTCCGCACACGCCAAGATGGGACAGGTCTCTTAATATTCTAAAGCACCATGTTATATCGTAAGCCTTTTCGATATCGAGGAACACAGAGAGAAAATATTGTTTGTGGGTGAAAGCGTCTCCAATCTGTGCCTCGATGAGAACAAGGTGGTCTGTGGTGAATCTACCCTCTCGAAATCCACACTGGTATGGGTCGAGCAAATTGTTTGTTTCAAGGAGATATACAAGTCGGCAGTTTATCATTTTTTTCGAAAAGTTTGCACAAGCAGCTTGTAAGTGCAATAGGCCTATAACTCGAAACTGAAGAAGGGTCCTTGCCCTCTTTCAAAATAGGAATAATAATGGCCTCTTTCCAGGAAGCAGGGATAGTGCCAGAAAACCAGATAGTATTGTACAAAGTAAGGTTCTTTGGGTTTCGATTTGTAGGTTTTTTAACATTTCGTAAACCACACGGTCAGAACCATGGGCGGAAATACTGCAAGAGTTTAGTGATGTTTGGAGCTCAGCTAAGCTGAAAGCTTCGTTGTATGCCTCATATTTTGTACCTTCGTGTTCTAGTTTCTGCTTTTCTATTCTTTTGTATTTTTGGAAAGCATCAGTACAGTGTGCTGAGCTAGGCACTTGTTCAAAGTGTGCACCCAAGAAGTTCGCCTGATCTTCCAAGCTGTCACCATGTGTGTTTACGAGTGGGAGTGAGTGTACTTGTCTTCCTGCTATTCTACCGACCATGTTACAGACTTTAGCTTCCTGTGTATATGAATTTATCCCTCATAAGAACTTCTGCCAGCTTTCTTTTCTGGCCTGCCGACACGTTCTCCTGCCTTGAGACTTAATTAGCTTAAAGCTGTCAAGATTTTCGGCTGTCGGTGAGTTTCGAAGCAATCTCCATGCCCTGTTCTGCTCCTTTCGCGCATTCCGACACTCAGTGTTCCACCATGGGACATGTCGCTTGCCAGGAATTCCAGATGTTTGTGGTATGCACTTGGCCGCTGCGTCAGTAAGAAAAGCTGTGAAGTACTGCACAGCTTCATCTATGCTTACTCACATAGGTCAGTCCAACCTAAATGAGTAGTGTTGTGAAACTTTTCCCAGTCTGCTTTGTTTATCAGCCATTTGGGAACATATGGAGAACATTCATATGTTGTTATTGAACTTAACACTAAAGGAAAATGGTCACTTTCACATGGATTATTTATGACTTTCCACTTCAGTAGGGGTAGAAGTGAAGGTGATACGATGCTGAGCTCTATAGACGAGTAAGTTTTGTTGGCGACGTTATAGTATGTTGGCTCTTTCCTATTCAACAAACAGGCACCGAAAGAGAAAACTGTTCAATGAGACGACCTCGTGCATCACAGCGAGAATTGCCCCACAAACCGCTATGTGCATTCAGGTCCCCAAGGAGCAGATAAGGCTCAGGTAGTTCGTCCATTAAAGACTGGAATTCACGTCTTTCAAGACAGTGGTGCGGCGGTATGTACAGAGAGCAGACAGTGACAAGTTTGTTTAGAAGCACTGCTCGGACAGCCACCGCCTCAAGGGATGTCTGGGGTGATAAGAGTGTACACGCTACTCCTTGATTAACCATAATGGCCACGCCACCAGATGATGCCACAGCATCATCTCGGTCCTTTCTGAATATGACGTAATCACGTAAAAAATTTGTATTGGAGCATTTTAGGTGTGTTTCCTGTACACACAGCACTTTTGGTGAGTGTTTGTGTAAGAGCTCTTGGACGTCGTCAAGGTTTTTAAGCAGTCCTCTGACGTTCCAAAGTATAATTTGTGTTTCCATATTGGAAGTAAAGTAGTGCTGTGTGTACAAAATGGGTGTGTCTGCTTTTTAAGCTGAACGTTAATACTCAGGCAACAGGGCCGCCATTGGACCCCGTTATCGGCTTTTTATCTCTCTTGGCGCGCTCCATAGAGCTATGCCGATCTTTTGGCACCTGGGGTACCGCAGTGTCCATAGCCTCCTCGGAGGCACTGCGTGCTCGCATTTGCGAGCTGGTGTTTCGAGCTTGAGGCCTCGTCTGGTGAGAAGAGGCCTTTATATCTGCCGACCCTGGGGTCTCCTTCACCTCGGTAGGCGTAACTTTTCGTCCCTTCGGGCCAGAGGTCAAGGGGACCTCCTTTGCTGCTGGGTTAGCCTGGCTGCTGCAAGAGCTTGCAGCAGCCGCTGGTGTGGCTGTGGGGACGAGTGGCAGAGCAGCTTTGGCTGTTCGCACCGTGGGAGGGGGCATTGGAAACCGCCTGGGCACACTGTGCCTGGCATGGGCAGTTGCCGCAGGCTGTTGTAGTGCTGCCCCGTTGCACTACATCGGCCAACGATGGTTTATTTGTGAAAAATCCTGATACCTGTTGTCGGGCTTCTCGAAAAGTTATGTTTTGTGTGTATTTCATTGTGACTACTTCCTTTTCTTTTTTCCATGTTGGACATGTTCGGGAGTATGCGGAGTGGGCACCATCGCAGTTTGGGCAGCGGGCCCCAGCCTCCACCTCACAATCGTCTGTGGCGTGTCCTGTGGTGACGCACTTTACGCAGGTAAGTTGATCACGGCAACTCTGAGAGCCGTGACCGAAACGCTGGCATTTGAAGCAATGTTGTGAGTTGGGGATGTAGGGTCGCACATTCAACTTCAAGTATCCTGTTTCGAGATGTTCAGGCAGGGTTTTGTTGGGACTTCCTTCATATCACGCCTAATTTTGATTTTTTGTACTTGTGTCACCTGCTGGTCCTTCGAGCCCTCGAGGAGCTCACCTTCAGTCAGGCCAAGCAAGTCTTCATCGGATACAACGCCTCGGGAAGTGTTGAGTGAGCGGTGTGGTGTAATTGAGATAGAAATGTTTCCAAACGATTCAAGTTTCGAGAGGTTTTCATATTGGGTCTGACTTTTTATCTCGAGGAGGAGATCCCCACTGGCCATTCTTGTAGCCTGGTAACCTACACCAAGCGTAGTGGTGAGGCATTCGGAGACAACAAAAGGCTATATTGTTCTGGCGTTCTTTTCAGCAGTTTCACAGTGGATTACATGGTAAAGGGGAATGGTTTCTTTGGGTTTTCTGAAATAGTTGCAAATGTCTTTGGTGCACCCTCTCTTCGAGAGAAGACGATCGTGCAATGAAGGGAGAGAAGTAAAAGCCATAAAATAGGTATAAGTTCGGCAGCCATGCCAGCCGCCCACTATGGAGCCCAACACGGGGACGTGACAGGTCCTAAATTTATATGTGGCATGTCAATGTCAGCTGTACACAGCCGTTATAACCAAATATATTGTGCCCAAGACAGAGCACATACACAAGGTTAACCCTTGCCGCCAGGAAAAATTGGAAGTAAATGAAGAGAGAAGACAACGGGATAGAATTAAAGAGGAGAAAAGACTAAGATGTAGAGAGAGAGAGAGATAGAAAAAGGCGACTGCCGATTTCCCCTGGGCTGACCCCGTCTACGTGAAGCCAGGGCCAAAGGGATGTGTTGCCTCTGCCGGGGGGCCTTAAAGGTCCAATCACCCAGCGTCAGCTCAACCCCCAGGATCCCCTTTTCCCCTGACACGGCAAAGCCACGCACGGCTAGGCATGGGAGGGAGTCGAAACCCCCCGTTAGCTCGGGTCCGTGGTGTCGCTACACACCAAACGCCTGCTTTCACAGACGCCCCTGCGGGGGTAAGGTAGCGCTACATCCCAGTGATGGTGGTCAGATGAGACATACATCGAGAGCATGTCCATGAGGGTGCGATTTAGACGTTCGGTTAGGCCATTTGTCTGAGGATAGTAGGAAGTGGTCAGTTTGTGTTGCGTTGAGGAAGAGCGCAAAAGGTCGTCGAGTACGCGTGACAAAAATGTGCGTCCACGATCGGTGAGCAATTGCCAAGAAGCGCCATGGTGTAGAATTACATCATGGAGCAAAAAGTTGGCAACGTCAGTAGCAGAGCTGGTGGGGAGCACTCCAGTGATGCTAAACCTGGTCGCATGGTCTATAGCAACGGCGACCCACTTGTTCCCAGAGTTTGATTCAGAGAAAGGTCCGAGGAGGTCTACACCAACACAAAAGAAAGGTTCGGTAGGGATGGAGATCGGGTGAAGGAGACCAGCAGAGGGTGCGGCAGGTCGTTTTCGCCGTTGGCATTTATCGCAGGAGGCCACATAGCGACGAAAGGATCGCGTGAGACCATGCCAAAATAAGCGGCGCCGGACGCGGTCGTACGTGCCAGATACGCCCAAGTGGCCGACAGTTGGTTCGTCGTGAAGCTCATGCAAGACCGCTGAACAGAGATTGTTAGGCACGACTAGAAGTAGCTCAGGGCCATCTGGCTGGGCGCTACAGCAGTACAGCATGCCATTTAGGAGAACGAACATGCGAAGTGACACGTCGTTAGGGTCAGATTCCAGACGGGTAATGAGTGACCGCAAGGAAGGATCGCGACGCTGTTCGTCACAAATCTGATGAAACCCAGACATGGACATGACGCTGGGGCCAGGCTCGCCGACCTATTCACATGGATGGTCAACAGGATAGAGAGACAAGCAATCGGCGTCCAGATGGAGGCATCCAGACTTGTAGGCAACTGAGTAGAAGTACTCCTGAAAACGCAACGCCCAACGACCAAGTTGTCTACAAGGGTCCTTCAGTGAAGAAAGCCAACAGAGGGCGTGATGATCTGTGACGACAAGTAACGGGCGGCCATACAAGTAAGAACGAAATTTCGAAACCGCCCAGACAAGGGCAAGGCATTCTCGTTCTGTTATAGAGTTGTTATGCTCAGACTTTGAAGGGAGACGACTTTAATATGCAATTACATGATCAGTGCCCTGCTGAGTTTGGGCCAAAACTGCGCTAGATGCCGTGATTGCTAGCGTCTGTCCGCATTTCTGTAGGAGCAGCTGGGTCGAAATGTGCAAGTATTGGTGGTGTCGTTAGAGCGGTGATTAGTCGAGAGATAGCTTTAGCTTGAAGAGGACCCCCAACAAAATGGGGTGTCGTGTTTGAGAAGGTCTGTGAGTGGGCGTGCGAGTGCCGTAAAGTCTTTTACGAACAGGCGAAAGTAAGAGCATAGGCCCACGAAACTGCGAACATCATGGATAGAGCGCAGAACGGGAAAGTTCGTTACTGCACGTACTTTTGCAGCGTCTGGTCGTACACCGGAAGCGTTAACAAGGTGGCCTAACACAGCAATTTGACGAAGACCGAAGCGGCGCTTCAAGGAATTCAGCTGGAAGCCGGCATGTCGGAATGTTGATAAAATGGTCGAAAGGCGCTCAAGGTGTGTGGCGAAGGTGGATGAGAAGATTATCGCGTCATCTAAGTAACACAAGCACGTCGCCCATTTAAATCCTCGAAGCAGCGTGTCCATTATTCTCTCGAAGGTTGCTGGGGCGTTGCAGAGACCAAACGGCCTACCTTGAATTGTTAAAGGCTGTCAGGGATAACGAATGCAGTTTTCTCAGGATCCATTTCATCTACAGCCATTTGCCAGTAGCCAGATCGGAGGTCGAGAGATGAAAAAAGGCGGCGCCATGAAGACAGTCAAGTGCGTCGTCAATACGAGGAAGAGGATACACATCTTTCTTGGTTATTTTGTTGAGGTGCCGATAATACAGAAACGCCAGGAGCCGTCTTCTTTACCAAGACCACTGGGGAGGTTCAAGGGCTTGACGATGGTTCGATGATGTCTTTCGATAGCATGTTGTCCACTTCCTTCTGAATCCCTGCTCGTTCTGATGCGGACACGCGGTAAGGATGACGGTGGATGGGCGCAGAGACACCAGTGTTAATCCGGTGCTTGACAATATTAGTCTCGTCCAAGGGACGATAACAGATATCAAGAATGTCACCGTAGGAGGCCAAAACGTGGCAGAGAGCGTCGGCCTGATCAGGCAAAAGGTCTGGTCCAACCATATTTCGAAAGATGGCTTCGGCAGAACCGGGTAACCGTGAGACTTCGGCTTGGTCCGTAACAGTTACAGCGACAACGTTTATGTCACCATTTCTTATGGTAGTGAGTTGAGCAAGCGACATCTGATAGGGCAACACTTGAGGAATGAAGCCGAAATTTAGGAGCGGAAGAAACACACAGTTGTCCACTGTGCTGGCGATGATATGCGGCACTGTAACACTGTGCGTCAGTCGTGCGTCTGTTATCGGTGGGAGGGGTCGATGAGAGATAGACGTATGTCACAGCTCGAGGCGGCAAGTGAACAAAAGTGGTTGGACCCAAGCGGCTGACGGGCTTTTCACACGCATCAGAGAGCAGGAGAAGGTTGAGGCTGTGCATGCCAGAAGAACAGTCAATTAAAGCCGAGTGTGCCGAGAGGAAATCAAGGCCTAGTATGAGGTCATGGGTGCAACTATGTAGTACGGTAAAAAGTACTACGGCGTGACGACCAGCAATGTTGACACGAGCAGTTCACATTCCGACGACTTCTACAGCGCTGCCATCAACAACATGTATGGCTTGTGTCGTAGAGGGCGTCATGATCTTCTGCAAACGGCGGCGTAGATGTGCGCTCATAATAGATAGGTGGGCGCCTGTGTCAACAAAGGCAGTAACAGGAACTTTGTCGACTTTTACTTCAATGAGACTCTGGTGTGTGGGCAGTGTCAGTAGAGGGTTTCCGGGTGTCGTTGGTATTGCAGCTTCACCTCCATGAGCTGCAATATCTAGTTTTCCTGCTGTGATCGTCCAGAGAAGCTTGGTGAGGAAAAGCGCCGAGGCGGCGGAGAGCGGAATTGGCGATGTAGCGGCAACGGGGAGCGGGAGTAGTAGCGACCGGAAGAAGGGGCGTCTGTGGGGAAAGGCTTGTGAGGAGGCGGCGAGTAAAAGTTGGACGATGTAGCGACTGGATGTCCAGAAGTGGTAGGGCACATATAAGTAGGATAGCTCGAATGTGGTGGGTTGGACCAGCGGCGACGGCAATAACATGAAATATATCCAGGTTGATGACAGAAAAAGCAGATAGGCTGGTCGTCAGGGGTTCGCCATTGCGTGGGGTTCCGGAAGGGCAATGATGGAGGAGATCGGCGAGCGTTACCTGATGGGTATGGGCGTTCTTCAGGGTGAGTCACGGGACGCGCTGACGGAAGACCGATATTAGCAAACTCCTGCCTTACCACAGCTTGAATTAAGGTTACCGATGGGTGTGATGGGTCAGTGGCTTGGGTTGTAAAAACAGGTTGTTGAATGAGAGCTGAACAGGCAGCTTCAAGCTCCTGACGAACAATTCGGGTGACGTGGTCATAGATGGGTGGTTGACGAGCGGCTTCACACGATGAAGTTGCGGCCGTGTTAGGCAGTCGTGTGAATCGATAGACGTCTGTGCCCGACTAGCCAACTGATCTCGTGCAGTTGTCTGTCGTGCAGCGGTTTTCCCGAAAAGGTCACGTATCTTCTCCTTGAATGTGTCCCAGCTGGTAATGTCTGCTTTGTGCGTGTCGAACCACACCCAAGCATGAGTGTCGGGTACCACCTAAAGGTGGCACTGATCCGTTCATACATGTTGAGCCACTTGTCAACGTCATGGTTATCCTGCCCGGAAAATACGCCAGAATCACGAGCAGGAGTTAGGACAACGTAGGTAGTAGTCACAGAAGAGGCAGGTGGTGAAGACGATGTACCTTGAACCTGTGACATGGTAGGACCCGTGATGATGCAACCGTTGTGGAGCTTCGTGATGGGTACAGGAAAGGACCAGCACGTCCACCACAAATATGTTACGTAAGATGAGATGGGACGGGACTATTTGCCAGTGTGTTTACACCGATAAAATCAGAGCACAGCACACAGAGGGAGCAAACCAGTCCTGTTCGTCGTCTTCTGTCCACCGAATGGTTCACCCTTCATGCGATAGCTACGTAGCAGTATCTTTGGCAAGCTTCAGTATAGTGTGACGAGCTAGACACCTGCCCGTAGTGTGCACCGAGGAAGTTCGCCTGATCTTTCAGGCTGTCACTCTGTGTGTTTACGAGTGGGAGTGAATGTACTTGTCTTCCTGCTACCCTACGAACCATGTTCGAGACTTCAGCCTCTTGTGTATATGAATTGATTCCTGATAAAAACTTATGCCAGCTTTCTCTTCTGGCCTGCTGACATGTTCTCCTGCCTTAAGACTCTATTTTCTTAAAGCTGTCAAGATTTTCGGCTGTCGGCGAGTTCCGAAGAAACCTCCACGCCTTGTTTTGCTTCTTTAGCCCATTACGACATTCAGCGTTCCACCATGGGACGCGTCGCTTGACAGGCAGTCCAGAGGTTTGCGGGATGCACTTGGCACTGGACGCACTGTGCCTGGCATTGGCAGCTGCTGCAGGCCCTTGTAGTGCTGCCCCCTGCTGCACTACTATGGGCAAACGATGGTTTATATGTGAAAAATCCTGATACCTGCCGTCGGGCTTCTCTTAAAGTTAAGTTTTGTGTGTATTTGATTGTCATTATTTCATTTTCCATGTTGGACGTGTTCGGGAGTATGCGGGGTGGGCACCATCGCAGTTTGCGCAGCGGGCCCCAACCTCCACCTCACAATCGTCTCTGGCCTGTCCTGTAGTGGTTCACTTTGCACGGGTAAGTTGGCCGCGGCAAATCTGAGAGCCGTGACCAAAACGCTGGCATTTGAAGCAATGTTGTGGGTTGGGGATGTAGGGTCACACATTCAACTTCAAGTATCCTGTTTCGAGATGTTCAGGAAGGATACTGGTGCAAAATGTCACAATTATATGTTTTGTTGGGACTTCCGTCTTATCACGCCCGATTTTTATTCTTTGTACTTGTATCACCTGCTGGTCCTTCCAACCCTCGAGGAGCTCACCTTCAGTCAGGCCAAGCAAATCTTGATCGGACACAACATCTCGAGAAATGTTGAGGGAACAGTGTGGTGTAATTGAGATAGGGATGTTTCCAAACGATTCTAGTTTCGAGAAGTTTACATACTGGGCCTGACTTCTTACTTCGAGGAGGAGATCCCCACTGGCCATTCTTGTAGCCTGGTAACCTGAACCAAGTGCAGTGGTGAGGCATTTGGAGACAACGATAGGCGAGATCGTTCTGGCATTCGTTTCAGCTGTTTCGCAGTTAACTATGTGGCAGCGGGGGAAAGTTTCTTTTGGTTTTTTGAAATTATTGGAAATGTCTTTGGTGCACCCTTGAGAGAGGACGATCTGCAGTGAAGGGAGAGAAGTAAAATCCACAAAATAGGGGTAAATTCGGCAGCCATGCCAGCCACCCACCATGGAGCCCAACACGGGGTCGTGACAGGCCCTTAAATTGTATGAGGCATGTCAATGTCAGCTGTACACAGCCGCTATAACCAAATATATTGTGCCCAAGATGGAGCACATACACAAGGTCAACCCTTGCTGCCAGGAAAGATTAGAAGTAAACAGAAGAGAGAAGATGACAGGATAGCCTTAAAGAGGATAAAAGACTAAGATGTAGAGAGATAGAGAGAGAGATAGGAAAAGGTGACTGCCGATTTCCCCAGGGTGGGTCAGCCCAGGGGTGCCGTCTACGTCAAGCCAGGGCCAAAGGGATGTGTTGCCTCTGTAGGGGGCCTTAAAGGTCCAATCACCCGGCGTCTGCTCAACTCCCAGGATCCCTTTTTTCCCGGACACGGCAAAGCCACGCACGACTAGGCGTGGGAGGGAGTAGAAACCCTCCCCGTTAGCTCAGGTCCATGGTGTCGCTACACACCAAACGCCTGCTTACGCAGATGCCCCGGCGGGGCCACCCACACGGTTCGCAGTAACCATGCTAACGACGCCGTCAAAAAAAGCGGTAGCGAAGTATTGCGTGAAAACTACAATGAGGTGACATTTCCGGAATGTCTGCATGAGACACGTGCAGTGATTGGAAGCCGTATTTGACGTCAGCAGACGAGTAAAATGTAGAAGAACGTTTCTCCTCCTCGTCTGCTCGAGTTTTGAACTTTGAGGACTCATAACTTCACTTTCCAAGCATCAATTTCCATCATTCTTGTTGCATTCGTCTCAGTAATCATCGCTATACGCGTTCAGGTGCTAAATAAGGCTGTCCCAAATGTGTCGCAGGGCCATCTAAGGCCACGTTGTGGGTGCATAGCAAATCAAAAAAAGTTTTATGCACAAAGTGTTTGAAGTACGCACTAGGAACAGGATGTCGCTGTCGCATTCAACTCCTAAAAAGTATGTCGCTATCGCATTCAACTCATGAAGGCAAAGCTATAGGGTCCCCCAATTTTTAGTTCCTGCTGTAGATTTATGTCATTGCTGCACAAATATGCTGATGTAAGTACTCTAGTTTTTGAAAAATGGTACTTTAGCTGCAACTCAAAATCTGTTTTCCAGAAACCTACTATTGTTGGGCAACTTTTAAGACATCCGAAGAGGCTCCACTCGGATGAGATGACTAAAGTGTGGAAGCCAATCGCCTCCACATCTACAAAAAATCGTAACAGCAAAGCTGTTTAGGAAATCATTCCTTGTTCACCTCGTACCAGAAACCGTTTCATCATGAATGGGTATGTGCGACCAAAATGGGGTAAATCCCACAACAGGCAACTTTAACTAAAGCCCAACAATGGCTGCAAAGTGACAATAGGAAGCCAAAGACCCCGAGTACGTATGACATGATACCAAAGCGATACAAGGGCAATGAGAACCTAGCATCGCCTAGCTAAAGCCTACCAATAACCTATAAGCAACCTAAAAACAACCTGCATCACTTAGCTAAGGCTTGTAATCAACCAGAAGTCTTCAAAATCATCCAGTTTTGATGTTTCAAGGCTTGTGCGGTTTAATGCAAGCTTTGCCAATTTTTTTTCTACTAATGTACTCGGCAATGAGATGATACAGTGGAGTATTCAGCCGTCTGGCTTATTATGTCAGTCGGGAGGAGTGGGCGCCCATTGGTGCAGACATGTGTGCGTCCTTGTTTGAGGATTGTCGCACAGTCTAAGTTTTACCAGACTATAGATGAAAATAAAATGTTATGGGCATGCTCCCGATGTGACAATCATAAACTAAAAGATCTAACATTTTATAACATCTTAGAAGTTGCCAGATATGAACTTGCAGATAGCTTCAACACATGGGGGAGGGGTTCAACACATAGTAGGCAGTGTGTACCGACATCATATGACTTCACTTGAACCATTTTTAAGACATTTTTATTCAGCAGCACTTTCTCTTCACTTATAAAGCAATAAAAAAAATGCAGCCACATAGTCAAAATATTATATCAGGGGTAGTGCTCCGATATGTCAGAGCTAAAACATCCTCATGGAAATCCCACGGAAAGGTATATACTGTACTAATAGTATATAAATAATGCTCCCCGAAAATTTCAGTATATCGAATGCTGTGCCCCTGCAAGTGCCCTTCTGTAATGCTGAGATCACTTTTCATCTATGACTGGAAATATTCAAATAGTCGAAACTGCACTGTTTTTGCAGATGCTGCAACATAGGACATTGAATATAAAGGGCAGTACCTGCCATGGAAGGAAAACTAGCTAGGCGAGTGTCGCAAAAGATGAGTGCCTCGTGTAACAAGCATTTTATTTGAACTCAATACTGACTAGCAAGCATCACTGCAATACAGCCATGAAAAGTGGTGGAGCATACCAAAAGAAAGTTCTACTCACTGTCACCATGTTTCCTATCTAATATTGAGTGTGGCAGTGGGAAAGTCTGCCTGAAGTCTCATTGAAAATAGACAGAAAACAGGTGACAGAGTAGTGTAAGTTGCAACGATTCTTATTCCAGCCCTGTTCATCAACACAGGATGTTGCCAGAACTCTACCAAGACTGCTTGTGTAAAGAATGTAACATAGAAAGGGCACCCCCAATCAGCAAACGAACTCCCCAGAACTCTCAAAGAGCAATGGCAGTACATGCTGCTCAGCTTCCATCTACAGAACCAATCTGGGCTATCCAGGAGGCCAAGGAGGCTACAGGAAGACGAGGCCCTCCTAGTGAGTGGTCTGGCCCAGACCAGCAACTAACTGGATGTCGAAATGACGTTTTATTCATTCACTATCCCCATGCAGTAAAGAATGTTTTGAAGTGCCATGACTCATATTTCACTAACATTTCAGTATCTCGAGATCACTCGAGTTTCTGCAGAACCATATCCTTAGAAGTTGACACAGTACTTTCTTCCCCTCTCTCTCAACAGTGGTTTTGTGCACAGGTTTGGAGGCTATGTTGAGCAGTGGCTTGGACTCTCTTTTTTAAGTTCCTGTCTCTCTCTCTCTCTGTCTGAAGTCACCAGAAAGACAGCACAGCTTGAACAGCAAATCTGTTTTGGCAAAAATACTATAATCATCTTACCAATGATTACTGCAGCATTTCTGTTAATTCACAAAACTATGCAGAAGCAAAACATTTTCAGTAAACAAAAGAAAAGCTCAGAACAACTTTTTCCTGGCGTACCTGACGCAGTTCTACGAAGAACATCTGCAGCACACCCTCCTTGAAGCCTTTTACTGGTTCCGAGCTTGCAAACTCTGCAAACATATGGGAGAAAACTGTTTGTCCGAGTTCTACTCCAACACTGTTGTCAGTTACCCACGTTCACACTGGATGACGTCCAAGTTGAACTGCTGCAAAGCACCAATGGAAATGAACTTGACGTCCTCTGAGGTGAGGATGTTCAATAGAGATGTAGCAAGGTGCTGGCAGGCAGTCATGCAAGCTGTTTGAGCCACTTTGTCCTGCGTGTATACAAGCAAAATTTCACACAAGGAAATCTCACTCGAACATTACTCATTTAATTTTGTAGCTGCAACTGGACTGCAGTGGATGTCATTTCAATTATCCGGGGCTATGTCCTACACAGGCTTGTTTTCGTATTTCATTCCCATAGGAACTTAGCCTTTCAGCCATATTCGCAACTTTGAGCACAGTAATAATGCCATAGACTGCTCTGTGCAATAGCTGGGCATCAGGGGCGTAGCCAGTGAGTGGCGCACCAAGCCCGTGCACACCAAGCCAGTGGTGCACCAAGACCAAGCCCCCCGCACCTCTTCTAAATTTTTTCCCCATAGCATAAAAAGCGAAAAATGACCGTTTCAAGGGGGTGCCCCTCCCGAAATCAAAAAGGTGTCCCCCATCCCCCCAAAAATTTCTAGCTAAGCCGCTGCTGGGAATCAAACATACTCGATCATAATGGCTCAATACAAAGTCACACTGATGTGCACAAATCGATCTATACATGACACAGCAGTAGAGGCATAGCCAGGAAGAGGCTTATGGGACTCAAAGTTATGGAGAAGAAGGCCCAGTCAAAACAAACAATTTTCTGAGAATCTCAATTGCAACCAGGCTCATGAAGACAATCCCGGGAGGCCATGGTATCTGTGTAGAACATAGCCTTCAAAGATGAAAGTGACATTAAAGTTCCCATACTCGTTCACGCTTCCATTACAGTTACCTAGACTTGCCAGTTGTATCGGTCCTTTTCTTGCTGCTCTTCCACCAATACTCTAAACACCTCTTTTTTACCTCAGCTTCTGACCAGTTCATGTGTACTTTCACCAGCTCCTGTGACAGGTGGATATGTTCTTCACATCTTGTTCAGTCAACATCACAATAAATAATATCCAGAGTTTTACGTGCAAAAAACCATATCGCGAGAGATGACACAGAGTGCCAGAAATTTCAACCATCTGGGGTTCTTTCAATGGGCCCTCCAAAACTATTCAGCTCCCCATTTTCTTACTTATGGGTTGCGTAGACTCAAGTATTGACATTATTGCAGCAAGAAGGGAGTGACAGCGACACACAGTTGGAGACCATTTGGCATTTGGTTCAGAAAATTCAAAATATAAGAAAAAAAAGTCCCCCACCTCCCCGAAGCGAATCGTGAGAAAATGCGAATGCATTGCGTAGCATCCATAATGGCATTTCGCATGTGAGAAACCAGCGTTAGAAGAATAATGTTTTCTTTTCTTTTTTTCTTACACCGTGCAGTTAATAGCACCATTTGCTGCACATGGCATTTTTCTTTTGCGAGAAACGCAGTATGCGTTTCCCAGCTCTAGTACCTAGTGTGCATGGTTAAAAAATACTATGAAGTGAACAAAACAAACAGGGATCTCAGCTCGTCATTGGCGTTTCACAGCGGCGTCTCGAGCACACAATTCTGGATGTTCTTGAGAGGCGCCCAGCCAGCGAACACTCGAGAGTACACATGCATACACACACAATTCCATCCTCACCTTCCTCTCATTATATACATCAAAGCTGTTCCCCCACGCATACACGCATCACATACACAGAAGTAAAATTTCCTGGCTAATGTAATACAATTGTGTAGAATTTTGAATAAAACCTTTTGCACATGCAATGCACTGTGATAGCACAGTAAAATTTTCAGCAGTACTTTTCTTTAATCTACAAGTTTAAAATCAGTGAAGCACACCTTTATAAAATACATACCGGCAAATTTGTGAATGCTTGAAATACATTGTTCAAGAATGCAATCAGATCCATCATGTAATTGCTGGCTTGGCCTTCGGGTTCAACCAGAAGCCAGTCATAATGGGCTGAGCAGGAGAACAAAACATAGATTGGTTATTTCTCCTACACCATCACTACGTTTCAACTCACCAAGTTCCAAAAACTCTCCTATCTTGGCTTTCAGCTGTTCATAAATTTGGTCCTCAGCATCTTTTCGGGCATCCTGCATTATATTTCAGCGCACATTGTCACTGGGCACCAACATACCCTCCCTCTCACCTTGAACATTGTCCGCCCTTGAAGTTTAGCCACATGATGACTGTCACCACACCACCGGCTGTAAAAAACGAGTTGCCTTGAGCACCACACACGAGCATGCAGATGCATTTCCAGGGCGATACTCACTTGAAAATAGAGGAGATGAACTGCTCCAGGTACACACTAGCATCTTCAAGGTAGTTTGTATTTATCGTGATTTGTATTAGCTAAACAAGAAGACAAAACCGATTATACTCTTCAATCAATGCAACTAAATTTGGCTTTTGCACACACCTGCAGAAGACCAACATTTGGTTTTTTGATGAGTGATGAGAGGCAACCTCCTAGTGTTCGGGTCAGCAGCAGGTTGGTAGCTTTCCGTACCATGTCCTCAACTTCAGTTTGACTGCAAAGTATAACACCAAAGGACCACAAATAGTCATGCCTGTTATAGCGTTCTTTTATTCCTAGCACACACCTGACATTGAGGTCTTCAGAAAACTTGAGGCATTCACGGATAAAGCCTTTGACTTCATCAAAGATGCCAGGCACAAACCGTGAAAATGGAAACTTTTTTGGAAATGGTGCCTGAAATGTAGGAACAATACAGGCACTCTCCAGGCACTTGCCACAAAAACTTCACATACCTTTTCCAATACCTCATCTCGAAATGGGAAAATAGCCACAACTTTCTGGTACTCCTCTTGTGTTGCAACTTCAATAGGGTGGTAAGAGTCATCATCAAAAATCCTGCGAAAGGTCTGAACACAATGCTTCATGAGAATCTCATTGTAATGCTCCTGTATCTCAAGTAACAAGTTGTGCACTGGGTCCACGTGATATCCGTAGCTCTGCAAAAGAAGAAAAAAAGGCGTAAGGGGTGTTTTCGAGTCTAAAGCACTAGTTTACAGAGTTAAAGGCTGCTGACGAAACACCTTACCCGTAGTGTTTCGCTGAACAGGAGAATAAGTTTCTTAACATCAAGCATCAGGCTGGCTTCTGTGCAGTAGGCCTAGAATTGACCAGATCCCATTCAAACTGTCTGCACACTCAAAAAAGTATACATATTCTTAGCATGCTACTTACAGTGTGTGTCCTTAATGCTGCTGTTATCTTTAACAAGGCATTCTCCCAGACTTGGTCCAGGTATGCCTGATTCACAAGGCCACTTGCTGTGTTCAAAATGTGGTCCTCAACCACAAAGAACCTGAGAACATAAACATGATGCATCAATGACACTACCTGATACAGTGTAATAAAATAATAACTGCTTCTGCAATTATTCCTACTGAGATACTCCTGTGAGTACACTACTTACCCAACAATTTCTGCAAAGTATTTACGATATCCATCACTTGTCTCGTGCTGAAAATCATGAATGTATTAGAACCCACACATACAAAATGCCGAAAAAGTACTGCCAGCGATTAACAAGACTGAGTCATCACTAAAACCTACCAGATAAATACACTTTCTAACTTGAAAATGATGCAGCATATACAAGTAAAAATGCCATACTGCAACATGAAGTTTGACTACCTCAAGTGCCCAGTGTGTGCAAGGCAAAAACTCTTTTGGCCAAAGGTTGGTGCTTGTGTGTGTCAAGCCTCTTCTCTGTCTTCGTCTTTTGTACTTTCACCCTGTACCAACCAAGTTTCTAAACTTTACAACAAAATAAAAAATTGCTAATTTCAGAAAATAGTTATTTTTGTCCATATTGAAATGCAATTTACATCTCATGGTGCACCAATAAAAAAATTTTAATTTATACCTTAAAGGGGCCCTCTAACACAATTCAACCCCCCAGGTTTTATTCGTGGGTCGTGTAGACTGAAGTACAGACAGATCGATACGCAGGGTTTAATGTCCCAAAACTACCATATGATTACGAGAGACGCCGTAGTGGCGGGCTTCAGAGATTTCGATCACCTGGGGGCTCTTTAACGTGCACCCAAATCTGAGCACACGGGCCTACAGCATTTTCACCTCTATCAGAAGTGCAGCCGCCGCAGCCGAGATTCGATCCCGTGACCTGCGGGCCAGCAGACAAGTACCTTAGCCACTAGACCATCGCCGCGGGGCAGTACAGACAAACTAATGCAGCCAAAACAACAGTAATAACTGCACGCAGTCTGAAGTTATTCGACTTGGAAAATTCAAAATACAAGACAAAAATGCCGACCCTCAACTCAATTTTTGTGGGGTCACCTGACTACATTTCACTCGCCCGTGACGTCGGAGCGCTGCCCCAATGAAATGAGCTGGAAGTGCCTACGTAGGGGAAACTCTCACCCCATTGTTGCTTTTTTTTCTTCAAGGTGACGTTATCCACTGCTAGGGGGCCGTATAGACCAGACGCGTCTCACATGGGCTCCTGCTTCCCGTGCTTTCCAACCCGGAACAAGGCCAGTGACAAACCCAAGAGTTTCACAGCCTCAACTGCCAAGACACGAGGAATCGGCGGACACTAGCACCTTTTGTGTGAGCGCATCCTGTCTCATGATATAAGACTCAATTCCCGACAAGCGCACGTCCAGTTTGTTAAGCCTAACGCCAACTTCGCTCACGAATAAAGCCGCGCGGCGCGTACACTATGCGCTCAGGCGTACCTGATGGCACGGCGTGAGCACTCGCGCTCGTTGTGGCGAAGAGCTCTTAGAATGAGCAGAGATGCAGCCGCAGCAAGCGAAATGCAAAGAAACCAGCAAGACGAAGAAAATGCAATGCAAACTGACCCAGTGAAGGCAAACAAAACAACAGAAAATTTGTGGACCTATAACGCTAGCAGTGGCAGAACTATTGAAACGGAAAGTGCTTGGATTACGAGAAATAAGAAAAACAAAAAGGCTGCCGCCAATCCGAGGACACCGGCCAAGCAACCCACAGGGCAGCCACCTATCACAGAGCAGATGCTAAAGTCATCACCATCACAGCAACAACGCAGGCCCAAGATGCCACCTCTGCCGCTCGATGGTTTTAAAATCGTCTACCGCCCGCAAGCAGGTCTCAACCTCGCCAAATGGAACACCGTCATCGTCACACATGCCATCGGAAGAGCGAGTGGACTATCGCAGCAAGACTTTAATGACAAGGTACATGTACAGGTCCAAAGAATGGAAAACTTAATTATTGCCAGCACTGCCGCCAATGAAGACGCAAAGAAGCTAGTAAGCATTAAGAAAATACAGTTTGGAGGCAATTTCTACAATGTGAACAGCAACATACGCACTCCGGACGACGTCTCCAGAGGCGTCATCAATGGCTTAATACCTGGAACAAGCACCGCAGAACTCATGGCTGGAATCCGCGCACCGGCAAAATACACCGTTCTTCACGCCCGAATGCTGGGTCAATCGTCCGCGGCAGTTGCATTCTTCAAAGGACTGCATGTTCCCTTCTACAAAATATTCCAGTGCGTAGACTTCCGATGCAGACCATATCGCAAGTCCATTCAATACTGCCGAACCTGTGGCAACACTGGTCACCGTCAAGACATCTGTCCAAGGCCTATCCCAGATTTCTGCTACAAATATGGCAACACCGGACAAATGCAGGGACATGAGTGCAAACCCATGTGCAAGATGTGCGGAGAAGGGCACGAAACTGCAAGTAAAGAGTGCAAGCGGAGACTAACGCCAAATCCACCACCCTAAAATATTAGACAACAGCGCCTCAACAGGATACAGGAAATAAACCACTGGAACTTCATTGAAGAAGAGTTCCCCGAGCTTGGCACCTCTGTAGCTAGATCAAGCAGTAGGAGCAGAACCAGCTTCACTAGGCGCAGCAAATCCAAGTTCATCTTGCTATCTATTTCACGCTCCCGCTCTCGCACGCGCTCGCCATCAGCCCAATGAATCAGCTACGCCGCCGTGGTAAGCGACTCGAGTGGTAGCAGCAGCTCGACCTCTATATCGCCGGAAACCGCATCCATACAGGCCCTCGAAGATAGACTGCAAGACCAGCAGAGGAAGCTCCAGAATCAGCACAGCCAATTGCAAAACAAAGCCTTATTGACAAGCTGCTTCAGTCAGAAAAGACAACAAATGCTCATAGACAAACTACTTCAAAAATGCTAGGAGCAGCGAAAAAATTCTTGAAAATGCGGAACAACAATGCCAAGTGGTAGAAGACACAAGCTCGCAGCCGGGCAAGATGCTGCCAAAGGTAGATGTTCAAGCTCTTGTGGATGCCAGGTGCACGATATTGCAGGAAGCTTTTATGACAAACATCCATGCCAAGATGGAAAAGACTGTCCAATCAGCAATCGAAAAAACCACCGCAACCTTCGAACACAAAATTACCACGTTAAATGCCAAGATTGACGAGATCGCTGCACAATTCGACATTTTTGTTGCACACGAGAAAAAAACTTTTGTCACCGTGGCACAGCTAGAGACCTTCAGCAACCCACGCCAGCACTATCGAAAGAAGGCGCGGGCGAACAGCCACAATACCTCTCGCTCAGTCTCACCCACTTGCGATCACCAACGTGAAGTCGAATCAATCAACGCGAGTAGCTACCATGAGTTAAAAAAACAGCAATCAACTTTAAGCATATGGCAATGAAACTGTAGATCGTACCGTCCATGACATACGAGCCTTCAACCAACCCCACATCATCGCACTCCAGGAAACCAACACCCAGGACGTCCGTCTGCAAGGATACATGACTTGCGCACAAACCCAACGCAATGCCATACTTGTCAAGAAAACTCTCAGCGCAAAAGCATGACGTCAAGCAAACATAGACAGAGCACACCCTCATAGAGCTTCTGCCAGAATGAAAAACGCAGAAAAGCCTATTCATAGCCAACGTGTACAGCCCCTCCTCGAGACAAACTACCAGATTTTGGTCACTTCATACGAGAACTCAGGAAGTGCACAAAAGGCCACCAAATCGTCATAGTGGGAGACTTCCATGCCTCACACACCGCATGGGGTCATCATATCACCATGAAGAAAGACTCTAGGGTGCATGATGTCGCTCAGCACCACGAACTAACATTGTGGAACAACCCTCTCCAGAAGACGAGAATCGGGAACAGCGTCTCCAGGGACACCAATTCTGATCTCACCTTCATGGCGAACGTCACCCGGGCAGAGTGGAGTGTGCTACCATAAACCTTAGACAGCGACCACCATATCCTCCAACCTGACGTAGCGCACACTCGTCGCCAGACCAAGACAGGAATAGCACGCTCAACGGCATGGAATTTCTACAGGGATGACCTCGCTGCTGAAACCACTATAACCGACATCGAAGAGTGGTTCAAGAATGTCCTAGACACATCTGAACGACACACTAAAAACGTACAGCTCAACAGCGATATGCCCGTAGTCGACGCTCCTCTTCTCCACTTCTGGGAGGCTAGGAGAGGACTTCTCAAGAGGTTGAAGCGGCAAAAGCTTAACAGGAAGCTTCAGCGATGCATCGCTCTCCTCACCAAGCAAAGTCAAGATTATGCCAACCAACTGGCCAGGCAGAACTGGCACGCCTTTTGCGACAAGCGACGGAGAACTCTTAGCACCAAGAAAACCTGGCACCTGCTACGCTTTCTTATGGGCACGCAACCCTCCAAAGCGGCACAGAAGCAGCATCTTCACAAGCTTATTCACAACTACGCCGGATCGGAAGAGCATCTCCTTCAAGAATTAGTGAAAAAGCTTTGCGGAGACGCGCCCGCTGTCGCGACATTTAACACCAAGGAATATGCGAGAACACCAAACTCTGACCTCGACTGGCCCTTCACGCAAGCGGAGCTTAATGCTGCCCTATCGAAGTTGACAAGAAATACCAGCCCCGGAAAAGACCGAATCGTCAACAAATACTTGCGCAACTTACCACACCAGGCCACCACAGCTCTTCTCCAATATTACAACGGTTGCTGGGAGAAAGGAGAGCTGCCTGCGGTTGGGAAACACTGAGATCACCGTGATCCCCAAGCCAAACAAAACCTATCAGCATTCAAAACTTGGGCCCAATTTCTTTCACCTCGTGTGTGGGAAAGCTATTTGAGCATATTGTACATAACTGCTTGACCCTGTACCTAGAAGATAATGGGCACCTACCAGATATGATGTTCGGCTTCAGACAGCACCTCTCAACGCACGACGTGCTTCTACTACTTATAGAATACTTTCTTGATCACCTCATTCACCGAACCAAATACTCAATACCCGGAGTCGAGGTCAAGGGGGCCTTCGACAACGTAATTCATGACGGGATCCTCACGAACCTTTAAGGAACCAGCTGCGGCGTTAGGACCTACATGTATGTCCGAAACTTTCCGACAGACAGTACAGCAACTGTGGGCATCTGGAACATCCACAGCAAAAGTTTCCAACTACCTAAAAGAGGCACGCCACGGGGTTCGGTCATGTCATCGCTACTGTTCAACGTGGCCATGTTCAATCTGCCCAAGGTTCTCGATAAAATACCAGATGTGCGGCACACGATGTATGCTGATGACATCACGCTCTGGCTCCAGTCTTCGAGCATTGGGAGACAAGAGAGTTGCTTACAAGATGCTGTAAACACCATTGAAAAGTATCTCTGACACTGTGGCCTCAACTGTGCCACCAAAAAGTCTGAGCACCTTGTACTCAAAGCAAGGACAAGAGGCAGGCCTCCCATATACGAAGAGCCCGACCCTTGTGTCACCCTCAACGGGACAATTATTCCGAAATTTGATACGCTATGGGTGCTCGGACTTCACACACACAAAGATGGATCGCGAGCGGCCACCATACCGAGACTCCAAATAACTCTCTCGCATCTCACGCACCTCATCAAGAGGATCGCAAACCAACGCAATGGGCTTAAAGAACACGACACCCTACGAATAATGCAAGCTCTGCTCCCCAGCCACATCATGTACGGCACGCCATGCCTCAGTTTAAAAACCGCAGAACTAAAAAAAACTTAATCTTATGATAAGAAAGGCAACCAAAGCCACCTTGAGACTACCACCCATGGCTTCTACTTCACAACTTCTACACATGGGTGTCCACAACAAGTGACGAGAGATCGCGGAGGCTCACAAGAACAGCCAGCTGGAACGACTCAAGCTCACGCCGACCGAGAAGTCCGTACTGCCGTATCTCAACTACAGCGAATCATACATTGCGGATGCAGACCGGAAAAAGCGCATCCCGATGGACGTTCGAGAGTCCCTGTCCATCGCGCCTATCTCATGCAACGTGCACGCCACATTCCAAAAAGGTAGACGAAAGGCTAGAGTAGAAGCACAACGAAAGTTCAGGCAAGACCCGAACGTCCGCTATACTGACGCGGCCAAGTACCCCCGTAGAAACTCGTATGCCATCAGCGTCGTAGACTCTCAAGGCTGAGAGTTAGCGTCGGCCACAGTCAAGGCACGCAACTCAGAAGCAGCAGAAGAAGTGGCAATCGCTCTTGCCACCACCACATGTAAAGACGCCGCAGTGATCTTCACCGACTCAGAAGCCGCTTGCCGGAATTATGCGAAGGGCCGCGTCTCAGCCAACGCAATTAACATCCTGCAACGCCGAAGCTCTCCACTTCCATATACCTGCATAATCTGGGTTCCTGGACACGAGGGTCTACAGGGAAATGAAGCGGCCCACGCCGCTGCCCGTGAGCATGTCAGCCGGGCTGCCCTGGGACCAAAGGATACTTAATCCGTGGCTGCAGAGATGGACGTAGTAGAAAACACCTACTCGTCGCTACTTCAACGCTACAAACTGGAGCGACGGGTGTACCCTTCACCCCATCCAATACTAACCAAAGAAGAGAGCTAATTTTCAAACGCCTGCAAAGCAACACTTGCATACATGGCATGTTAATGCTCCGCCTCTACACAACGTCACATGGCTACATGTGCCCGCTCTGTAGCGTACCGGACACCCAGGCACACTTGCTCCTGGAATGCCAGTGCCATGCAAATCACGACGTGCTACTGGAGTGGAACTAAGCCCAAGAAAAAATGACCACCTAATGGAAACGTGAAAGGCCAAGCTCGTCCTCGAGGACCTGGAAGACCAGCAACAACTAGTCGCCAGGGCCAATAGGGCAGTCGAAGCCAGAGGGTTCCTGGACTAGTCGCCAGGGCCAAGAGGGCAGTCGAAGCCAGAGGGTTCCTGGACTAGGGAAACCTGCCACCTTAGGGTGAGACCGGGCCTAGCTCGGTACACTGCTTCTAAATAAATGTTTATATCTCTCTCTCAAGGTGACGTTGACCTTGTTGCCACAGTAACCAACATGGTGCCTGGCTTGCCAGAACGTGAGCGGGACCTGCTGTGTGGAAGGGAAGTATTTGCTGTTTTTTGCAACATTCTAAGTCACTCCCTCCTAATATTTCGAGAAAGAAACTTGTGGAACGACCAGGATAGTGACGTACTGTTGACGCTTCGGGCATTGTTCGGTGAGCCGCTCGACGAACAACAACGGTCCACTGCACCCCTTCAACAGTACACGTGCGGAGAGACTGCTCACCAACTCCCAAAACCAAGAAGAGGGAAGAAAGAGAGAGAGAGGTCTTTCGTATGGACATCTGACCCATGCAAGCCAAAAATCCAGTGGCGAAATAGCAGCCTGCATCTCTGTCATGCTTTGTAGTCGCAATCTTTTTTTTATGTGGCAGCGTCTGTCTGTTCAGAGTTCGATGAAAAAACACAAAGAAAAATGAAACAGACTAGTAAACCCAGTTTTGATCCCACACCACGATCGCTTCTAACGTTACATTTATCCAATCATAAGGCGGCAACCTTCCAGCGTCATTTCCGCCCGCTAAGTTTTGGCAAGTGCCACTACGTGCTGGTGCAATCGGCAGCAATGCATCGACATTATTGCGTGATTAAAATTCTAAGTCATTTCATATAGGCACTTTGACCTATGCTAAAATTATCTCCAGCCATCTCCATCTATTGGCCTACACAAACCACAAATAAAAATTGGTGCTTCAATAGTGTTAGAAGGACCCTTTAATTGAAAGCAAGTGAACCATCTATATAAGGAAAGTTTCATGATTACAATTTTCGTTTTAAGGAAAAAAAATTTTTGACCATTTCGATCAACAGCTATCTTCCCATTTGGTCATTAGGCAGCTTCCTCGTTGAAGCTCCCCATTGCCATCAATAGGAAACTTACAAAATTATTTCTATCCTTGAAACTAAAAATGACATGGTAAAACTTATCATAAAAGAAAGTTTATTGGTTTGCAATTAGGGTATATAGCTACTTTTTAATTGTAGCCCCACATGGTATAAATTGCATCTTAATATTATCAAAAATTACAATTTTCTTAAACAGGTGATTTTTACTCATAAAGATTAGAAACTTGAGGGCTCTGAAAATATTTTTTTGCAAATATATAGCTCCGGCAGAGCAAGTGTATTCATTATACAAGGTGCAATATTACAATGAAAGAAATGCAAACATGAAACATTTTGGCTAAATTTCTGGAAGCATACATGATAGAGAAATGGCACTAATCTTATTGATCTTCAAACAGCTTATACAAACATCTCTGCTTAATATATAAACCAAATTTGGTATTGAAACAAGAAACAAAACTCTTAGAATAAATTTTTTCATAAAACACCAAGACGACATTATAGAAAATTCGAAAGGTACCCACATTAGCAAAAAATTTCTTCTTTTCAAAATAGTTTAGCAATTAATTGCTTTCAATGCAATAAATCCACACGATTTTTTTTTCTACATGCATTTCAGATGGCCACCATAATAGCTAAGACATTTGGCATAAGGTAACCCACAAGACATCATTCAGCACCAGAAGACAAACCTACAGCAGTTGTGAACAAAGTTGGCACAACCCCTGGTCAAAAATTTCATACCATGTTCATTTGCGGTTGTAAGGCAAGCCGAGCCTGGTGCTTTCGTTGTTGTCGGTAGTAAGCTTCAAACGTTTCCCGTGATCCCAGCACACTGTAGATGTGGTGGCAGCGGTACACTGGTGAGAAATCCACCAAGTCTTGTGCGCTCATGTCTTCGTCCAAGGTCTGTTCTTGCTTGCAGCCCTGGTTCAATGCCACCTCCCCAATGCGTCCTGAATGCTTGCGAATATTCTCAAGGAAATCTTTCAGCTCTGACAAGGATGCTTCCTTGATACGGTCACGCAGCTTTGGTATACAGACTGCCATGGACTGGGCAAACCGATGCTGAGACACTCGCGGCAAATATGTGTGCTCCAACTGTTCAATAGTCTTAAGTGCTGGGTAATACCGGCGTTCTTTCATCTGTTGCATTAATTTAGCATAAACATCAAGTACAGGAAGACACACACTTAGGCTTCCAATCGTCCAGGCTATGTTACTTTGAATGTGACCATACTTGACTAATTCATCAGCCCTTTGTAACATACGCTTTGCAGTTTCTTGCAGCTCCTGGTCTGTTCGGGTTACTTCGTTCTGTAATAATAAAAAAAAAAGTTGCACATGGATCTGTAGATTAGATTTTTCACAATTCCAGCTTTAAGCAATCTCAGTGTTCGTCCCAAAACCTTTTGTCATATTTTTAGTTAAAACCACTATGTTTGCATGAAGCTGTCTCGTTAGCTTTATTTCCAACCCTATACTTGCAGCATGCTTGTTATTAGTGTCTGTGCCAATTTTAATAATAGCTAGCATACTACTTCTTAACCTACTTCCTTCAAACTGTGAGACTTTTATTAGAGCATAGGCTGCTATGCTCTTACAACAGCTGATTTTGATGATGCAGTTGTTGGCCATCACTGCTATTTCGCAAAATGAGAAAAAAAAACAGGGTTCAAGTGGGAATATTGGCCAGGAAATATGCGTAGCATGGCATTTGAGTAATCTACAACAGAGCTAGACCAGTGTTCAAACTTCTTCACAAGAAAACCCTAAAGAGGCGTCACGTCAGGCAAGGAACTGATGTAATCTTGCGCAAGAAGAGATATATCCCACTATAGGCACATCACAAAATGTTTATTGCATAACGTGTGCCTGGTTTGAAGCTTCCCACCCATCACGAAGCGCTCACCCATAATGCATCACCAGCCTGTATCAACAAAGTGTGAGGCTACATAGGTGCTATGTTTCCTTACAGATGCTTACCTCATTACTTTGCAAAATGATTTATGGCACAGTGGGTACCTAGCAACTTCACTTGTTTTCCTAAGAGAGTATACAAAGGGCTCTATGAAGGCCGCTCACGATGGGACTGCGCTGCACGTCCTGTGCAGGCCTGCCACTTTCTTTACATTTATGAATTCTCGAGAAGCATCATCAGGTCTCCCAGTGCCCCTGCAGGTCTTATGAAGTATTGTCAGGTCTTGCCGAACCTTACAAAATGTCATGACACAAACAAGGCTTCTGCCTTAGCAATTCACTGAGTTACAATGCTTGTGCAAGAGGTAGCTTCGTATGAGCGCTGCATTTTGTAGTTTTAACAAGCCACTGTCACTGCCGCCTAGTGATAGTTTTTATTGATTACCAACTGTGGTCATCTTTTCAAACAAGCCAAGGAAAAGTGATTTGTAGAAGCATTTATTGATTATTTACAGGGTTTTTACCGTAAAATTCAGAAGACACTAGTAATAAATAGGGCTTGTACAGAAAACTCCGAACTTTAGAGCCCTCAGAAGTGATCAAGTAAAAGTGAATAAACTTATCACTGACAAGTGTGCCATCAGCGAAATGTGTACAATGCCAGTGATAATTCCTAGTGCTGCTAAGTGAACGTGACGACACATTTGCATGAATGTCTACTTCACACCAACACTGCAAGAAGTTCTACGATATCGCAAGCAGTTTATGAGCAAAAATCATTGCTAGGTGGCAATAGAGTGGCTACGTTAAGGCATGCACTTTTTCATTATATTAGAAAATAACCCAATACCATCAAAAATCAAGGGAGGTGTTTAATTTAGACTCGCAAAGCAAGTCTGAGAGCACTGTGGCGAGCTTTATGTACACATACTCTGGTACAACACACAACGCAACACTCACTTTCAGCTTTTGTGCTTTGCTCCGTACGTGCAAAAGCTCTCTGATGCAGTCAATGAAGCCCTGGTAGTGGAAGTTGCACATCTTTTCAATCTCTCTGTCATGATCGTTGATGCGAGCGTCCAATTTTTCGAGAAACCTTTCATGTTCGTCTCCGTCATAAATAGCCCTGTGCAAGAGGTCAGAGCGAAAAGTGAGGAATCGAGGTATAGCGGACGTGTTCGAAGCTTCGGACGTACCGAACACACCCCCTTCACGTCAGACATGTTCATCAGCGACTACCGGCCGCAAAACGCAATAACAATTACATCCGCAATGTGTCGTGCACAGTATGTTGAGAAGCAGTGAGATGCCTCGACAATAATTCTACAGGTTTCAGCCTCGACATTCGTACGAGCAAGACACTGGAGCACAAGGTGTAACACTTAGCGAGATTTAGTTTACAGACTGCCAAGCTGTAGCACAGACATGTATGACGACTTCTAATAAGAATCGTAATAAATAGTGCGAAAATAGTTTCCAAGCACTGCCGAGTAGTAACGCGGTATTGGTGTCATACAGTGACATGAAGTCTACCTGAGAACCAGACCGACGCTGCTCGAGTCGCTTGTTTCCAACTCAAAAAGCAAGTGCTCATGTTCAAGTCGACCTGTCGTGCACGAGTCTGAAGTTGCCTCTGCTTTGCTCTCGATCATTTGGTCACGTTAGGAAAGCAAACTCCACTACTAAACGGGCTCAGGGGGCCGACAACACGTCGCGGCCGGACGTCCCACACCACGACACAGACGACACTGCGAACCGATAACGCGCTCAGCGCGCCAAGCGTGAGCCAGAGTAATTACTTAGTAAATATTTAATACGTAGCTGTTAAGTGTCCACATCAGTAAAAAAAAATCGCTTTGCGGTTGTATTTTTACGTAACGTTTTATTGATCTCTACTGGTGATAAATTTATTCGCGCGTTCTGCCAGCCAAACGCGCGGGAATTCAAATCAACTGTAGTAATCGCGGATGGTTTTTCGTTCTCTGGTGGAATGCAGGAGTGTGTCCGAGGCTTGCAGGCGAGCGGAATAAACACGCTTCCATGCCGCCACAAAATGTTTTCTCACTCACTTGACTTCCTAGCTTTCCTACAGTCGCAAGTTCAAATCCTACCTTCATACTTTTCTGGAATCTACAAGAGACCACGAAAAAACGAGGACACACAAGACACTACAGGAACATGCCATCCTCGCAGACATCCGCCACAAAAGCAGGGAAAGCAAGCTGAAGCAATCATACAGACGAACGAAACTGCACCCGCTCACCTGACTATTGGGTAAATTGCTACAACAGCGTCCAGCGTCTCCGCTAGGTAGATGTGGTGCTCTATTTTCTTGTTAAGAAGGTCATTTTTACTGTCGATGAGTATGTCTGCCATGGCGTGAGGCAAGCACGTGAGGCATGCACGTGAGCCTCGCGTGCCGTGGCTTGAACGGCAATTTGGTAGCACGAGCGTCTATCAAAGCGGGCAGTCATAGTATTCAATGCTGATGTTGATAGCTGCGGTTGTGGATGCCCACGGTACGGCAGCATTGCAAGAGAGTGCGACTTGCATGAGCAACTGTGTGTCTCGCATAAGCACACGTACTGAATGCACTCAGACGTAAAATACCAACGCACAACCTGTACTGCCGCTTAAACATGTGGCTGCAGTAGTTGACACTTAATAACGTGGGGCAGTTGCAATAACAGCCTGCAGTAAAAGGCTGGCCAGCTGACTGACAGTCCTGGTGTCGCGGCTGCATGCCACACGACAGCTTGGTGAGGGTAAAGGAACTAACCCGCTACTTCGATCTGCTTCTCCCGAGAATGAATAGCTCATAACCGGAGGGGCCGGGTAAGTGCCACTGCATGTCACCTCTTTCTTTCACTCCCCCCCCCCCCCCCCCTTTTTTTTCAGTGTATGGGGCCCACATGGAAAGTATGAAGAAAAGCTATGCTTGAACATAAATATTCCACATATGCAACTTCATCCTCTTCAATTAGGTACAATTCTAATAGGCAGGAAATTTAAATTTACTGGCTCGTTTTTTTTTTTTTTTTGTTAAGCACAACATTAATTAAAACTAATAGACAAAAAAAACAAGGAAAGGGTCATAGCTTTCCTTGGCTTAAGCCAGTGCTGAAGGAAAATGAATTTGGAAACCCCCTTGCTAGATTGTAGGGTTGTGTGTTGGCAAAACAAATTTCAATTAATGTACACACAGCCATGTGCACCACAGACAATGTAATACAAGTCTGTCCAGGCTAATTAATATATTATAGTATTTCACATAAAGCACATCCTTTGCAAACATCTTATATGCATTTTCCAAATTTTACAAGACCTGTGTCGTATGATGCTGTAGACAGTGCTAAGAAATGCTGCCATTGTACTCAATGTCAAAATTACTATAAATTAGTGGTATAACAAATACTACTACATGCATTACATGAGCCAACATTTCATTTTATTGCGAGCTGTTTTATGTCAAATACTGTAGATCACACTGGCGACAACTGGGAATTGCTTGTTTCAAGTCTGCATCAAAAAATGAGAGAAAACCTAAATAAAAAACTATTTTGTATATTTCTATAAATTAGTGTGTAAAACAACCTGTCAGCTGCTTTTCCTTTCTTCACTTTTGCTCCAATTGATATAACCTTCTCCCCCATTCGATCAGCTAGGCTTTTAAGCACTGACATCAACAATGGGCGCTGCTTGCTGCTGTTGCAGGACGCTCAAGAATAATGCATGATCAAACACAGAAAACATGTGATTGTGCAAGGTATGAGTCGCTGGACATTGTTTCCTGACAATGCCGCTGTGAGGACACCAAGCAGGAGCCATGCCATATTCCAGCCATCACATAGTAAGACCACATCGTAAGCAATAAGACTAACAAATATAATTCTTTGATGCCCAATGTGGCTGATATGTAGGGTCCTTCGCAAGCGTTTTGAAGTAAAACCCAATTCGCCTATTTTTATTTTTCTGCACCCCAAAATTTCTTTAAAAATCAGCTCAAACCTATTTGTTATCGAAAAATATACCTCACTGAAAAGAATTCAGCAATAAGAGATAGCCCTTCATTGCACACCGGCCTATTTCTGAAGCAAACGTTGCTTTGACACTGTCGTGTATTCCGAACAGTAACTGCCATACATACAAACACCGCATGATTCTAGCATGGCTATAGAACTCTTGCAAATAGGGATGTACGTGAAAAAAATCTTCAAGATAATGAGAAAAAGTGCCATTAAAAAGAATCACATACCTTTTACTAAAAACATACCATGCTTTGTGAAACAACCTGCAATGTTTATTTTTTTTTCCCCCAGCTAGGATATAACAAAAAAAATAATAGTAATTTTCAAAAAAGATTCTCCCCCAAAATACTAAAAACTGAAAATAAAAGCCAAATTTCATCCTCCAAATTTTGAAAAATGAAACTGAACAGGGGGGCCTAATAGATATGCTATACTCAAAAGTTCAAATCAATGCATGAAATAATGCAGTGCAGTGCTCTCGTTACAATGTGGAGCTCTAAAATGTTCAGCAAACCCATTGCTAATGTGTTACTATACTAACTTGAAGTGCAAGGTTGAGGATGAATTTTGATGACGAATGAGAAGTTACAACTGGTTAAAAGAGATGCAATGAGTGAATGACCGATCTCCTGGCGCCTTAACCTTAGTCACGCTAAGAGCCTGCTCATTTGAGACTACTCAAGCGTGGCATTTTCTCTATAGCAAACATACCACTACTCCCGGCCAAAATGAAAGTCGACAGTAGATTCCTCAACGTGTAACTCTGGGAATTTCAATGATGCTAGCAAGTCAGCTGAACGTTCACACACTCACTTTCCCCCCAAACTACGATAACATATTTATCAACAGTGCAACCAATGCCAATCTCGCTACCTCTATCTTATTAAGAACTCGAGCAATTATACAGCTTTAACCTGTTTTTGAAATTAGTGAAAAAAAATATGTCCATGATAGCATTTTTGTATTACACACTGCATATAAATTGTATGCAACCAGCTTTACTTTTTATCTAGTCTATGATGAAACAAAATTGATCACCAAAAGACATATTTGCTAACACTATGATTTACAACAGCTTATCAAAAGACAAGGACAAAACATTCTATAACCTTGGAAAACCATTTTATTTTCATACTCTTATGGAAAGGAGATTCGATGTCACTCACTTTCCTACAAACCCAACCATTGCATTCCAAACCAACAAGGCTATAAAGAAGATGATAGTGATTTGATGCTTGAATGCTTTGTCATGTTATCATTGACATTTATGTACGTATAGCGTGCTTTTATTGACACACAGCACAAGAGAGAGACGGCTCATTCATACTTTACCAAATATAAGTATCTCTTGTTCTTCGACACATGTTTCCATGAGTATTTCTGTAGTCCCTCCTTTATACAGGTCATAGTGGTCAAACACAAATGCCAATGAGAAGGCAGACCAAATTTGATCAAATGATATACAAATAGTTTTTAAAGTGACTACAATAAGCCTCATGAAAAACTTTAACTGAAGAACATATTCACAACACAAAAATGGCGACATGTCCTTGCTGCATGGAGAATCAACTATTCTGAGCTCAAAGTAACAAATGCATTGACACAGTAGTGCATTAGCTTATGAGCAAAGCTACATGCTTCTTACTAGGTATTCCAAAGCACAGAATCCATCAACCAGGCAGTGCTTTCTCAAATGTCAGTCTAATGTTAGGACAAAGCCAGCCAGGCATTTCAGCTCAGTGTGCTCAGCAAGACTGCCTTGGCAAACACCCATGTGTGGGCTGAGGTCATGCTCAGCACTAAATGTGTTAGAAATTCATAAGGTGCTCTGCAGCAGGATTCTTCATTCAAGTTCACAGGAGACAACCATGGAAGCCTATCACACAAAACATTATTAGCTCTCTCATGTCCCTAATGCATAATTCCACTGATGGCCAAACTTTTCCTGGAACTTCTTGCTGTCAACAGCATCCATCGACTCAGCCACTCTTTTCGCTGCTCGCCTGCACAGAAAAAAAAAATATTGCTTCATATGTGATGAAACAACACAGACACAAGAAATTTCGTTACACTAAAGCAGTGACTATAGTGATGGAAGTTAAATTTTGCTTTTTGGAACAAATTTTGGAGCAGAAAAATTAGGCTTTGGAACAGCTATTGGTGCTTTCGGAGCAGATGAAAAAAATGTATCCCTAATGACTCCTGGAGACTAAAGCATCATTTAAAGGGCCACTCATCAGGCCCCATACAAAATTTTTGTTAGACCGTGAAAGTTGTTGGGTGTTTGATGAGGAACATTTTGCTACAAAAATTTTTTGCATAGGTTCATTACGAGTTAATAAAACTGTTTTCTGAAGCGGCGTGAAACGAGGATGAGAGGAGGCGAGCTCGAAACCCTTGCCGCTCCTCCGCGTAGCCTTCGCAAGCCAAATCTCTTCCCTACCCTCTCCGGCATTCGACCAAGAGATTGCGTGTGCATGACGTGCCCGAACAAGCCCAACCCCCGTGCAACGCAAGCATTTTTTTTTTTTTTTTTGACAAGCGTTGTTTTGAGGTCTACTGCCTGTTTCTGCGGGATGGTTCGGAAACGCTGGCTTAGACGCGGTAGAATAAATTAGCACAATGAGTGTGCGAACGCGTAGGAGCGTTCCACGGTTGTCGTCTTCTCAATGCGCTGACCACGGGGACACGAACGCATGCGCAACGCCGGCACATTAGCCCAGCAACTCGTTGCAATTCACAAAAAAATAAAGAAAAAATAGCTCTCAGATTTCCTTATTGGGTCTCATTATTTATCTAGAGATTTAATAATTTCTTTGAGCGACAAACACATAAACTATGCATGTCTTGTTAAATAACTTTTACCATGTCACATGCCACTGTTGGCAACGTCGGAGCACAGTCTACGCAGACGACCAATGTCACTGCACTGCTATGTACGTAGGGCCATTCTTACGCGCACATCATGCCGTCATTCTTTGGGCACGCGCCCGCGAAAAGAAGGGGGAGCAGCGTTCATCTTGAAACTTGACCCATTTCCGCGGCACGTAGCGTTGCTAATTTTGGCAGATGTGATCGCGAACGCCTCATCTACGCATTGAGCTTGTCAGCTCAAAATTGTCAAACCTGGTGAGTGGCCCTTTAAGCATCTCATATATATTAAAATTTATTTTTAAACATATTGCACACAAAATAACAGCTATCAACTGCAAGATACAAATAATTAAACAGATGAATGGCCATTGAACAAAAACGAAAATTAGCGAGATTTATTTACATGATGCATAAATAAAGATGAGCACCAAATTGAAATTGCAGTCAAAATAACATGTAACAATCACCACAGTAGCAGTTCATAATTGGTACAAGACAAAGCAATATGGTATTTTCATTATCCCCCAAAATATACAGCATCAAAAATTTCAAAAAATGAGCTACACACTAGAAATTCCAGTTCTTGGGGCATAAATAAGGTTAAAGCTAATGCAGTGTATATGTATTCAGTCACGCATAAAAGGCGCCACAGTAGAAGTTAGTGATCAGTATGACATCAAACTTAGCTCACACATATATATACAAAATAGTCTACTTGCCAGGCACTAAAATCAGACATATACAGTGCCAGTACTTACGGCATTGTCAATATGCTAGTATGCAGCCAGTAAGCAAGCTGCATACTAGCATACTATGATGATAGCATATACAGCTTTTTTTTTATAGCAGGGGGGGCTAGTTTAGGCTCATTGAGTGGTCACACAGTTAAAGTTCATTGTTCTAAGCTTCCCAATGCCATTTTGGTGCAGGTTCAAAGCAGTTACTAACAAATATTACATTTTGGAGCAGCATGGTGTAGCAATGCTCTTTTAGAACAGTTTGGAGTAATTTGGAACAGCACTCCACTGCCACAATTGCTTCATAAGATATGACAAAACATTGGTAGCTTAGTTGTCACTAAAACAATTTTTTTATCAAGCATCTAGAAGGGAGGAGAGACTGAAAGAATGCAAATTTTGAAGCTCAGGTTGTTGCCTTGCTCATATGTGACTTCAGGCTGAAGCTATTTCGTTCTTGTGACATGCAACAGTTTTCGGAAGTGTGAGTTCATCAGATTAATTACAAAGCATGGAGTTCAGTTTGATGAACATGACAACAGTGGCCTTGTATTACTCTGGAAAACACCTCACGTTTTGATGGCAAGCCATGGCAGCAAAATAAGCACTGCAGCTGCTTTAGGTCACTCTATACACGGCAACAACTTTTCTTGACAGCAATGTGGAGGCTACACAGCCTGTTTCCGCACAAAAAAAACAGCACGCAAGTTTACTGATGATATTTTTCATTTAGCCTTGCTGAGATAAATGCTGCTTTATTCCATGCAAGACTCGAATAGTAACAATAAGTCATATTTCAAATACAGCTATTGTATTCTCTGCAAGAAAGCCTTCATTTTTTTTTTCCATTTGTTAGACATCACCACCTTTTCAGCATGCCCATTTTACAAAGTAAACACTGTGTTCGTGACACTGTGGGTCAGTGTGCGGCCACAAACAATGTTTAGTTCTCCAAGCAAGATATACTTGCAATATGGTACTAAAATGTACACTGAACCATCGAAATGGATCTCCTATTCATATTTTGTATATAATTTACTAAAGGCATTCACAATGCCAGCGAGCAAAACCAAAATCAGCTGCAAGCTGTCGTACTACCAGCAGAGCAACACGAATGTGTGGAAGCCCCACCTCCATAGCCTTCACTCCAATGTCAACATAAGTTGTCGCCGAGTATAGCATCCACATAGCATTGGAGCTGCATCTCCTTTGGTTGAACAATAGATGGGATTTTAAGTCCCAAAACCATGACAGGATTATGAGGAAAGCCGTGGTGGAGGGCTCCAGAAATTTCGACCACCTGGTGTTCTTCAACGTGCACTGACATCGCACAGTACTCAGACCTCTAGCATTTCGCCTCCACCAGAATGGCTATTTCAGTTTTATGCGTGACAAACAGTCACCATGAAGTCATGTTCACTGTATCTCAGGTTCAACAAAGTTAACTGAAGTATGTTATTTAGATTAGTTTTTTTGTACTGCCCTATCATATGAATATTGTTGCAACACCTTCTCAGAAGAGAGGACTTTGTCAGGGATTATACTTTGTATCAAAAAGGCCTATTTCAATATAACGTAATTTCACTTTAATGTTTTAACTTCCAGATTTTACCGCCTTCATTATACAGCTCAACCTGCATACACCAAACTAAAAAAAAAAGGGAAATAGTTCAATATATGGCTCAACTTCACATAAGATTGCCAAAAATTTACACAATTTTTGATGCGCATACGAGTATGCAAGTTGGCATCATGGCACTACTTCATAATAATGCAATGAAGGTGGCATTACGCCAATAAGCAGACTTTTTTTTAAGCCTATTTTTCTATGAATAATAGTTTATATTCAGGCGTGTGATACATCATACAAAGAAGCATTGATGTAAACAGTGCTTCAATATCTTCATATGCAGCTGCATGCACTTGTGAGCTGCTCGGACCCTCTCGTTTACAATAGCACCACTCGTGCTTCCAAGCAAATTTGGGAAAGCCCCCTGCTGCACATGTTCATGTGCAGAGTCCTCAGGCTTATTTAGGTTGAAGCAGCCATATATATTCCTACAAATTTAATTAAAGCTTTCCAAAATAGTTCAGTTACAAGGGATAATTTAAGACAGATGCAATGTCTGCCCAAAGAAGTTTTACGCAACATGCGCAGATCAGTGAGCTGTGCATGCGAACAGGATACTGCATACTTTTTGGATGGAGAGCTCCCTCCTGACGGCACTCACTTGTTAAAAATTTTCTTCTCAAGGCGCATCCTAGCAGTGCTTACTGGACCGCGACGGGTGTGCTGCTTCCGCACTGGTCGACCTACATGGAGCTGGACACCTGTGGCAGCCTCGAGGTCACGGAGCAGCTGGGGATCTTGCCACTCAGGAACACATTGAGTTGGCTGCACTACGCTCGAGTCCCGCGGGTTGCCAAGATCATCCCTGGCAACAATAGGGCCATGCAGAGGGCACTGCGTGTACCCATCTCTAAACCAGGCATCCACAACCTCATTCATACCTATGACCCAGCATTCATCACCACCACCACCAACAAAAGCAAATTATTCAAGCCCACTCTATTGCAACAGAGGAGGACATCAGAAGTGCCAAACTTTTCAACCTTACATGCTACAGGGTAGTGCAAATGTTCACAGACACATCATGACAGGCCTTATGCCAACCTCTTCATAATTCTGTCACATGCTCAATCTTTTGCCTTATGCACTAAATTTGTCTGCTGCGATGGGAATAGAGCACCAAATTGAGGATCTGTGCCAATAAGTCAGTCAGAAAATTCCAACATTGAGAAATGCAGCAGCCTTCACATAATGTGCACTTCTCTAAACTGAGTCTTTTGCTAGTCTCTGCAGTTGAAAGAGGTGTTACTAGCTCAGTGCTGCATTTAAAAACGAAATATATAATGTGTTTCTTATGTTGCAAAACAGCAAAAGCACTGCACTGCATGACTGTCACTAGCAGAGCAAGCAATGCAGGTGGCACCAGCATCGCTCTTCGTTTCTTTTTTTTTTTTTTCGTTCCTACATTGCTCAATGAAATGAATTGACAGGAAACAAGTTAAATGGCCTCATCAAAGAATCAGCACTCCAGTGTGGAACAAAAGATGTCTCTCAACAATCTTTAGTTAACTTGGTTCGGTGCCCACTGATACTATCTTATACCAGCATATTTCCCAACATGTATGAATATCGCCTGCAAGGCAATGCTAACTAGGCACACTTTATTCATTATACACTGTGGACATCAATATTTTAGTACGTACAAAAGTATAAGGTGCAGTATCCTGATCTGTCAGGCTACAAATGCACAGCCACGTCACTAATTATGTCACTAATTATGCCAATAATTATGCTGAATCCATAATGCACGAACAAAACCTCTTAAAATTTAAACAGCTAATCACAAATCACTTTATATGTTAGTTAATTTACAATTGTTGCCCTTTTCTCCCACGTATATATATATTTTTCCTTCTGTTGACATTGTTTTTTACCGTGTAGTTTCGCTTTCGATTATGCTTTGTACCATTGACAATCATGCATCTGTTGAATTGTGTTTTTGCCTCCCCCTTATGTAATACCCCGCAAGGGGCCTTCAAGGGTTCAATAAATGATGATGATGATGATAAACCTGCACACATATAATGCACTCACATATATCTACCTCTTATGTTTATTATTAAGATATAGTCAGTTACAGACATTATCATGCTCACAATTGAAATAGTCTGGCCTTAAATGCTTGTGAAATGGTAACCAATACCAGCAGTAGCGACAGCTTAGGTCCATACAGGTCTAGGAGAGGTATACCCTTGCATTAAAGTCATTTCTGTGCTTTAACATGCCAAAGGCCTATTCCTGTATTCTTTCACGTCCCCTCACTCAATGATCCGCCTTAACTTCAGAAATTAGATTACACGGCCACATCTCAATGAAATTGGCTACTGCGTATGAAGGATAATTCGCAGAAATTCTTGCAAAGTGCACCATCCTTTCCAGCCAAGCAGTGGTGCTGTGCTCAACTCTGTTGCCTAACAGAGAAACTTTTAATCAAGGCTTGTTTGAGACTACAGGGATCAGGAGATCAAGAAGCTATGTGGTAGCTTCAATAAAGTTTTTTTTTAACTGTATGATACAGTAATTATTATGGTTTAATGTTGCTAAACCATTATATGATCATATTGAATGCCGCAGTGAAGGGTTCCAGAAATTTCAATCACCTAGAGTTCTTTAATGTGCATCAACATAGCACAGTACATGGCCCTCTAGCATGCATCCCTCCTATCCTTATATAAGACATGATTAACGCTAATGCAAAGATGAAATGAAACAACAGAGGAGAGTTTTACAAGCAAAGTGACAAAAAAAAAAGATAAAAAGAATTGCGACAAGTTACTGCTCCATACTATTCTGTCACCATATAAATATCTCCAACAGTGTTGCAAACTATCATGCAGTAAAATGTAGAAGAATCATGCTAAATCAACCGCATTTAGTGAGTATCACTTTCACTCTTTGTCATTCAGCAAGAACATAGATAAATTAGTGCATTAAAAAATTTAATTCATTAGCATCTTGCTGACACATTAACAGTGTTCACCCTAAAAGCCACAATACCAGTTAAATATACAATAAATTAAATTAAAAAATAACCAAGCCACCCTCTTTTACACAACATACAAATGGCAATACCTTGCACGGTGGGACAGGATCGGTACAATGAAGGGTGTGTACTCACCTTCAGCCGATCACGTCGAGGACACAATTTGCCACTTGGAAGTGGTGCACGGCAGGTCCACTTAACTGGCTCAAATTTCCCACTAAATTCAATGCACCGTTCCCGGAAAGGCAAATCCTGCAGAAAAAAAGCCCACTAAATGTGAAGAATTGGCCACATTCCAAGAACCTTTATTATCATTTTTTAAAGCTGATTGTTGCCACACCTGTGCTTGCACGTTATCATCTTTGGAGGTCCCCTTCCAGACACAGTTCAGGTCACTGAAGCCACTGCCTCCTTCTTTTTCAATCTTTTCTTGTTCCCAATAAATCAAGTCTAGGTCAATATTCCGCACTGGAGCATTGTTCGATGTGCTTGGACCAGCCTCCTCGAGATCTCTGCAAGAAATGCTGCTCTGCCAAACAAATTCTTATAGGAAAAAAAATAATTACTACTTACTTAATACTGGGCACGATCTTTCCACTCGGATTACCACTAGAAAAGGAAAAAAAAATGAAAAAAGGTGATATAACTTAAAATAGCAACCATAAAACACGTGCTATTACGCACTTGTTACTGCTGCATTCACTGCTAAGCAACTTGTTGAGCCTTCGAAGCTGTGCCTCTCTAGAGGTTGGGTCAGACAGTTCATGAGGTTCCTTGGGATGAGCAGCTTTATCTGGTGTCTTTACTTTTAGTTTTTTCTCTACCGGCCCAAGACCTGTAAAAAGATCACATGGAAGTTAACAGCAAAGGTTGTGAAATTGCTACTCAGACTCACCGTACTCCGCCCGTCGTGCAACAGGAACCACAGGTTCAAAGCCTTCTTTTTCTGGCACCTCTTCAAGTTCACTGTCAGACGACTCCTCAGATCCAACATTTAAATCTCCAAACTTCTCATGCACAATTTCAATGCGATGCTTGAGGTCAATTGTGTTCCTCATTACTTCCATTGGGTGGTCAAACTTGGCCAGACCTTTAAGCCACTTTTTAACCACTGGAAAGAATGTCTCCATCAACTCTTTGTGAAGTCGTCTCAGGGTATCCAAAACCTCTTCATTGTCTGCTGTCTTCAGCACATTCACCTTTCGTGACACTTCTATTTCCATACTGAATGTCAAAGGCACTGCATGATCTCTAAGACGCTCGGCTAATGATGTTCCTGGCAATGGATCTATAGCCGATACAGATTCCTTGCTTGCGTCTTCTTCTGCTTCACTGGGCACTAATAGACGAAAGCAGTTTTCTATTTGCGTGACAATCAGCTGCACATCTGGTGTCCGCTCAGAAATCTCGGAAAGAAGCCTTCGAGACCAGGCGGGCTGCTCTTCCATTTTCTGCACCTTCTGCGAAAGAAAAGACACTACCTTAGCAAAAATTAATTATTGCTGTCTCTGCTAATAATTACTATATGCACAAGTGAGCAAGCACAGCCTGAGAAGCACAGAAAAAAAAAAAGCTGGATTTCAGTAGTACCATGTCATTTTACCATGATCAGATCGATATTAGTTATACATATAACTCTAGGCAAGACTACAGTCCTGTTTCCTATTCGAAAGTAATTCTTGATGCGGACCATGCAGAAGTGAGTCACAGTTCTGTGTGCTGACGTGGTCGAGAGCTGCACATGTTACGTGGCGATAGTTGCACCCTGCGGCTTTTCGTTTTTGGAGCTCTCTGAAACCAAAACTCGTCAATAATGAGGGGCCCGTAATTATTTATCTGTTGCATGCTACAGCAAACGATGTGTCGTGTTAAGAATAACGAGCCCCCAACAACACATTGCAGCAGAAAAACGCGAGGCCAAAGTTTTTGTGTCAGTACCTCTTTAAGACTAACTATTGCAGCAATCAACAATGACGGGGTTTCTGCGCAACGAACATTATAATCTTGATGAGGGCATTCAGGCGAACAAGGAAAAGCAAAATGGAAAAAAAAATTGCACAAAGACTCGAATCACCTTGAAAGTAAACTGCAATATGGAGGGAGAAAGCGAGATAAGTGGAAACTGGCTTCTCCCTTAACCCTAACTTGTATGGGGAGAAAGGGCCGGTTTTACAGCAAAGAAAGCAACAAAAAACGTTTATTGCTTTGTATTCTACTTGAATTTTTTACTTCCCCAACTGGAGTACAGTGGAGAACAGAATAACACAAGAGCTTGGCTAGAGGGAAAAATGCAAGAGAATGGGGGCAAAAAAAAGGTCAAATAAAAGTGAAAATGAAAACAAAGATTGTCTGTGCATTATAATCACATGGAACCGAAACCACATATGCGGCACTAACACTGTCATCAGAGGAGTCAGATGCAATGTCATCGCCTATACACAATGACGCCTGAGCACATGTCGTGGTCAGTTTGCATTGTTTTGCATGGGGCCTGTGCGCACCGTATCTGTTTCCAGTGAAATAAAGCGAATTGTGATGCGCCATTTTCATTATGAAAGTGCACGACAAAGGAAAGTCATTTTGCACACTAAATATCGCTGTGTTGTGTCTTTCTTTTGTGCCCGAGGCTTGTGATCGTGAGTAGCATAAACTTCAGCGGCATGTCGTTCAGGAAATGTTACTGCAAGCTGAAAATAAGAAAATATCCAAACCTCAAAGAAAAGTTTGCAGACTTCCATAAGAAACTTGGCATATATTGGCTTTGGCTTTGTCAAGATAGTGGTACACAATACAGGCATATTCAAAAGTGATAAAATTAGTAAAAGAGCCTCTCGGAAAAGCCAAAACAATAAATTTTCCATTAGTTGAAGGAAAATTGTGCTTGTCTCTCCCTTTTTTATCTTTTTCTAATCGTCAAAATAGGGTCTTGGTAGTCTTGTTATATGGTAGAAATTTATTCATGAACATATTTATTATGAACTCACTAAATCAAGTACTTGTTAGACTAATCTAAATACTTTACCTGAAAGCATAGTTTTTATCAAGCTAAGCCAAATGAAAATATGCAGGCTGAAAATAGTCTTCAGATTAGTCTAATAGTGGACACAAAGGATCCAAGGCTGCCATGCGGCTAAACAGAACACTTCTCTGCTTGGTGCAGGTGTTGCTTGGCCTCTGTGCTTTTGAATGTGCTCAGCCACTTAATGCGTCTTGCGATGACACGAAGCAGCTCATTATCAAAGGCCGCCTGTTCTCAACACTGTTGTCACCCAACAGCACAGTTCTACTGGCCTTTTCTTTCATGCATCAGAGCTTATAGCAGTCATCATCTGGCTTCACTATAAGTAAGCATCGGCATAATTTCTTCTTCTGAGGGCATGGTGGATCCAAGGCTGCCATAACACGAAACGGAACGCTTCAGTGCTTGGTGCAGGTTAGTTCCCATACAAGTTTAATACGTAGTGATTGTCGAGGCTTATTGGTTCTGCTGTGCCCACATTGTTGTTTTGTAATAGCATATGACTGCTTTCTCCTTTGCAACCTACTAATATGTGGTGATGTTGAGGAAAACCCAGGACCCACCCAAAAGGAATTGTAAGAGCAACTATGTACTTGACGGTCAGGCAGAACTGCAAAAGAAACTACTGGAAGCTAAAATGCACTTTTCTGAGCTGAAAGAACAGATGCTCGATTTTAGGCATACCATCGAAAATGTGGCGTCTGAGCGCTCAGTACAGCATGAGAACACTGATCAGTTGCATGCCAGATTGAAATCGTTTGAACACGTGATGTCTTTTCAAACTTGAGGACTACAGCACACCTTGAGGACTACAGCAGATGTTCAAATGTAATTATTCATGCAATAGCTGAAACTTCAGCAGGATCAGAAGAGCTAAAGGACAAGGTCGTGAAGGGTTTTTTTGAAGAAAAGCTCCAGGTTAAATGTGAATCTGTCGGGCATATCCACTGACTGGGCAAGTGCGTGGGGAAGCGACCTGTAATAGTGTAAGACGACTTTGCAGAAAAGAAACAGATATTGAAAATTAAAAGCAAACTGAAGGGCTCAAACCTCTTTGTTAAGAAAGATTACTCCAAATCAACGCTAAAGAAACGCAGTTCGCTTTGGCACAGCCCAAAGGCCAGGACAGAACAAGAGAAAAGAATCAACCTGATACACGATCAACTAAAGATAGATAAGGATATGTATTTTTGGGATGAGGTGCGAAACAGGCGGGTAAAAATGACCGGCTTTAAAAACACCTGATGTAGTATGCATGAGCACAAGCTACTTCACCTACTTAATTTGAATGCCCGCAGTGTTATGAATAAAACTGAATACCTCAAAATCTTTCTAATGCAGTGCAATCCTCACATTACTGTAATAACTGAGACATCGTTAAATGAACAGGTGAATGATGGCGACATTTTGCCGTCTTCATATACAGCTTTTCATAAGGACACGCAATCAAGGGGAGGTGGTGTGGCCGTCCTGATCCAACACAAATTTGATGCTGTCTCGTTGGAAGCATACCAATACTTGAATGTATCTGTGTTGAAGTAACTTTGCGGGGCCACTAATTCATCTTAAGCCACTCATTCATCTTATACCGCCTGAGTCAACTCTTGAGTATCTATTAAAATTAAAGGCACACATGTCTCAATACCAGGACAATGAAGTTCTTTTAATTGGTGATTTTAATCTGCTCAGAGTAGATTAGGAACATTCTAAAACCCTTACAGTCAATGCCAGCAATGCAAATGCGTTGTTTGAAATCATGCTCGCACATAATTTGACACATTTGGTTCATGAACCAACACGTTATTAGTGTACTGCTCAATCTACTTTAGATTTGGTATTTATTCCTTGTGAATTTAGTATACATACTGTAGTAATTGATGAAGGGCTGTCTGATCACTACCTTATTTCAGTTTCTATTCCTCTGGTACCGCTTTCGGAAACTGCAAGCTCGTCCTTTCGTTGTGTGAAAGACTATACAGGTGCCAATGACGCATGCATTATCGAACACCTACAAACTTGTTTGATGGATTTTGTAGATACCAATGTCTGCAGATTGTGGGACCAATTTCAACTCTTATGCTTCTACTGCATAGAAAAATTTATACCATCTAAACGTAAAGAAGTGCATAAACATACTCCCTGGATAGCGACAGGCATCATTCACCTCAAGCGTAACGCCGAAAGACTAAGGAAAAAGCATGCTGACGCCAAATTTATAGCTGACGCTCTAGATAAGCTTTCACACGTAGTGCACGCCTCGAAGGAGCACTACTTCAATTCTTCACTTGCAAGCTTCATAAAAAATAATTCAAACAAGTTCTGGAACTATATAAACGAAAAAAAGAAACCTATATCACAAGTTGTTAATGGTTCAATGTTACCTGACCAGGCTGTCATTGCTCATCATTTCAATGAATATCTTCATAGTGTATTTTTTGCTCCTAGTGCTTCCCCACTTACCGTAAGTGCCGACCATGCTGCGAATGTGAATTACATTTCTTATTCACGATTGATTGATTGATATGTGGGGTTTGACATCCCAAAACCACCATATGATTATGAGAGACGCCGTAGTGGAGGGCTCCGGAAATTTCGACCACCTGGGGTTCTTTAGCATGCACCCAAATCTTAGCACACGGGCCTACAACATTTCCGCCTCCATCGGAAATGCAGCCGCCGCAGCCGGGATTTGAACCCGCGACTTGCGGGTCAGCAGCCGAGTACCTTAGCCACTAAACCACCGCGGCGGGGCCATTTCTTATTCTTGTGTCATTGCTTAGTTATTGAACTCAAAGACAAACTTCTTGCGGAACCGACAATATCCCGAACATATTTTTGCATCACTTTGCAGAGTTTGTTGCGAAACACTTGGTCGTCATTTTTTGTGCCTTTTTGTTGTCAGCGGAACTGCCAGACGTCTGAAAGTCGGCACGCATATTTTCTATATTCAAGAAAGGCGACTGTCTTGTAGTAGAAAATTACTGACCGATATCATTAACATCATCATGCTGTAATACAACATATAATAGCCTCCAAATGAAATTAATTTTTAGGAGAACACTTAGTTTTAACAAATCATCAACATGGGTTTCAAAAAGAATTCTACTACAACACACTTGGTTACTATCATTCACACCTTTGCAGCTTGTTTTAATGCTAATGGCCAAACTGATGCAATATTCTTAGATTACAGTAAAGCATTCAACACTGCTCCACACGATACACTAATTATAAAGCTTCAGTTAGTTGGTATACCAGAATTATTCATCTCCTGGATCTCAGCTAATCTACAGAACGGCAACCAATACGTTGAAGTGGGAGAACAACAATCCGGCTGCCTTCCGGTGACTTCTGGCGTTCCGCAGGGGAGCGTACTCAGCCCCCTACTATTTTTTGGTCTACATAAATGACATTGTCATTGTAATGTATTTATCTATTTGAATACCCTGAGGGTCCAGAGGGCATTACATAGGGGGGGATTAACAAGAAATTAAATACAATTACATTTCACGTATACAGCAATTTAAAAAAAGAAAACTAGAAATATAATGCAGAAACAATAACATTTCACAAATAGCAGTAATATTTAGATTATTTTTAGGCTTGTTCAGTTTCTGAAATGAACACAATCAAAGATGACATGCGGTAAGAAATACATTGAATTGATTTACTGAAAAGTGTTATCGCACTCGAGAAATGAGTGGAGCGCTAACTGAAAAGACTGATGATCGTTGATACAGGCAGTGGTAGATGGCAGTGAACTTCATTGATCTATTGATAGTGTAAGAGGTGAATTCCGGTATTTTTCAGTGTGGGCAAGAAATGATTTGACTTTATAAGCATGGTGTAATCTAGACGAGATGTGATATGCGGGTAAAATATGAAATCGCGAAAATACGTGCTGCTATGGTAGAGGGTGTGAAAGAAGGATAAACGGGCAAGTGTTCGATTCAAGGCGAGTGAATGCATGTTAAAAGTGCTTTTTAGTTTTGTGACACTTTGAAATTGAAAATAAGATGATAGGATAAACCGGACTGCTTTGTTTTAAACCGCTTCGAGGTGATTAGACCAGATGACATGATGGGGATGACAAATAATAGATGCGTATTCTAATGAAGGACGAATGAGTGAACTATAAACTGATAACTTGGTGTCACGGTCCACAAGACGAAGGCGTCGTTTCAAGAGGCCTAGCTTCTGTAGGGCTTTATAATTTGTGTACTCTATGTGGTTATTTCACGTCAAGGTCGAATTAAATATTACATTCAAGTACTTATATGCCGAAATTGTGCCAATTGTGATATTGTCAATTGTATATGAGTTGGTCCGAGAATTCGTTGCCATACTAAACTTAAGGTGCTTTGTTTTATCTGTTTTAATTTGCATCTGCCATACAGAGCACCAATCTGTTAGTTTATTAAGGGCAGACTGTAAGTGAATAATGTTGGTAGCAGTTGGTATTTTCTTATATATTACGAAGTCATCTGCAAACAATCCAACTGATGCATTTAAGTTGGTTGCTATGTCGTTGATGTAGATTAAAAACAAAAGGTTCAGCACCAACCTCTGTGGTACCCCTGATATTACGCGTTTGCCGTTTTAGATATGATATGGTATTTCGACAAACTGTTTTCAGTTTGTTAGAAAATGTTTGATCCACTTATTGTTTTGTGGTCAAGCTGGAAATTGCTACTTTTAAAATCAAGCGGTTGTGTGGGACGTGATCGAATGCCTTCAAAAAATCTATGAATATTGCGTCGACGTACAGTGATGAGTGCAGTGGTTGATGAAGATCTGTTACTGATTCCAAAAGTTGGGTTTGACAAGACAGGTCTTTGCTAAAGCCATGCTGGTTTACGAGAAGTAGGATGTCATTGCTTAGATATATGTTGGTCTATTATGTGTTCCAATAACTTGCAGCTAATTGATGTTAACGATATGGGCCTCTAATTTTTTGGAAGGGAACTGTCACCGGACTTTAATATGGGTATTATAACACTGACTTCTGGTACGCATCCTGTCTTGACGAACTGCTGAAATATTGGTGAAAATATGTAGGCTGAATGATGCTTGGTTAGCTTTAGAAGCTCAGCACTGACTCCTGTATTAATTCATCTATTTGCAGATGATTGTGTTTTGTTTAGAGAAGTAACCAGCATTAGTGATCAATGCGACCTTAATACTAACTTGGGCAATGTGTCAAAATGGTGTGAACAATGGGGAATGTTTCTTATTGCAAATGAATGTGTGTATCTTCCTCTAATGCACAAAGAAGTCCCCTTAGACCACACATACAATTTAGCTGAAGCACGTTTGCTTAAACTAGCCTCCTACAAATACTTAGGTCTAACGTTGAGTACATTACTCCTGTATTAATTCATCTATTTGCAGATGATTGTGTTTTGTTTAGAGAAGTAACCAGCATTAGTGATCAATGCGACCTTAATACTAACTTGGGCAATGTGTCAAAATGGTGTGAACAACGGGGAATGTTTCTTATTGCAAATGAATGTGTGTATCTTCCTCTAATGCACAAAGAAGTCCCCTTAGACCACACATACAATTTAGCTGAAGCACGTTTGCTTAAACTAGCCTCCTACAAATACTTAGGTCTAACGTTGAGTACATTATCCTGGAATTTACACATAAATAACATTTGCTCGGCCGCTTTCCTAAAATTACGCCTTCTCCGCCACAAGCTCAAGAATGCCCCACCTATAGTGTTAAACTCATGTCCTACTTTTCCTTAGACCCAAACTTGCATATGCCTCCATAGTTAGGAATCCTCACACAAACATTCAAACCCTAGAAAGAATTCAAAGGAAAGCAGTATGGTTTATTTATAGTAAATTTATGTCAACTGACTCCCCCACTGTATTACTAACTGTAAATGGTATTGAATTATTACAAACTAGGAGAAAATAAAGTCAACTAGAGTTTCTAACATAAATCAACATAGGCTATCCTTAGACACTACAGTGTACATTTTCCCTTTGTTAAGCAGACCCACTCCGACACCACTATTCTCATTCCGTAATGCCAATATTCGCAAGGAGTGACAGTTTTCGCTACTCCTTTTTCCCACAAACTATAGCCGATTGTAATAAAATAATGTAAGCATTCCCTCAACACCCGTGACCATTTGTGCAAACACTGTTATTGGTTTACGACTACTTGAGAATTGTATATAGCCAAGTTGTTCAACTGCTCTTTCTTTTTACATCATAACCTTCCATATTACAAAAACATTTTGTAACAAATGCTTTGGAACCTTGCGTTCTGTTATTTGTTGCACATTTTGCTCACCTTGCTTGGACTTTTTGTCCACAGTATTTTATAAATAACAAAATAAAATAAAATAATAAATGCCCTCTTTTGTTCCTTTCCTCCCCATTGCAAGTATACTTCACTCAGTGTTTTCAAGCATACTTGGGCGTACTTAGCATGTCAGCATTTTATTTTAGTGGGCACTTCTGATAAAATGAAAAAATGGTCGTGGTCCCTTGGAGTTCGTCTTGAAGGGAGTCTACTGTGTGTGTGCGTGTGTGTATGTATGCATGTATGTGTGTGATATATATATATATATATATATATATATATATATTAATGAGATCTAACAGACAGTAATGCCAAGGAATGTACAGGGGAAGTTATTAGAACCAATGAACTGTAAATAAGAAAGAAAAGTGGATGAAAAAATAACCAGCCGTGAGCAGAAATCGAACCTACGACCTTCGAATAACGCGTTCGATGCTCTAACCACTGAGCTCGAACGCGTTATTCGAAGGTCATAGGTTCGATTCCTGCTCACAGCTGGTTATTTTTCATCCACTTTTCTTTCTTATTTACATTCCATTGGTTCTAATAACTTCTCCTGTACATTCCTTGGCATTACTGTCTGTTAGAGCTGATTAATATTGTGTTAAAACACGGAAAAACGAGCCCTTAGGTATACACTTCTTTTCCTTATATATATATATATATATATATATATATATATATATATATATATATATATATATATATATATATATATATGTGACGTATGAAGCGATGATTGGTAGAAGCCGAGAAGGAAGAAGTGCAGAATAGAATAAACATGGGGTATGAGCCAGGCCACGTCGCCCATCCATCGTAGCGTCACACAAGTCGACAGGATGAAGACCTGGCCACCGCTAATCAGCCACACATCATTCACGAAGCCACCGGCAATACGCCTCAACTGAATATCGACCACAGAAGAGGTGATCTCAGGCGCAAGCAGTTACCGGCATCATGGCAGAACCAGCGACCGACCTTCCCATCCCCAAGTACACCGGAGCAGCGGACGATGGACCTGTACAGGACTGGTTCGACCTGTTCGAGCTTCACGCTACCGCTGCATCTTGGTCGGAACGGGAGATGGTTACGAACTTCAGCGATTATGTCACCGGTGAGGCATTTAAGTTTTACCTCACCCACATATTCGACAACGACGAGTCTTGGCAAAAGATAAAAGAAGGAATGATCATCTGGTTTCAAGACTATAATGAAGATTCGATTAGCACACGCACTCTCAGTGCATGCAAACTCAGTCATCGAAGTCATAAGCAGCATTCACGCACTCGAGTACAGAGCATGAATTTACAATTCCCGTCAGGTGAAGCTAGCCACATGCTCACGGAAAGACCACGTGGTCGTGTTCCCAACCTTCCACCTGGTTCCTCATCCCCGGATATATCACCAATGCTCAACTCACCGCTGCCTAAAAGAATTGAATCCGCTATTAATGACCGAGATGCATTTAGTACTTCATGCTGCATGCGTACTTTGCAAATTGACTTGGCATTCAGCTCGGCAGTGCCACAAGGACAGAAGCATTCACAATCAGCATCTTGTGAAGGAAAGTCTTCTGCAGAAGCGTCTAGTGTTAATCAATTACAAGATCGAAGTGACGTGAATCCAGTATACAACCTCACGGCCAACAATGAAAACAAAAGCAGAGGTGCGACTTCTGATGACACAAGTAATCTTCAGGCAACCACCAACAATGAACGATTTATGAATACAGAAGATTCAAGTGCACGAAACCCCGCACATTGTTTTGTGCCGGAAACATCTGCATTGGTTCACGTCGTAGAAGCCTGCGAAGGACTTGCTAAGAATCCTGACACAGCACGATCAATGTCACACCACAAGCAAGTCGACGAAACCAAGAAACTACAACGTCAACGTATACTTCAACATTGTCAACGACGAAAGGAAACCTCATCGAAACCACTTTTAAGGCTCAAAGAACATTGCAAAAAGGCCCATCGTCGTGGATACGTTCTCCACCAAAGATCAAGAATGTGCCTTCCATCAAACCATCTGCGACATCGCCATAGAAAAATCTCCAAAAGCCACAAAAGCACCCCTTGTACTCGGCAGAAACACATGCAGCGCCCAATCAACCTCGATCAACGCACACGCAAGCTGCCTGCACGACCTGTGCCACTACGAAGAATTCCATGCCTACGATATCTAAACTGTCCATTCTGCAAGGTGTTCGAACCTCGTTTGTTCTTCACAAGAATGCCGGCTGCGATTTCCACTATCTCCACGTCCAAAACATTCTTGTGTTATCTAGGACGCAACCATCAGCCTCGCCCACCAGAACTCCTGCGTTAACCGGACTGCTGCACTCTTTCCTGAAATTTCGCGAGTTTACGGAACACCGCGGGGCCATGAAACCAATTGTGCATTTTACATTTGTGACTTCTCAACCTCTCCTTGTGTACTTTTCCTTGTTCGTAATCCATGCCTTCTTTCGGGGGGAGGGGGAATCGTGTGACGTATGAAGCGATGATTGGTAGAAGCCGAGAAGGAAGAAGTGCAGAATAGAATAAACATGGGGTATGAGCCAGGCCACGTCGCCCATCCATCCTAGCGTCACATATATATATATATATTGTAATGGTGAGAAACAAGAGACAACACCTATTCAGTAGGCTGGCTGTTCTTATTCTAACTTTGTTTTCCTTTTTCTCTAACCACCTATGCGCCCGTGCCCGAGCGTCGCTTCGTCCACATCATACTTAGCCACGCTACTCAATTGCAGATGCCTTAGTAGTACCTGGAGTCCGAAAGTGCAAATTTTTGGGCCAGTTCGTTAGATGCATCCGCGTGATCAAGCATTACACATCATTCAAACATCTTTGGAGGGCAGCCTTAGCTGTTGCATGCCAGACGGTCTCGGCCACCCATCAAAATCATCTGGCGAGCTGCAAAAACCCTTTCGGTCGGACGAGTTCGGTTGTGTCGCGTTGAAAGTCGCAAGTCCCCAGATCCTTGACAGAGAAGTGCCATAGTTACCGGTAACGTCTATGGCGAGTGGTTCTGATTGCTCCTCGATGGTCTTTGTCTGCATGTGGGTGTGCTGGAGTGCAGATGCTTCCAGCGGTCGGCATTGGCCATTTAGAGGAGGTTGTAGGTGCCGTTGTCGCTTCTCTGGTCCCATTTCTAGACATACTGTAATAAAATCATATCGGCACGAAGACGATTGCACTAATGTGGGGTGGCTGCAAGGAGACTGTCTGTTCTGTACTTGCGCACGTCTCTGCAACTGTGCAAGTGATGGACCAAATCTCCTCGATGTTTTCTCCCCACACGAGCTAAGTGAGAAGTACCGCGTTACCGAGTAATGGGCATCCACTGTTTCAAGGCTTGCAAAAGGAGACAGCTGCATATGCTCCAACATTTGTGGTTTCCTTCGCTGAGCGATGGGCGTATAAGGCACGAGAACGAGAATATCTTGCACCATCATGCGCTCCAGCGGTGGTGAGCTCGGAGGCAGCATTGCCAAGTGCTGTGACTTGCGAATGGTCTTGTGTGGTTTGAGACATTCAACGAAACTTTCGTTGTAGCGGCTGCTGTGTTCATCTCCAACCCCAAGGTCATGTCTCTCATGATCATGGTCAGCAAGCCTATGGATCGATGCTTAGGGCTCTACCAGCCCCTTCACTGTAAGCTTATCAAGCGTGGGAGAATCTGGCATCTGCAAGTGCTTCAGCAAAGCTAAATCCAGAGCCGGCTTGACAAACTGCACTGTCTCAAGAACGGCCTCAGCCTCTTGCGATGATGTTATGCTGTCGAATAATGGCACAGAGGCGGAGACAGGCAGCGGAGTGCAAGAGCCGTGTTCGACGTCAGCTTCAAGGCAGCCGGGAAAGCATTTTGTCGTGGAGCTCAAAGGCTTCGATGGCCCATCTAGCTACTGCACCAGCGGAGATCGATATCTGAGAGAGGGCACGTTGGTACAGGGTACAGCTGCCGCTTCGGGATGTTGCCCCTGATAATTTCGGTCTTTGTAAGAGGGCATGATGATAGAAGCCCGAGCTGCGCTATCGAAGTTGTTCGCCTCGCAGCTTTCCTGGATGGTAGAGCCTTGTTCGGTAGGAAGGGGGTCGCAAGCATCAAAAAGTGGGTGCAAAAGGCTAGTTAGCACACCATTGCGACCACGATCGCTATAAGACGCCTTCGTAGGCAGGCTATGCCTTAGCTGCATCGCGAAAGTGGTCGATGGCCACCAGCCATTTCCGATGCTCCGACCAGCCATGGTGGGTGCCTAGCGGGTTGACGATTGCAACCCACTTGAAAACGTTGTCCTGAAAGCTGCGGCACACCAGCACAGCCTAAACAGCCGACGGGAGCACAGCAGCACTGCCTAAACAGCCGACGGGAGCACAGCAGCAGGCAAGCACCCGAAGTTCAATGATGCCAAACGGTCGGCCTGCTGCGATAGTTGCGTGAAGACGCGCAAGTGCTCCGTGTCGCTATCGAGTGAGGCTCCTGACGAGCCCTGAGGGGTGTTCCCGATTATAGCTTCGGTGGCCCCAGTACTCACAAGGACGTCACAGGACGAGCAGGAAAGAGACGCCAACTGCCCAGTTGTTGCAACAGGCACGTGGCGGCACAGATGATCTGCGCTGTCTCGTCGGGTGAGCCACCTGTGGAGCCCTTGGCGACGGCAGCAGAATATGTCGTCGTCGCAGCAATCAGTGAGGTGGCAATGTCCTCGATAGTGAAAGGGAGTATGCGGCGGTCTCAGAACTCACGGTGATGAGATCCATAGCCAACGACGCGTGGACGGCGTCCCTTGTCGTAGACAGGAACGGGTGCAGTAGTCGGGAGCCGCCAAAGAGGCCTAGACGCCATCCCCGAATGGTGGCGGCAGTGACCACAGGTGAACCGGTGCCAAGGAGGCCTTGATGCCATCCTTAAGTTGGGCTTACCACGGCTGCATGCTGGTCGGTGCCGTGAACGACGAATCGAAGACTTCGTACTTCATTTTCATCAACTGCACCGTTGTAATGATGAAAGGTAAAAGACAATGCATGTTTAGAAGGCTGGCTATTCTTATTCTAACTTCGTTCTCTTTCTCGAACCGCCTATGCGCCCGCGCTCGAGCGTTGCTTCGTACACATTACATTAAATATACATATATAGGTCGCAGGTTCGGTTTCTGCCCACCAGCAAGTTATCTTTTCATCCACTTTTCTTTCTTCACATTTACATTACAATTAGGTCTAATAACTTCCTTCATATTTTTCTTGCATTACTGTCTGTTAGATCTCATTATTATTGTGTCTAACAAGAAAAAACTAGCCCTTAAGTATACACTTCCTTCCTATATTAATGAAAAACAAGCCCTTAAGTATAGACTTCTTTCCCTTATATATATTATATATACAGCTGGCGCGCACTATTTTGACACGCTTCTAGCGGATAACATGCTGAACAAACACGCACTATGAGTTGACATCTAGTGTCCGTGACCACTTCCCCTTTCATCCCGATGCGAATGAATATTCTCCCCTTTTAGCGGGGTAATTGTCATGTCCTTAACCATTGACACTTGTTTATTTTTGTGTTTTTGAGCTGTTATTTTTCTAATCGCACATATAGCCCCATCTCATTTGCCGTTTCCATTTGTTATTTATTGATTGTTTGTTGGCTTGTACAGGCCCCACCTCTTGTTATGCTTCAACTAATATTGACTGTCCCCCTTAACTGTGTTACCGTTGTACATCCAGTCCCTCCCCTCATCGCGTTCAAACGAAAAACGACGGCATGAGTACCTGTGTGTGTGTCACGGAAATCTGTACTTGAAGGGGCCCTGCGACACTTTTGGCACAGCCTTATTTAGCGCCGGAACGTGTGTAGTGATGATTACAGACATGAATGCAACAAAAATGATGGAAATTGGTGCACAAAAAGTGTAGTTATGAGCCCTCAAAGTTCAAAACTCGAGCAGACGACAACGAAAAACGTTCTATTTCGCATTTCACTCGCCTGCTGATATCAAAGACCGCTTCCAATTACTGCGCGCGTCTGATAGCTATTCCGGAAATGTCACCTCATTGTGGCCTTCACACAATACCTCGCTACCGCTCTTTTTGACAGCGCCGTTAGCATGGTTACTACGAACCACGTGCGTCGGGTAGCAGACGCTCCCACGGTCACACTGTGTAAGATACACACATACACTTTAGTTGAGGTCACTTCCCGGCTTGCATGCAAAACACGTTCCACGGCAACGCCAGCACCCACCACCTGTCATATTTTTGACACGCTAAAAATGCGGCATGCATTTTCACTTTTAGTTGCTGGCGTACCATAGCCTCGTTCGCAGGCTAAGCGTTGTGTTCGTTGTTATGAAAGTACATAATTTAGAAACAGGAATGATTTCTTTCTGAGAAAGTATAAAAAAGTTTATGCTGTTTTTAGCATTCACTCGTATGGCCTAGCTACCACCATATAAATATTGCATGCTATTTCTTGCCTCAAGCCAACCGAAAGCGAACAGTGTTTGTCATCACGTCACATGACATGATGGAACTTCCTATAAGAAAAATAGCCATTGTGTGCCGCCGTAGTCTGAAATCGAAGTAGTACATAAATCAATCTCACATTTTATACCATCTTAAGGAGATACTGATCAAAAATTAGAAAAAGTGACGAAACTTCGAAATTCGACTCGGAAGATGCCACTTTTCCAATATATAGAGTTTATTTCCCATATTTTTGAACAGTTGGTCATATTTTTGATGAATTGTCAGCACGTGGCGGCTGCTCACAAGCGTGAGCCATGAAATTAAACTCATCGAGGCGCATGCAGGACGCACGTGTTCTTGCCCTCCTCTTCCTTTTCTCCACCTCTCCTAACAACCCACTTTTTCCCTTCCACAAAAGCCCTGGTACTCCGCGCCAGCTGGAAGCAATGTTCGCTGCTGTTGCTGTTCATATTGGTTCTAGGAACCGAAATGAAAGATGAGCGAGTCGAGAGACGCGGGCGATGGCTGGCATTGTTGACTTGCCAGTTTCGGGTGAGCCGGACGTCACCAAACGTCACCATCTCTAGTTCACGGCGCTGCCGCTAGACGAGGCAGTTTATGAAAAAACCATTTAATTTATTTGTTTCCTGTAGCTTCTGCTTGGAATGAAGGTTGCCTCTATCGATTTCAAGATTCAATCTATTGATTTGGCTTAAAATATTGGGGGGAAAAATTTTCTTCAGTATCCCTTTAAAGTTTTAAGTACTCAATTAATGGGCACCAAAATTGAAGTACACAGGTCATCAAAACGTGGCCACAGTGGTAGGGAATCGGACCTGCACCCTTGTGTTTAGCAGCAGAACGCCATAGTCATTATGACACAACGTTGGATAACTAAGAAGGTTTATCATTTTTTAAAAATGACTGATTACATTTCACCAACTAAAAAAATTACTGGGGACCTCTCAACCAGATTCTAAACAGCATGTACTACATAGTCATCGGCTTCAATATGAACGTCGCACAGAATGACTGCGCTATGTGAAGTGTAAGAGCACCTGGTGCAGCCAAGCATCAAAATGAAGCGGCATAGCGCACTTGAAGGTGGGGCCTTGTGTTGTGGGCTACAAACCATACTCCTTTCATTTTACGTGAAACATGCAGCATGCTTACAGCTTTCCTGTACTGAGAAAGGCACGCTTCAGTTAATCCCTGTGGTGGTGTTTTCCATGCACACTTGATAAGCACCGCCTTTTCTGTATTGCAATTTTTATGTCAGAACTGGTATAATTGGGTTACTGAGTTATCCAGAGCTTAATTAAACTCCAGTTAATTTCAGCCACTCTGGTGCTGTTTACTGACAGCACAGCAAGCATATGCTACTGTGCTTGGTTAGGCCAATATGCTACTTTATGCATAACCAACTACACTAGCGCAGTTCAATAACACAAAACAATAAAATGCCTTCTGTACGAAAAAATGCTATTTTCCAAGTGTTTTTTATAGCAAACAGTACTGACATGCCATGGTCTGTTTTAACAGCTCAAATTACAACCTCATAACGCATTGTAAAAAGAAAAAATGCTTCTCACCTGCTTACAAGTCTTCAAGTATTCCACGGCAAGGGAAAGTATTTTATAGCTGGGCCCGAATTTCTCGTTCCACTTTTCGATCGTTTCTAATGATTTCGTCTTTAAGTTCTTGGCCTGTGCCTGCAAGACAGATATTACACACAAAATGCGAATTAAAGGCCAAGCGACAAAGTAAATATCAGGGGGCATACGTACTGGAGTTCCAGGAAGCGGCAAGTCCGGGTTTGTTTCGACAAGCAGTTCGAGGATCTTCTGAAAGTCTTCCAAGATCAACGTCCGAAATAGGTGCGACCTAGTGAACAGTTCATGAATGACAGCAAGCGTGTCTAGACGAACATCGGCATCGTTTTCCTCCAGCCTTTCTTTTAGCAGGTCACAGGCTTCCCTCAATAAACAGTCAGACGAACTGAAACAAAATTCAGGTCTCGGACAACTACTTTGCACTGGCAAACGCAAATATATAACCGCGCACTTGTGTAGCAGAGCATGCGCTCTTCACTTCACGCACAGCGCAATAAAGGTACACACAAGCACACAAGCACTTTACACACAAGCAGAGCAAAGCTGACTCACCGACATAATAGCTTCAGTTTCGACATGCACTCCTTTTTAACATGTGCCGCTGCCGAAGATGTAAGCGTGTCGATGACCTTACATAACTCCGAATTTAACTGCGCCATTATAGCCTCGTTAGTGTTTCACATTAAAATTCAATGCTCGAGGTGTATTACACAACTCAACGCCAGTCTGTAGCCAAGCTACGCGCACTGTAGCCACTGCGGCTACGCAGCAACAGCCACAACAAACGCCATCACACAACACCCAAGGTAGAGTGTACTAGAAGTGTTGAGTGGCGTGACCGCGCCTCGCCGCCTGATCCCTTCCGCGTTGCCGATAGCAGCGGCGCTGCAGTCGAATAGTACTAAAAGCGCCGCGCGCCGCGTGCAGAAACTGCTGTGCGCTTCGGCTCCTCTGTCGCGCTTTCTTGATGCAGACTTTTTCGTACCTGCCCATCATTCATGTCTAGCACATGATGCCATACTCCTTGAAGTATGACACGCCAATCTACTGAATTTGAGCTCCATAAAAGCCCTTGTGCGATATCGAAAATATTACAGAAAGGGTGTGTCTTGTACTGATTTCTTCTCTCTCAGCTCTTTCTTCGTTGGTTAGGCGTCTACAATATTCAGAATAACTGAATAAATATATTGGAAGTTATCTGTGCTCAGAGAGCAGTGAGATTAAAAAAAAATACTGTATCACGCACACGCAGAACCAGAAAGCGATAAGTAAGGAGGAGAGAGGAAGAGAATCGGAACCCCCTACAGCACGAAAAGTTTTCGTAATTTAACTTTTCAGGGTATACTAAAATATTTACACACATTCACAGCGACCACCAAGTGCCAAAGTTAGGCGTTCTGCTGCACATCTCACCCCCTCAAAAAAAAAAAAAAGAAATCTGCCATGGGTAGCCCTGCGCCAATAGTTTACAGTTGGCGAAGGTCTCTAGAAATTCGCACTGTGGATTTCACCTTTTCGACAGTATGGGGTATCATAAACTAGTTTAGGTCTAACGTAGTCGGACGAGAAATGCACCACCTAAAAATAGTAGTTGTGCTAAGAGGCATTGCTAGGATATATATATATATATATATATATATATATATATATATATATATATATATATATATATATATATATATATATATATATATATATATATATATATTGCTTGTCACGGGGTTGAGAGACTGGATGAAATAAATATATTTACAAAATATACAGGGAGAGTCAAAGACAGCTGCAGCCAAGATGGAAGAACACCAGCAACAACAACACGAGCACGGTCGCTTTCATCGTCTTCGTCGTCTATGATGCTCTTTCGTTGCCGTTGTCGTGTAACATATAACCCCCCGCTGCTGGCAGCGCTGTCTCGGCGCCTAAAGGAGAGTAGGATCATACGTGAATATGTACGGTTTGAGGCGGGTCACATGGACGACGTCAGTAGCGGGTGCGGACGACGATGACTGACTGTCCAACGGAGCAATCTCGTATGTGACATCGGTAAGCCGGCGTAAAACCTTGTAAGGCCCCGAGTAGCGAGACAGGAGCTTTGAAGAGAGGCCAACGTGGGGGCATGGTGTCGAGAGCAGGACCAATGAACCAGGAGAGTAGGAAACTACTCTGTGATGGCTATCGTAGCGGGCCTTCTGAGAGAGCTGCGAGCCAAGAAAACGTTCCCGTGCGATTTGGCGGGCCATTTGAGCCCGAGCAATGGCGTCCCGGGCGTACTCTGTAACCGTTTGCGTAGTTGATGGGAGAAGAGTCTCGAAGGGTAAAGCTGGATGGTGGCCGAACAATAAATAGAAGGGGGAGAAGCCAGCGGTGTCGTGGCGTGACGAATTGTACGCGAATGTCACATAAGCAAAGTACTATCCCAATCAAGGTGATCTTTGGAAACATGCATGGAGAGCATTGTTGTCAATGTTCGATTTAGGTGCTCGATAAGACCATTCGTTTGTGGGTGATAGGCCGTAGTGAGCTTGTGACGCGTCGAACACGAGCGAAGGATGTCACTTACTACTTTTGAAAGAAATGAGCGACCACGATCAGTCAGCAGCTGTCGAGGAGTGCCATGGTGAAGAATTACGTCATGAAGCAAGAAGTCCGCGACGTCAGTGGCACAGCTTGTCGGTAGCGCTCGTGTGATAGCGTATCTTGTGGCGTAATCAGTGGCTACGGCTATCCACTTGTTTCCAGTGAGAGAAGTAGGAAATGGTCCAACGAGATCAAGACCGACGCGGTAAAAGGCAACGGTGGGTATGTCTATAGGTTGGAGCGGACCAGCTGGTGGCAAGGTGGAATGTTTGGAGCGCTGGCAGGACTCACATGCAGTAACGTATCGGCGCACAGAACGGCAAAGGCCTGGCCAGAAGAATCTACGCCGCACGCGATCGTACGTGCGCGTGACCCCGAGATGTCCCGCGGTTGGGGCGTCGTGAATCTGTTCGAGTACAGCGGAACGGAGTGTCGCAGGAACTACGAGTAGTAGCTCTGGTTCTTCGGCAGTGGTGTTGCGTCGGTAAAGAATGCCATCGCGTAGAACGAACAAGTGTAGCGACGGGTCTACGTGGGGAAAGCGTAGACTCTGCATGATAGACCGCAAATAAACATCGCCGAACTGTTCCTTGCGTATGTCGGTGAAAGCCGACATGGCGAAGACACAAGCGTCAGAATCGTGTGCTGAAAGGTCAGGTGGGTCCACGGGGTGACGGGATAGACAGTCGGCATCCTGGTGCAATAGGCCAGATTTGTATGCCACGTCGAAGCTGTATTCTTGTAGTTTCAAGGCCCAACGGCCAAGTCGTCCTGTTGGATCTTTAAGGGACGACAGCCAGCACAAGGCATGGTGATCTGTAATCACCGAAAAGGTGCGGCCAAACAAGTATGGTCGAAATATTCCGACTGCCCAGACTAGTGCAAGGCACTCACGCTCTGTAATGGAAAACTTGCTTTCCGAAGGAGAAAGGAGGTGACTGGCATAAGCAATGACGCGATCCTGTCCTCGTTGCCGCTTGGCGAGAACAGCACCAAACTATGTCCGCTGGCATCGGTACGAATTTCAGTATGAGCTGACGGGTCGAAATGGGCCAAGATGGGTGGGGAAGTAAGTAATGTTGTAAGGGTGCTGAAGGCAGTTGCTTGGTCAGTACCCCAATAAAAAGGCATGTTCTCCTTCAGTAGCTCCGTAAGTGGTCGGGCAATGTCAGCAAAATTCTTGACGAAACGTCGAAAGTAAGAACAAAGGCCGATAAAACTCCGTACATCTTATGCGAAACGTGGTATGGGAAAATCTTTGACAACTCGAATTTGTCAGGATCAGGTTGCATGCCTCGAGCACTGACAAGGTGGCCCAGCGCAGTGATTTCCCGACGGCCAAAGCGACATTTGGAAGAGATGAGCTGTAGTCCTGCTTTCCGGAAAACCTCAAAAACAGCCGTTAGGCGGCTAAGGTGGCTTTCGAATGTAGGTGAAAATACGATGACGTCATCGAGATAGCACAGGCACGTGGTCCATTTGTATCAACGCAGGAGAGAGTCCATCATTCTTTCAAATGTAGCTGGCGCATTACACAATCCGAATGGCATAACCTTGAACTTGAAAAGTCCATCCGGTGTGATGAATGCGGTTTTCTCACGGTCTCGATGATCGACAGAAATCTGCCAGTATCCTGATCGCAAGTCGATAGATGAAAAGTAGGCAGACCCATGTGCAGTCGAGAGCATCGTCAATCCGCGGCAGTGGGTACACGTCCTTACGTGTTACTTTGTTTAAATAACGATAGTCTACGTAGAAGCGCCAGCTGCCATCCTTCTTCTTGACTAGCACGACCGGCGATGCCCATGGACTGCAGAAAGGTTCGATGACGTCTTTTGTGAGCATTTCTTCAACATCGTGCAGGATAACTTGTCGCTCAGCATTACACACGTGATAAGGACGTCGTCGGATGGGGCTGGCGTCTCCAGTGTTTAATCCAATGAGTTACAAAGGATGTCTGACCCAAAGGGCGGTCATCAAAATCAAAGATGTCGCGGTAGGATTGCAGCAGGTGCCGGATGTCAGCTGTCTGTGCTGGAAGAAGGTCCGGATCGATCATCTTGTCAATGATGGCATCCGCTGCGTTCTTCGAGGATGAAAACGGAGCAGAGGACGAAGAAGATTCGGCAACGAACGCCGAAATGGCAGCATCTATAGAAAAAACTTTTGCCAAAGTCATACCATCTGGGATAACTTGAGCGCACTGGCCAGCTGAAGTTTAGGATCGGGAGAGATACTGTATTTCCCGTGACTGTCAAAAGTGTGTGAGGCACAGCAACTTTTTGGCCAGCAGAACGTCAGCAATAGGTGTCAACATGTAGTCACCATCGGGAACAGGAGGGACAGATCTCAGGTTCACGTAAGTAACGGCTTGAGGTGCTAGGCGAACGTGATCTGCAGAACACAGGCGGGGTTGAGCTGGTGTTGGGTCGTCATGGTAACACGGTAAATCAAGTTGAAGCATGCCGGTTCCACAATCAATAAGGGCCGAGTGGGCGTATAAAAAGTCCTTGCCGAGGATAAGTTCATGGGAACATTTCTCGAGCACAGCAAATAGCACTGTCGTGGAGCGATCAGCCACACTTATACGCGCGGAGCACATTCCAAGCACGGGAAACGTGTCGCCGTCGGCGACCTGGATGAGTGGCACTGTGGGTGGCGTTAAAACTTTCCTAAGGCGGCAACGAAGTTCTGAATTCATCACTGATATGTGAGCCCCTGTGTCCACAAGTGCAACAACGGGTGTGTCATCTACTTCAACGTCAATGAGGTTGCGTCGAGTCGGCAGCATGGTCACAGGATTTGGCGGGCAAGTGGTCGATGTCGCATCACCTCTGGGAGCTGCATCATCTAGTTTTCCCGCGGCAGGTGGTCAGTTGGCGAAATTGGGGCGAGCGAGACGATGAGCGGCGGAAGAGCGGTGAACGGGACTGGTGAGCATGCGGAGATGGAGAGCGACGACGATATGGCGGCATAGAAGGAACGTCTTCACTGGTGGCCTGAGGTGACTCCCGGTAAGTTTGAAAGCGTCCATGATCCCTCTCTGGCCGATGGGGGTACCCATAGGATGCCTGATGCTAATACCACCGAGTGTTACAATGGCGGGCCACGTGTCCGATACGGTGGCAGTTGAAACAAATCGGGCGATCGTCAGCAGTCCTCCACTCGGCTGAATTGCGAGGGCGCGCCGGAAGGTTTTGGCTTTGGGCATACGAAACAGGGGGTCGACGACGGTTGATCGGCTGAGAGGGAGCTGTAGTGCACTCGGAGGCCAGTCCAGCATTGGAAAGCTCTTGTCGCGCAATGGCATGTACTAGTGGCACCATCTGAGGGCTAGAGTCACAGGCATGGGAGCACGTGGACGCAGGAGACAGAGCTTCAAGTTCACGTCTGATGATCTTGGTCACGTGCTCTGCAGTTAACGGCGTCTGTAGTTGAATAGAGTATAAAGTTGGGCATGTTGGTAAGACATAGTTGATCGACGTAGCGTGTTTAGAAACATAAGACAAGGGAAGGGACAGAAGGGAGCGCTTACTTCCAACAAAATCTTTATTTCGAGGAGCGTACATATATATGCTCACGAAATTCGAAGACAACAGATAAACAGATGAAAAACCCTCTATTGCCGTGCGCTAAAAACTTATGATCTCAAAAACTCTAGTAGCTTTTTAGAACTTTTATCCTTTTATTTGAAATATACTTTTATTCAATGGAACGGGAAGCCCCACCTTCAAAAGGAGGGCATTTGTATTGGATCATGTATTGCTCCAATCTTAAGTGATTTGTTTTTAGCCAAGCTCGACAGAACCGTTTCCGGTGACCTTAGTGACAACCGAATCATGCGCATCTTTAGATTTGTTTACGACTTCTTCATTCTTCTTGACTGTGACCCCACTTTTTGTGCCCTAGATATCTTCAACTTCATCAAGGAGCGGTTTAGTCCCCTTGTTTTAACCCATGAGTTGCCTGTTAATAACACTCTCAGATTTTTGGATATCGCTCTCATTTTTCACCTAGACCACATTTGTTGGATGTACAAGCCGAGGAGTAACAAACCCTTGCTTCCGTACCACTCCGCCCATACTAAGCTCGTAAAACGAGGCATTGTAAATATGTGCTTTAGTAACGCCTTACAGAGGTCTTGTCCGCATCTGATGGCAGCTAGTTTCAAGGAACAAGCAGAACGACTTCTGGACGCTGGCTACCCCTCTCACGTACAGGTTTCCGTCGCGGGTATTCTGGTCAAGAAGTTTCAGTCCTTGCAGCAAGCTCTCCCTCATGATGAGCCAGTAAGACGTCAGAAGCTTGCCTTAGTGCCTTATCTGCATGGGATCTCCCACAACTTGAAAAAGGTTGGGGAGCGGGCCAATGTAAAAGTGGTGTTTTCTGCCCCGAAAAAGCTCTCGTGCTTGTGTATGAAAGTTGTTTCACATGCAAAACCGGGATGCTCTAAAAAGCACTTAACACTGTTTGTCACATGCGCGCAATTTGTAATCTATCAGATACCTCTTTCATGCGGTAAATACTACATAGGACAAACTGGCAGGTGCATTAATGACCGGCTCCGCGAACACGCTTGCAACGTAAGAAATGGTCGAGATGGTTTTTTGGCACTACATTGCAGCACGTGTGGCTGCAAACCACTTTTTCATGGTACGGTAATCATAGGAAAAAACAGAAATAAAGTGACAAGGGAGATTATTGAAGCAGAAAAGATTAGTAGATTAGGGCTGAACTGCGTCAGCACTCCTCTCGGTCTTTGTGAAAAAAAAAAATTGTCGTTTTTGAGATCATAAGTTTTTAGCGCATGGCAATAGAGGGTTTTTCATCTGTTTATCTGTTGTCTTCGAATTTCGTGAGCATATATATGTACGCTCCTCTAAATAAAGATTTTGATGGAAGTAAGCGCTCCCTTCTGTCCCTTCCCTTGTCCCATGTTTCTAAACGCGCTACGTCGATCAACTATGACGTCTGTAGTGCAGGCCTGTCTTCGCACGACCAGGTTGCTGCTGTGTTCGGTAGTCGAGTGAAATTATGGGCGATACGTCGACTTTTTGCGGCCTCAAAACGCTGGCACTCCTTGATGATGGCATCGACCGTGTTGCAGTCCTTGCATATGAGAAGGTTGAATGCATCATCTGCAATGCCTTTCAATATGTGAGCTACTTTTTCGGTTTCTTCCATACCGTTGTCCGCTTTTCGGAAAAGGGCAAGCACGTCCTGTATGTAAGTCACGTAGGACTCTGATGACGTTTGCGCACGAGATGCCAACTCCTGCTTGGCCGCTGCCTTTCTACCCACAGACTTGCCGAAAAGGGCGCGCATCTTTTCCTTGCACGCATCCCAGCTTCCAATTTCATCTTAGTGGTTCGCGAACCACACTTTTGCTGTTCCTTTCAAGTAGAACAGGATATTGGCTAACATAAGAGTTTCATCTCAGCGGTAATTCTTACTTGTACGTTCGTACAACGGCAACCATTCTTTGATGTCGACATCATCCGTGCCACAGAACGTGCCAGGATCTTTCAGCTGCGGAAGGACAACAGTTGTTGTAGTCGCCTCGGCGGGAGCCGGTCCCTGGTTTGCCATGGTAGAAAAATCCAAGCGTCGGCCACTGCGGAGCTCCGTTATATCGTAATGTACCCAGCACCTCCACCAAATGTCACGGGTGCGAGAGACTGGATGAAATAAATATATTTACAAAAATATACAGGGAGAGTCAAAGGATGGAAGAACAGCAGCAACAACAACACGAGCACGGTCGCTTTCATCCTCTTCGTCGTCTATATATATATATACATATATATATATATATATATATATATATATATATATATATATATATATATATATATATATATATATATAGAGAGAGAGAGAGAGAGAGAGAGAGAGAGAGATGTGTGTGTGTGTGTGTTTACTGTGCACATATACAAGGATGGTAAATTTCTCGAAACAATATACACCACTGCCTGCCTACACTTTTGACACTTAATATTAGAACCACCCTTATAATACAAAACATCGTCATAAATTTGCTGGCTTGCAATGGCGTTACGCCAATAGAATATTTGGCAAGCAGCACAATTTAAGCTGTCGATACAAAATGAGAACTGGTTGCAATGAATTTACGTAGATTAACAGACAGGCTATATATACAACTGGCACTTTTTGATATGTTTGTGTGTTGTTTTAATAACTTTAATATGTAATAAGCCTTTTGGAAAGCAATATTTATTATCTTTCGTGAAACTGGAATGATAAAACTGAGTCGTCACCGATTAATGTGGTGACAACGTTACTTATACTCGGGTTTCTTGTGAAACAATCGAGCGCATGTAGGCTCATATGAGGAACACTGTGTTCTGGATATCGTAGAGACTGCCGACAAAACGAGCGTATAATTTATTCACGGTTTTGATACTTCTCCTCCATTCGTAGTTCGCCAGTATCCACCTATGATGTAACGCAGCTCAAAGCGCTGATTAAGTAAGAAGCTAGGCGGATCCGTGCAAATTTTGATTGACATTTTTTTTTTTTTTTTTGGTCGGTAGGCTCTTGAAGCAGTGAATGTATCGATGCAATTTCGGCGTGCGTGCACATTTACTCGTGCACCATGGCGCGTGACAGGTGCGTCCACGGACAAAGGCTCAGAAACGCATTAAACGCGCTAAAGACGAGCAATTACACGCTTTCGCAGGCATGGGCGAGCGCGCCCCCAAGGCAGACGCTCCTGAGATCTTCAGTACTATGAGACTACAGCGCCGCCGCTACTGTCACCCGCCGGAGAATCAGCCGAGATTCAGTGTACTAGAAGGGGGCAGTGGGCTCACTCTCCAGCGGAGGGTATGCAGAGGGGTGGCTCCAGAAATGTCACACATTTGTGGTTCTCTGGTCGCACAAGCGGCGGCGCTGGCATCGCCATCAATAGAAGAATTTTGGGAGAAACGTTGCACTTGAGCTGGTTGTGAGCCGGTCAAGTACTGCAGAGCAACAGAGTTTGAGCCACGTTGTATGGCTGTGGACATTGTTGCGCCGAGTTTTCACCATTGGCTTTGAGCGTTACGCACCACGCAAGATGACAGTATGCTTTACAGTACATACTGTAACCATGCCGCGACAACGGCAAAACCACTGCTAAGCGCTTGGGTGTCTAACAGGTAACGTGTTCGTGAAGAGTAAGCAGGACCTGTCATTGTTTGGCGCCCTGAAGGATGAAGACAGGCCGAAAGAATGCGAGAAGAACCAGCACAGAGCGGACAAGCTTCTGGAAGGCACCAACGCAGTTTGCGAACGCCACTTGCAACCGCGTCTGTGCATATTATCGATGAAAAAAAAAAGTGCGCATGCCTCACCCATTATCCACGCCGTGGCTGTTTTCAACTTGTTCGGCTGACCAACTTTTGTGACCGAGGAGGCCTCCTTCATCCCTCAAGTCAGCTGTACAGCTTCATGAAAAAGCTCGAGGATATTTTCACAGAATGTTTTTGCCAGAGTAAGCTGCACTCTGACAGCATTATGGACATACTGGCAATTGTTCAGCGCAGACTCTCGATTGAAGTTGGTTGCAGTGTGCACGCAGCTACCCTCAAAGCGAAAGTAATTACTTTTTACGTTGTCACACGTCTTCATTCAATTTGAAAGGACTGAACACTGACAATTAGGTAGGGAAGCGGCAGAGGGCCAAGCAGCTGAAGATGAGCCGTCACACATGAAGTGAATAAGGTGTGTAAATCAGTGGCTAGATGGTGTACTTCAGTTCTTGCAAATAAAAGCTTCATGTCAGGAGCAGAAGCTTCCCCTATCGGAAAAAAACGAATGGTGGGCATGATGGAAACCACCACCCACCATTATAGTGGATTAATGTAGTGGGTGAATGGTGGGAAACACCCACCATGGCGCATGGTGGGTATGGTGGGTGCTGCAGTGCCGGCAACACTTGAGCCCAAAATGACGTCAGAATCACCGTGACAAGTTGCCACAAAAAATAAAAAAGAATTCTATAAAAACGGTATAAAAACACCTGTCCCGTAAAAAAAAAAAAAAAAAACAAGGCACCACGGAGGATCGAACGTGTAACCTGCGGATTCTCATTCGAAGACGCTAACCACTGCGCCACACCAACATTATAGCCTCTTTTTTTTTCTTTCTTTATTGCCTGTTTACATACAACATTCACAAACATATATACATCAAACAAAGTAGAAACATGAAACAAAAAAAGAGGTAAAAAGCATCATATTTAACAGGCTTTTTAAAATTCCTTCATCTGTAGAAGGCTTTCTACTTGATGAAGCCATTCGGGCACCTCTTGTTGAACCTTTTGTGCTTCCACGAACGAACAGACAGATTGAAAGAAATATTGCCTGACCGGACGTGCGTTAACATCAGCATGGCGCACCGCCATTCTAGATTGCCATATACCGTGCAGGCCCAGTAACATAACTAGGTCGAAAGGTATTCCTTCTTCATTTGATACTGGTAGAAATCTGATGCCATAGGCATCGAGAGGCAGATCCTTTTTCAAAGTCCTTTGGAGAACATCCCAGAAAAATACTGCATCCCAGCAGTCCAGGAAAACATGTTCAATTGTTTCCGGCTTTTTGCAGAGAAGGCAATCAACACCCCAAGGAACGAATAAGCCTTTTTCTTGCATCCATGTTTTCACGGGCAAGGTCCCAGTGTGCAACTTATGGCGAATTCCATTGAGAGAACAGGAGTAAGGGTGCCGAGCAGAGAGGAGTAGGGGGCAGAGCACTGAGAGCCGCGTCACTCGACCTGCCACTGGAATGCGGCACACCTCCGCAGAGCAGGTGTGAGGGAATAAAAAGGCGAGTGAGGAGAAAGGTTGTGCATCCCAGCGTCCTCTGCTGCAAAACACGTGCGGTCTGATCCGGACGGGCAAGGAAAGCACGTGTGGCAGTGGTTGGTACAGCGCACTCGCTTGCGCGCTATCCTGCAAAGCTGCTGCTTCGTATACTACTACATGATGGACTCGGAAGCTCAGCGCATCCTACTGTCTTTAATTCAACACCAGGCACCATCTAGTACGGAAGGTAAAGTGAATTTGATTGCTTTTTATTTGTTTCAGCGCACTTGTCGCGCATGCAGCATGCAATGCATTCTTGCGCGCGTGGACCTAAGCCCACTATTCTTTATCATATCAGAAAAACACCGTGGATATGACAGCTTTATCAGACTGTTCATGCAGTTACCAGCTGCTGCTGTCATCAGCAGTTAACAAAACGTAAACAATTCTAGAAGTACTGCAGTACACTATCCTGTTGCCAAGTTTCCTTGCATGAGTAATTAATCCTTAATTCAAAACAAACTTACATTGCAGACCCCTCCATCAGCAACAGAATGATTCGCAGCGTTTTAAGAAAAGTAACTGCGAAGTGGCGTGTAGCAAGTGTCACGTGGGTGCAGCTAAGTATTGCACGCAGTAACAATTTATTTTTATTTCTGATTTTTAAGTGGCTAATGTCTCCAGACGGCAGATCAGCATCCCACGTGATACGGTGAAGCCATACATCTCCTCGGAAGCACGATTTCTTATCGCAGGGTCGAGATGCTACGTATGATAAGCGATATTTTTTTTTAATTATCAGTGATTTGTGCAGTGTTTCATGCAGCCCTGTAACATGATGAATTGACTTTTTTAGAATTTGTTTTTTGCTTGCTCTAATCCGCTTACCTTCGAGTGTAAGGCATCCGAGTTTGCATAATGTAGCTGACTACTTGAGAAACCATTTTCATTATATAACTGATTTGATTACATTTCCATCATTGTGTGAAAACAGATGCAGTTCTGCGTACAAATATGGCTGGCGATGTGCCAAGGCGAGGGAGCGAAGAAATGCGCATGGAGCTCAGATTGCCATGCGTTGAAACAGGAGGTGGTAAGTATTAGTATTAACATTATTGCGAGGCACTACATTTACTGCTCATTTATATTTTTTAGATGGCACAGATACTCTGCACCTGCCAGCTCCCACTGCATCAAGATCAGCTGACGGGGAGACTGGTGCTCAAAGCAAGCCATCAGGCTCCAGGAGAGGAGGTGGAGGCAAGTATATTAACACTGAGTGTCTACAATTGCCTCAGCAAGTGTTCTTGGGTAAATCTAACAAGCATGCATCAGAGCGTGTAAAAGTGTACTTGTAGGAGTGATCCTTAAATGACAAAAAAAAAAAGAGAGCATGGAAAGCAGACCACTACAATTACTGGAAGACTGGCACAATTTGCATATTGCATTTACATGCACAATACCAGAACTTATCACTTATGTATGTTTGCTAGTCTGCGCAAATGCTTGTTTTGTTGATTAATGCTTGCTGATTGATAATTAAGCTCAAGTGACCGTGCTGTGTGTTAAATTATTCAATTATAAGTAATGCCTGCACAATGACCGACAGTTTCCCAATAAACCATTTATGTGTTGGTTCTTTCTTATTCTAGCTGCTGAATGGACAGAGGGGCAAACAAGGCTGCTCCTAGAGTACTACCTCAAATATTTCCCTCAGATTGGCCCATTTAAAAAATTCAAAAACAGGAAGCAAGCCTTTAAACAAATATCGATGGACATCGAGGCTGTGCTTGGCATAGCCAAAACCCCAGAACAGTGTGAAAATAGGTACAAAACAGTAATTAGGCGTCGGAAGGCGTCTTCCGACCATAACAAAAGGTCTGGTGCTTCACCCACCCCTGTGCCTTTTGACGACGAGGTGAAAAAAATTGAAAGCATTGATGACAGCATTGAACCGGAGGTAGAGCGAGACGCCTCAGGGGCTACATTCAAAGCCTCGCCCGAATCTCCGGCCGTGTTGTCACCTGCCAACACCACTGAGGAAAATAAGACGCAGTCCTCAAATCCCGACACGAAGCCACGGGTAGGAACTGCACGCCTGGCACACATGCAGTTGTTTTTTACTGAAATGAGGGCACTGCAAGAAGAAAAGGAGGCTCAAAAGGCGGCCAGACGTCAAGAAAAAGAAAATCGAAGAGCTGAAAGGCAGGCCGAGCGACAGGTGCTTCGTGAAGAGCGGCGCAAAATGCATGAAGAAAAAATGGAGATTCTCCGTCAGGCCTTTGGACTTCCAAAATAAAGTGGTAGTTTTAAATAAATAAACGTACTACCCAAAGCGATTACTTAGTTTCAATGTCTTTTATTTTCTAGTTTGGCACAATACACTACCTTGAGAAAATGCAAATGGGCCAACAGGTGTGTGGTAAGGACAATTTTTCCCAACCTTGAAGGTGTTTTAACGAGTTCAGCTTTTCAGGTGGGCCTTTGGTAAGCATATATTTGCTCACAACTGCATAACACGTAAAGGAATTCCTTGTTTCATGGCTGCTGGTTCTGCAACCCCATTTTTATCATCAAGTGATCTCTCTTGATGCTAGCCAAGCCACGTAATAGGCTATCCTGTTGGGCTACACTACTGCTGCTTACTTGAACTGCAGAAGAGCTTGAGTCTACATTTGTTGTTTGTGAGGTAAGTGACAGGTCTCGTGACAGGTTCTCTGGCAAATCTCCACAATCAATGCAGAGGTTGTGAAGCACACAGCATGAAATGATAAACTTGGACATGTTATCCACTGTCCACATATCCAACCTGTGCAGTTGTCTGAAACGATTTTTTAAATCGCCAAAAGTATTTTCAATAAGCACCCTTGTCCCGGAGAGTCTTGCATTGAAGGTTTTTTTGATGCTGTCAAGATTCCCATAGTCTCGAATTGGTGTCATCAGGTACTCCCGGAAAGGATATGCAGCATCCCCCACTATATGGTACTTGCTAGAGCACAGTTGTGGCAAAACACTTGAAATCCTGGACCGACGGAAAATGCGTGCGTCATGAATTTTGCTTGGGTAGCCAGTGCTGGCATCAAGAAACCTCTTCTTGTTGTCACAAACACCTTGAAGTGTCAAGGATAGGTAATGGTGCCGGTTTATATAAACAGATCGCACTTTCCTGGCTGGGCACCTGATAGGCATGTAGCTTCCGTCAACACACCCAATTGTGTCTGGGAATCCCGACAGCTGCAAGAGAAAAAAATGTGCACACACATAGTCAAATAAGCATGGCACTAAGGGTAATGAAAGGTGCCAATAACATGCGGAAAAGTTTAAAACAAACTGGAGACTTGAAGCTCATAACGGCGAGTGCAATACACTACCGGTACACATGATTGAAATTAACTGGCTATTTAATTGTGAAGCATCTGGGAAAAATAATTGTAATAACTTATTTAAAAGGTGCATTCTGGCACTAACTAATTCATAATTGTAATAGTAGAGCGGTAAAGAACACATGGGACCGCACGAAGGGGAATTAATGACACATACAGAGTACATACAGAGTGCACAAGTAACTGAACTCTAGGTTTATTCACTGTACATGCAGGACAAGTACTAGATGTACATCACTAAGCAGAAGATGGGAAAATAGAAGAGATATGAAACAGCATCACATGGTCAAAACTACTCAAGAAAAATGTCCGATTGCTGACAGCATTTGTAATACACATGAAGGAGGCTTGACTGTGTGGTGCTCTTTCATATCTCTTGCATTTTTACATTTTCTGTTCATTTGCAGTTCTGATCCTGCATATCAGTTGCTTTCAGTCCTTATTGTGGTTTGAGTAGGTGTAATTCCTCTTAGTCTGGTCCCTTGAGTTGTGTAGAGCTGTATGACATTGGTGTGAAAAAAACTGTAGTTTATACCTTAAATAGCATGTTTACAAAAGCATAGTTACCTTCTCAAAATCCACAGCAAGCTTCTGCAGGTCACTGGGGAACTTGATTACATTCGGTGCTATGTCGAGCAGGAATGCAGTTACTCGGCCCATCATTCTGTGGTGAGTGCTTTCTGCGACTTCAAAGCGGCCAGCGACATCTCTAATGCATGCTTTGTTGGCTGCATACCTGAAAAGGAGAGGATACTCTAATTAAATAATGGAATTAAGCTTGCTGTTGCTGTCAATGACTGAATAATGGTGTTAACAATGCTGTCGCTGTCAATGAAGCAAATTAGCAAGACAACTGAAGTCAGAAAACACGATTCCACCTTTTTGGGTGACACCTTAGAAACTCAAAATATTTGATTAGTAGAAGCACTATCTAAATAACAAATTCTAATTTTAATTCGCGCATTACATTTATAAGTGTGGAGATGAAGCTCACTGTGAACCTGCTGACACAGCCGATTTGAAATGCTTCGTGAGCAAAAGTTTTCATGGTTGTTTGTAATGATGCATCATGAATTATGCTTTGCCACTGATTCTAGTAACGAGAATTTTGTGAAGCTCAGTGTGTAGGTGTACAAACTACGAAAGCATTTCACAAAATACTATAACTCTATTACGTTCGACACTCGCTAGTAGCATTTAACAAGTTTAAAGCAAGGTGGTCCAATGACATGCTGCGAATTAGGTACATTTATTTGCAATATTTCATATGCCTCTAACCCACTATAAAACGGATTATGCAGTGACCTGATGACAGCGGCATTCCTAAACGTACGGACACTCACCAAAGAAAGGAGAGAATGTGTTCTTCAGCCGACTTGGCAGGCAGGCCACCATGATCACTGTTCTGAGGGCAGTGCGGTGACTTGGCGAATTCTGCTGCCAAGAAGTCCACGACCGGCCGCGTGACGCGGAAATTTCTTTTGAACTGGAAGAAAACAGGCCTTTAAGCAACCTAATTAAAACAGAAGCCGAATGACTCACCTCCTCGTCGGAGTAGCTAGCCACCGTCTTTGTAACATATGCTTCCACTTTCGGCCTTCGCTCTGGCAGAGAAAAGAGCTGCTGAAACGCTGCTGCATACACTTCGTCGTCATCGTCGCTGCTGCTTGAACTCGACTCGGACGTAGAGCTCCAGCAGCTATCGCTGCTGACATCGTCTAGCTCGTCAAATACTTCGGCAAGACGACGACGTTTTGCTGCCTCCGCCATCCGTGAATCTGAAGGCAGGCAAGGTGGACGTTCACTGCCAGAATCTGCCGCTACGACGTTAAAATCGTTCGAGCCCGAGCACCACGCACGCTTCGCTGCCGCCATAACCGCCCGACACGACGCCGCAAAATGTAAACAAGTGAGGAGGATTGCTGAGAGGGTATGTCCGGACATGACGTTCCAAACACGTGGTTTCCTGCGTTTTCCACTCACTCCGCTTTTTAAGAGGGAGCAGACAGAACTGCTCCTGGCTGCTCTCGGCGCAGCAAAAGCGCTCTCGCTCTACCAATGGATGACAGTGCTCCTACTCCTGTTCGACCACTGAAACACGCCGCCTCGGAAGAGAGCACTTTGAGCGTGCTTTTGAGTGCACCTGCTCTCCCAATGGAATTCGCCATTAAAGAAAAAGGATTTCGCTCCAGGTGTTACCTCCATTTTTTTAACACGGCTTAAGACATTTTGGCCTGGGCCTACACGGTATAATGCTCTATATAGGGGAACAGGAAGAACTGTTTCTACTAAATCTTTGTATAACTTTTTACGCGAAACCGTACTGAGGTATTCCAATGAAAAACGCGTTTTTAGAAAGAGACATGAATCAACAACTTCTTTTAAGAAACCTCTAACACTTGCTTTCATGTGAACAGATGCTACCACAAATTCTGGCAACCGTCTTCCAAGCCTAAGCTGTATAACAGTACGTATGAATGGGTCTCGATTATTTCGGAAAAACATAAACCGATTAACTAACTGACGAAGGTACAAATGACACAGACCAAGTCCTCCAGAGCGAACCCGTCTGAATAAGTTAGTTCTACTTGTTCGCTCCCAAGAAGAACCCCACAAGAAAACAGCAAATATTCGATGAAGCTTCTGTAGATTCACACGTGAACAATGCATTACCTGAAGGACATACCAGAGCTTACTGACTAAAAATACGTTACAAAATGTCGCTCTGGCGAAAATTGATAGCTGGAAACCATTGAGTTTTTCAGCTTTTTCTCGTAGCTCCACGGCCTGACGCCGCCAGTACGGTTCACTGTCACAATAATATTCTAATGGCACACCTAGGTATCGTACCGGAGTAGTAGTCCATGAAATACCAGCCACAAATTGTGGAGTCACAGGCCATTCGCCGTGCCAGTAACCCAGGCACTTGCTCCAGTTTACCAAACTACCACTTGCATTACAATAAAGGTTTACAATTTTTATGGTTTCAGCGATACTATCATAATCTTTACAAAACACAGCTATATCATCTGCGTATGCCAGTACCCGCACTTCAGCTTCTTGTAGTTTGTACCCCACTATGTTATTGCTTTTCATGACTTTTTGGCAAAATGACTCTATATAAATTGAAAATAGGAGGGAAGACAAAGGGCAGCCTTGTCGTACAGAACGTCTTACATTAATTCGTTTCCCAAGAACTTTGTTGATGATTAGCCGAGTTTTACATCCAGTATATGCCATTCGAACTGTATCTCGAATTACTTTGCCAACATTGACATAGTCTAACAAAAGAAAAAGAATTTCGTGCGGTACTCGGTCAAATGCTTTTTCTAAATCTATCTGGATCATCGCGATGTGATCATTTGTGGCATCGCAGCACTCCAATACACTTTGTGCCTTGTGAATGTTTGTGAATATAGTGCGCCGTTTGATCCCACATGTCTGGTGGTCGCCTACAATGTTATTAATAACTGTCTGCAGTCTCCTTGCTAGCACTTTCATCAAAATCTTGTAGTCGATATTTGAGAGACTAATTGGCCTGTACGATTTCACTTCACGTAATTTAACTGCGTCCTCAGTTTTTGGTATTAAAATAGTATGAGATAGCAGAAAAGAAGGTGGCAAAGTCTTTATGTCTAGGGCTTCGTTAAAAACCGCTGCCAGGATCGGTGCTAGTTCGTGTTTGAATTCCTTATAAAATGCGGCTGTTAAGCCATCAGGTCCTGGGGACTTTCCCAAATGGAGAGCAATGATTGCTTTTGTCACTTCCGGTTCAGAAATAGGACATTCTAGGCTGTCTTTCCTGCAGTCCTCAACCTTTGGCATTAATTTTAAAAATTCATTCTTGAATTCATCTACATTTACTTTACATTTATCAAATAAAGTGGTGTAGTACTCGTTGAAAGCATCCTCTATATATCTTTGTTCACTTGTAACGTTACCCATGTATTCAATCTGATGTATAACATTCCGCTGAGCGTTTCGTTTTTCGAGACCAAGCATTCTTTTGGTCGGTTTTTCTCCTACGGTCATTTTCTCTGCCCTTGCCCTTATGAAGTGCGCCACGATACTTCTCCTCATCAATTTGTTCCAATTTGGACTTTACTGACCTTATATCATTTGTGAATAAGCCTGGCGTTTTGCTGTCCTCTGCTAGCAGTTCTTTGAGATTTAAACGTAGGGTTCTTTCTTCTTCACTCTTTCCGTGTTTTATTACACATGAGCGTTCTATAGCTATCAACTTTATATTCTGTTTAAATTGTTCCCACTTCACCCCGTATTTTTGGTCTCCACTATCTATGTTTACCCACGCCTCTCGAACACTGTCCATAAATTTTTCATCTTCCAAGAGATTAGAATTCAGCTTCCACGTGTCCCAGTTAAATACTGGTCTACGTCTATTCCTTTTACCTATTACAAATGATACTAAGCAATGATCACTAAATGAAATAGGGAGGACATTATACTCACTGATAATCGGAATTAAATCCAGTGATACGTAGGCCCTATCTAGGCGCGCATGACTGGAGCCTTGGAAATGCGTATACAGTGTTGGTCCTTTACCAATACACTCTGCAACATCCTCAAGGTCTAAGTCAGAAATTAGATTCGTTAACGCGACTGTGCTTGAGTCGTTGAAATTGGATGTACTTGTTTTATCATCGGCACTGATCACACAATTAAAATCTCCCATAAGGATGACTATGCGATCGCATTCACAATAAGTACGAATTTCGTCGAATGTTGCACACCGTTCATCAACTTTAAGAGGTGCATATAAACAAATCACTCGCCAATTAAGAGAAAAGAAGGTCAACTCACATACAACAAACCTTCCGGATGAGTCAGACGTGACGTTTTGAACACTGGCACCTAAACTATTCCGCACAAAGATCACACACCCTGCCGACCTACCAACTGCATGACTGACGCTGGCGGTGTAGCGTCCGGTGAAACGTTGCAGTAGGCTCTCGGTGGCGTCCACGCTCTCCACTTTGGTTTCCTGAACTGCAATAATGTCCAGGTCTTGGTCCATGGCTAGTCTGTAGAGCTGAGTCTGTTTCTTCATGGAAGCCAGTCCTCGTACATTGAGCGTCGCTGCTTTCACGAACCCGCTCAGCGACGTGATCGGTGAGCGGGTCCAAGCTGAGAGCCCTGCACGTTCACTTATTGGGCTCTCGTCGTCCAGGGCGGATCCATGTTGTTCACCTTTAGTTTGAGCGGCCATCGTCGCGTTTGAGTGACGACGACCGTTGGCGGGCAGCGTTTCGTTTCTTGCCTCCACTGACCACCTTCCACTGCATTTCCGACTTTACTTGCGTTTCGTCTACTTGAGCACCGTCGTCTGAATCGCGACGGCGTTTTGCAGACGCCGATTCTAATTCCATGTTTAAGGTATCCAGATCACTAGGCAAATCCTCATTTTCGTGTGTTTCGTTCGCCAAAGAGTGCTGTGAAGCCGAGTTTAGAGGAGTCGAAGCAGCGTTGGCCTGGGACGCCGGCGTTTCAGGGCGCGTTGCTTGCAGCTGCGACGCGGCGTGCATCGCAGGCGCAGGACGCGTCTCTTCGCTAGTCGTTGGGGCCGCTTGACTTCCCATCTTCCGTTCGGCGTTCGTGTCCGGGGCTGAAGAAACTTGCTTGCTTTTCCCCAGCACCGGCGTGTCGTCCGATGTCGTCTGCTTCTGTGGTATCGCAGGCAAAGACGCTTGTTCAGATTCCTCCTCATCCATGAGAAGTTCACTCTGTTGAGTCTCTGGTCGTCGCCCTGCAGCTCGTGCGTATGAACGGTTACACTCATCCTGCTCATGACCGAAAGAGTGGCATTCGCTGCACCTTGGGACCTTACAATCGCGTCGCATATGCCCCGTGCTTCGGCACCGCAAGCACAAAGGCGGTCTTCCCGGCACCACGACCAGTGCCGTACTGCTGCCAATACGCACCTGGTGGGGCAGTTGATCCACAGAAACGCCATCTCGTAGTTGCATGCGTATTACACGAGTGGTCGATTCAACTCCTTCAAAATCCTCAACTCTCCGTCGGTCATCGGTCACCTCCTTGACGTCGCCGTATTCATAGAAGGCACGTCGAATAGCGTCTTTTGTAACATCGAACGCTAGCCAGTGCAATTTCATTTTAACTTCTTGCCGCGTCGGGTCAATGACGAGACATACCCGGTCTTTAACTTTGATAACGCCTGCGTCTGTCAGCGCTTTCTTTGCTTCCACGGTCTTCATGTTCAATAGCCACACGTGCGACATCTGATATGCTCCAATGCCACTTACTTGCTGTATGACGCCTAAATCTTTGAGAGGTTTCCTGAAGTCGTCGATGCGGTACGGTCGGCCGCTGACGTCGCAGTGTAGAGCTACTGCTCGACGCATCGCTTCACCTGATGGCAACGAAGGCGGAATAATCCTGTAGTCCTTTGGAACGAGGGGAGACGCTGTACCGCGGCCGGCGTCGGCCGCTGTTGCTGCTCGGGATGAGCTTTCCATCCTGCGTCCGCACGCGTCGGTGACCAGAAGCAGAATGACACCAACATTATAGCCACCATACCAACATGACGGTGATTGCGTGTTAAATACTTAGTTGGCATACAAATTTAAGGTTCAAGTTATGTTTGTCGTGTACACAACATAGACAAGATCTACACCTGCTACTAAAAATTGCACATTTATTAAACACAAGCAACTGCGCCCTGTAACGATTGCCACTATGTTATTGGCACTAGTGCTATTTTTTTTTTACAATTCACAACTTCAAGGAAAAAAAAAAACCAAGTGGACTGGGGAGCAGCAACAGTTTACCGGCGAGTCTGCAAAGTTTAATATCCGTTTCGCGCTCGTTCTAAAGGGCGACATCTGCTCACGCTTTATGACGCTTCTAGGCTCATTTCATAGATACGCCCGCCTAATTTATTTGATTGAGTATTGGGATGCTTTTCGCGCAATGTAGAGGGCGGTCGCGCCAGCGCAACGCTGTAGCTCTTTCGCTAAAGCAACAACTACATAACGGCTTGGACAAAACGAATGCAGTGTACCGGAAACATTACGCTATCATAATGGTTCACCAAGCACACGAATTGCCACGTCTGAGTTCTCGTACAAAAGCTAGAGAAGTGCCGGCGAGTGCGACCGGCGGCTGTCGGTGAGAAGACACTTAATTACGTTCTCTGGGAGTGCTTTAATCGCGTCACATCGATGTTTGTTGCTTCTTGAGCGAACACCATACACAATGAAAAATGCTTCATTTAGGTTAATTGATGCCATATGGCTGCGCTGTATTGTCATACTTAATCGTCGTAATCGTGTATTCTGAAACCCGGAAGCACGGATAACACAATTGTACGGGCTCGATCAGTAGGCCTAACCTTTGGTGGAAATCATGATGGTAGAACATGTAGTGTACAGATCGCAGCTTGGTACACTATATAATTTGCCCGCAATTATAAGCCCACCCGTCATCTGGTTACTGCTTCCCAGCATTATCGCGATGGTGGGCAGAGCTTCTCAGCTTGGTACACCATGTGGCCCACCATAACAAGCAGCACCCATCATCTGCTTAGTGCTTCCCAGCATTATCGCAATGGTGGGAAGAGTTTCTCAGCTTGGTACACCATGTAGCCCACCATAATAAGCACCACCCACCATATGCTTAGGGCTTCCCAGCATTATCGCAATGGTGGGCAGAGTGTCCCATTATTGCCCACTATCTAGCCTCTGCTTTCCACCATCATTTCCACTTTACCCATCATCTGTACACCATACAACCCAGTATGTCCCGGCATAACCACCATATTTTCCACTACGTCCCACCATAGCCATCATGATTTCCACCATTCCCACTATTATTTCCACCATGCCCACTATTATTTCCACTACGCCCACCATGTTTTCCAGTATCCACCATGGCAATTTTTCCAATAGGGTCGTGTGTATCTTTCTTTAGTTTTTCACTATGTCGCTCTACATATGTCTAACATACGTCTATCTGCATAATTATGATTATTAATAACCCCCAGAAAACTGTTGTGCCATGGTCTACAACTGAAGCAGAACAAAAATTATTTAAGCACTACAATTTCACTTTATAATAAAGGCGCAAACCCAGCCAGCACGCCTGCATGTTAAAGCTTTTCTAGGAAGTGAACGTGCACTGTTTTCTAATTATGTCGTGAAAGGGCGGGCATAATCTTGTTGCGAATTCTTTTTAGGTTCAGTCTACACAGCATGAACCGTACGTTTGGTCACTGTATCAAAACATATCATTTGTTTTATACATCATCCTTTTTGACGAGGTGTTATATTCGAGGAAACACGATGTGGTCTGAACAAATACACACACCCTCCGAAACCCACACACACACACAAAAAGCGTTAGCTGCGTCGCACTAGAAAGGAGAATGCACAGACTGCACCGGCTGCCATCGGACTAATTTTCGGGAAGCTGTATCGCAAAAGAAAAGGAAAACATTGTGAAGCGAGAGCACCAGAAGCTCTTAATATAATCAGAGGGCAGTCAAAGCATGCAAGTTTATTACAAATATCGAATAAATGCACGTTCCAACTTTTAGGAGCGGCCATCGGCGAGCAGCTTCTGCTTATGAAGCTTCCATTGAAAATGCCTGTGGCGCTATCTCTCTTATGTGACGCCAAAAGCGTCAGAGTAGCTGTGGAGTAAGCCCACTGCTCTCTTCTAGTACACTGTAGCCGAGATGCGGCCGGATGGATGGATGGATGGATGTGGCTGTACCCTTTAGATCGGGCGGCGGCTGTAGCCATCTAGCCTTAATATTTAGTGAACTAACCACTAGATTTACCTTTTTTTTTTCTTTAAATAGTAAAGTCGAGGACTGGTACTTTGCGGTGAAGGGTTTAATTTTTACTCGTGCCTTGATTAGCCACCAATCAGACAACCTTTTTCTAGTTAATTCTACCCACTTAAAGTCTATTTTGCCCTCCCTGTCCCTAAACCCCAGTGCTTTTAAAAACTCTGTGTCATCATACTGAACTATAGTGTGAAGCCCTTTACAGAACATTATCAAGTGTTCGGCAGTTTTTTCCTCCTCTCCATATGCACTGTATACCATGTCTACCCCTTCGTATTTGGCCCGATATGTCTTGGTTCGCAATACTCCCGTCCTGGCCACAAACAGTAGAGAACTACCCCGGGTATTATCATAGATCCTTTCTTTGGCAATTTCCTGCTTAAAAGTTCGATAGATCTCTAGTGCGGACTTCTTAATAATGCCGATTCTCCACATATCGGTCTCGGCTTCCTTCACCTTCTTCTTAACCGATAATTCTTTTTGGTTTGGCCCCCTGCTGTTTTCCAAGTATTTACCAGTCCATTTTCTGGTTCGCTTCCTCCATTTTGTATCAACATTCTTCATGTACAAGTAGCTGAATACCTTCCTAGCCCAACGCTCCTCCCCCATTTCTCTCAATCGCTTCTCAAATTTTACCTTGCTGCTAGCTTCCCTGCTCTCAAATGATGTCCATCCCTTATCACATTGTACTCCCTGATTTGGTGTATTCCCGTGAGCTCCTAAAGCAAGCCTACCTATTCCACGTTGCTTAATTTCTAATATTGCTTGAACTTCTGATCTCATGCACAAGACCGGCCGCCTCGTTCACTCCACTGCCCCTTTCTAGTACACTGTACCCAAGGTACACCTACGTTATGGACTAGACTTGTACTTCTAGTACACTCCACGTACCGGTTTGATTTAAATGATGATGATGATGATGTGACAATGTTTCACTTCTGGCTTTTGTTCTCCATGGAGGAAGGAAGCAACTGTTGTTCTCCTTCAGCTGTGGCTAGCACCCATTGCCCATCTACTGTTTTGGCTGCGACCGCATCTCGTCTGCTTTCTCCGATAACTTTAACTATTTACAGAAAAAAGGCAGGGCAGACCTGAATTACCGTGAACACCCAGCAGTCTTCAGTATTGAAATATACTGTTAGAAATGAACCCATCGCAACCACCGGAAGTACGTGTGCTGTGGTAGGTTCGGTCTCTTTCTGCGGCAAGTTGCCTTTCGTACTTTTTTTTTTCATTTATTTCATATAATCACCACACTACAACTGAAATACTTCAAGTAATGTTTCCTATACCTTATCTGGCTTTATCGTTTGTTTATTTCATTAGGTTGGTATGTTAGGGAGCTGCTGCTTTCGTTCGCACAAAGCAGTCTACAACTGTTACAACTGTGCATATAAGCATAGTGGGGAAAGAAACTCACCGGTGCGGCGAGGCAGCCCTGAACAAGGTCCGACGCATAGATGAAAGATATGTGGTCTAACCCATGGTCCAACTGCTCCAAGCAGTGACGCAGGTGCAAGCCATGTGCAATCATATCGTGGTTTTGGGACGTAAAATCCCAGATACTATTTTATTAAGTGTTCCGCACTTGGAACAAAATGTGAGCAGGATCCAAGACTTATGCAGCCCGCAAGGGTTAGCCATGAAGAGCCAGCTCGATCGCTGCTTGTTCTCGTGCACAAGCCATGCCTCCCACTGCTTTATGTGAATCTGTACTCGCCATGTGTTGGCCTTCTGGTGTATGCAGGCGTGATGCGAGACAAAGCGGACTTTTCGCCACATTAATGCTTGTCTGCCTCCTGCGCGCGCTTCAAGTTAACATGCGTGCATGCTAGGATAAGTGTTTGTTTAGTAGAATTCATGATGGTTCGGCGAACTGGGAGCGCGGGGGTAAACACAGACACAAAGCAAAGAAGAGGCACACAGTACGAGCGCTCGTGCTGTGTGCCTCTTCTTTGCTTTGTGTCCCAGTTCGCTGAACCATCATGAATTACCAACTAGCCCACCTTTAGATCCTATTGTTTGGTAGAAGTCTGTGCCAACCCACTTTGCTACGTTCCGCATGGTGTATTCAGCCCCGCGTCTACTGTTCAGTCCACCCTCATGTTTCCGTCCACGACCATCACTTTTGCGACCGTGAAAAATTGTAGCACAATCTCAAGCAACTCGATCTTGTACAATCACACCTAAAAGCTCAATATGTTGCGCGTACATTCACCTGGAGGCTCCATGTATAAGCTAAAACAGTAATTTAACCTTTACAATTTTGATACCAATTGTTGATACCAAGAAGTGTTTTGTGAACAGCCCCAGTAGTAAATCTAGAGGACGAAACTCATGTATAAATTACACTCCAAAATATATCACTAATTTGTCTCAGTGTTTTGCAAAACAGTGAGATATCACGAATGCTGTAAATATCAATATTGTCCACGTAAGATGCTGTAATGGATACACTTTACAGCACTATGTATTTTCGGCCTAGAGTTAGTTTTGCAAATATCGTGTATATATTTTATGAAAACTTTACGTTCCATTTTCTTTTTCAGAAGAGTCGAACAATATAAATTGCTGAAACAAAAATTCAGCTTTCTCGCACGTAACTAATGTCTGCCAAACTGGCCTATGGAGTCTCAAAAACGCGTCTGATTTTACATGCATGTGAATAGGTTGCCATCAAGAGTGGAGTAAAGTTGAACCTTGAACTGTAGCACACACTGAAGTGTGGTCATCAGAATTTGCCTCGAACTTTCGTCCACACTTAAAGCCCACTAAAAATCGAGATGTGTTGCCCCAGACATCAAGTAATTTTCACCGATGTGAGCTGATGATGATGCGACCGCGTGTTTGTTCATTTTGCCATGGCCTTCGAGATGGCGGGCGCGCGGCGTCGCACGTTTGCAATTTCGGAGGCCTTGACTTCGCCATAGAGTTTTCTAAAATTAACTAGAGGGGACTCTGTCGCTGCGACCCTGGAAAAGAATACACAAACCGAATAATTGGTGGGATGAGGAAGTTAAGAGAGCCATAGCAAAACGTCAGGAAGACTCTAGGGAACACAGACATGCAAAGCAGCGGGGTGAATTAACAGATGATGTTGAAAGAAATGGGGTCTAAGCTGTAGAAGGGAAGCATCCCTTCTGATCAATGAAAAGAGTATAAGGGGGCTCAGAGGCTGGCAGAAGTACATAAAAAAGATAGAAAGGCAGCTGTGAAATTTTGGAAACATCTAAACTCGCTAAGAAATGAGACGAGCCTAGAGCAGAGGTTTATAACTACAGCTCAAGGTGCTAGGCTAGAAGAGGACGAAGCTATTGAATATATTAGAACAAGGGTGACAGAAAATTTTCAACAAAAAAGAGCCTTATGTGGCGCACTGGCTCCATTTTCAGTTGCGGTGACATGCGGCTGTAAGAATGCTCTTTTGCTTCCTACAAAGCGGGGGAATACGATTGCGCTGTGCTTCGTAGGCTTATGTGTGCTAAACATGAATGTCATTTGTGCATGCTTTCCCGTCTTTAGATGCAAACCTACAATGAAAGAAGTAGCGCGGTTATGAGCCCATCTCACAGCAAAGATAAGTTTCTTTACCGTTAATACCCATTTGATGCTTCAATTCCACACGGAATGAGTCACCTTTCACAAAAGCAGCACGCAAGGTGCTTAAGAACTTTTCCGGAACAAACGGAGCAGTTATATAGCACTTGGTACAGTCAGGGAAGACGCTGCAGCAGTATTTTTATGATTAAGTTGAGTGAAATACAAAAATAAGAATAAAAAAGGGAGACGCGAAGGCGGCTGCGTGCGAGAAGGCTGGCGGAGCAATCCAACTATGCACGTCCTTTTTTTCAGTGCCCGGGCGAACGCTCTCTTCAGGCCGTCGAGCGCGCGCTCCGCCTCCGCTCGCCGCTTGATGTCGCTGCGCGAGTAGATAACGGGATGCTGGCGCTGAACGGCCGCGCATATTAGCTCGCGAATTCGTGTTTTCATGCGAGTTAATTTGCAGCCGTGTTTTTTGACGGCTTTCACGGATGCAGGAAGGATGAAAAGTAACACGAACATAGCGGTGCGCTGGTTTCACCTGGCTCTGTCAGGCCATGCTACCGATTCAACATATGTGTTCGAGTTTTATAGCATTCGCGTTTTATTTTATTTTACAAGCTATTGCAACCTCATTATTTGCTTGCCTCAGTTTATAATACTGCTGTGTACCACTCTGCATATCTGACGGGGAAAAATCAGATTCTTTTTTTTTTTCATTTCTCATGAGTTACAACAAAAATTGGTTACAAATCTGCATGTTACACCGCAAATGTGTAGTTGAAAGACGATAGTCTTGCGTCTGGAGAGAGAGAACAAAACGTTTATTTGATGTCCTGCGCAAGGAAATCGTTGAATGGTATTCTGGAGGCGCTGCGTTAAAGTGCCTCGAGCGTGTAGCGAAGGCGAACGAGCGCATCGAGGATGGATGGATGGATGCTATGAGCGTCCCCTTTATAACGGGGTGGTGACAAGTATGCCACCAGGCTCGACAAAAAAAAAAAACCCCTTTTTTCTTTTTTTATGTTGGCCTAATGCCTCTACTTCGATAAATTCTATCTTAATGGAAAAAAGGTAAATTTTCAGCTTAAGTTCTCTGCCATTTACGGCACACTGTCCATATTTTATTTTTCCAATATTTATTTTTGTCCTTTCTCTCTAATTTTCTGCCACCAATACTCTAACCGTCTCTTACTTATTTCAATCGCGGGTGTGTTCAGCTTTCCATTGTTGTCCCTAAAACCCAAGGCTTCCTGTGGGCTCGTGCCCAAACGTACACCTGGGTGGATATCTCCACATTCAATCAGAACATGCTCCGCCGTTTCCTTATCTTTCCCGCAGCATGTGCATTGTTCTTCTTCTTTACTGAATCTTGCTTTATAACTACGCGTTCTAAGGCAACCCGATCTCGCTTCAAACAGTAAAGCGCTTCCCCTTGAATTATCGTAAAATGCCTCCCTCCTTATTTCATTTTTGCCCTTTCGGTAGTTACTCAAAGCCGGTTTTTTCTCCATAGCTGCCATCCAGTAAATCCTCTCCGCCTCCCTGACTTTTCCCTTAACGCTCTTTGTTGACAAATGGCTTACAATACCAGCCGTATATTTACTAGTGAGTCTTCTAGTTCTTTTTCTCCACTGTGTGTCCACGCTCTTCCTATACAAATAACGGAACACCTTCTCTGCCCATCTACTCTCCTTCATATTTCTTAGCCTTTCTTCGAACCTTATTTTGCTCTGCGCTTCCCTCGCCTCAAAACCTGCCCACCCCATATCGCCCTTTACAGCCTCGTTTGTCGTCTTCCCGTGAGCACCCAACGCGAGGCGTCCCACAGTCCTTTGATTTACATCCATTCCCGATTGCACCTCTGCCCTCATGCACACCACTGAGTTCCCAAAAGTAAGCCCTGGAACCATTACACCCTTCCACAGACCTCGAAGCACCTCATACCTATTGTATCCCCACAACGCTCTGTGCTTCATTATTGCCGCATTCCTCTTTCCTTTTGCTGCCGAGGCTTTTTCCTGTACCTCCATGTATCTATCACTCTCATTTACCCATACTCCAAGGTACTTGTATTCACTTACCCTCGGTATTTCTTGGCCTTGTATGGACACCGTCTGATCACAGGGATCATTGAATACCATCAATCCACACTTCGTTACACTGAATCCTAGTCCAAGAGCTTCACCTTCCCTTCCGCATATATTCGCCAGCTGCTGTATATCATCTCGACTGTCCACAAATAAGACGATATCGTCCGCATAAAATAAACCTGGAAGCTTCTGCTCAATCATCATGCCGCCCTGTTTGTGTGACAGATTAAAACCAATGTTGCTACCTTCTAGCGCTTTTTCCATGCTCACCATGTACAGCATGAATAACAGCGGGGACAAAGGACATCCCTGTCTCAGACCCCTGCTAACCTCAACGTTCTCTTTGCTACGCATTCCTTCCCACTCTATGCAAACTGTATTTTCTCGGTATATCTCCCTCAAAAGCTGTATACAGTCGTCGCCCATGCCCATTCCTGTCAATATATCCCACAAAATTTCCTGATTAACGTTGTCGTATGCCCCAGTGATGTCTAGAAAAGCCACGTACAAGGGCCTATTCTCTATTTTAGATATTTCTATACACTGAGTGAGAACAAACAGGTTATCGTCTAACCGCCTGTCGACTCGAAATCCGTTCTGAAGTTCTCCCAAAATATCGTTATGTTCGGCCCATGTTTCTATTTTCATTTTTACTGCTTGCATCGCCAACCTGTATAGTACCGATGTAATGGTTAGTGGTCTATACGAGCGAATCTTGTCCTTTTCTCCCTTGCCTTTATAGATTAAGTTCATTCTACTTTGTCGCCAACTGTCCGGTATTTGTCCGTCCTTTAAGCTTTTTTCTACTGCTTTTAACAATGCTTCTTTAGTGTTATGTCCTAGTTCGTTAATGAGGCTAACGGGAATCCCATCTAAACCCGCGGCAGTGCGCTTTGGAATTTTTCCTTCGGCCTTTTTCCAGTTGAAATTATCAAGTACTAGCTCTTCCTCTGTTGCTTTCTCCGCCACACTTTTACTCACCGGGGAGATCCCCTGGACGCTCTTTTGAAACGAATCGGCTGTTACCTTTTGGATGTAACCTAGCGCTTCGTACCCTTCCAATTGATTTCCTCCTTCATCTAGAATATGTTGTTGCGTTGTGACAGACTTCCTACCTAGCGCCTTTATGTGGCTCCAAAAAATCCTAGGCGCGGCCTCCTTTTTTTCGTGTATCTCTGTCATCCAGCGTTATCTTTCACCTTTAATTTTTGCCTCTACCAATTTCTGTACAAGGGATTTTTTCTCTAAATATATTTCCCATATTTTTTTTACTTCGTCCTGCGGCCGCTTCTCCTTTTTTGCCTTTCTATGCTCCCGTGATGCTTCGCGTCGCTTCTCGATCGCCTCCCGGATTTCCTTGTTCCACCAACTTTTTGGCTTCCTTTTTCCTTTCCAGGCACGTTAGACGAGGCACGTTAGACACAAGCGCCATCTGGCAGTTATCTTCGAAAACGAAGGCGAGCAGCTTGCGGAGAAAGATGCGCGGCAGTCTCAGAGGTGATAAGGTGTAGAACTCAAAGCGACGGGCAGGTGCCACCACCGTGACGTCGTAGCGAAGCGTTGGGAACACATTTTTGAGCATCGCGGTGCACTGTCAGCGCAGCGCGATAAACGCTACATTCCTTAGTTAATTGTGTGAGCCTCTTCTAGTATAAAGGCAGATATATAAAACTTCAAAGTGTTGTTATGGCGCCACAGATGTGCGCAATAATTGCTTTTTAATTGATAATCGCACAACTATGAACGCTAAACCTTGAGCAATATTGGTGGGCGTTGCGAATGGGGTTAGCCGTTTGGTGCCGTTTGAGGTGTTGTTAGGGCGGACAAACAGACAAATGTACAGACAGACAGGACGGACAGACCAAAATTTTTCTGTCGAAGGTCCCAAAGAAAGATATGCCTTCAAAAAAAAACAAACTCCCCGGTCCCCTTATGGATTCACCTGAGACGACTGAAAGGTAAAAACCTTTCGATTCTTCTTCCTATTCAATGCACCCAACATGGTTTTCTTACTGCCTCAAGGATTGGGCACAAAGCTAGCTTTCTGCCCCTCAGCTGGTATGCACTGCCCTTATTATCGACCTATTTCAACCAAGCGAAGATGTCATATGATACCATCAAGTTATGTGACCTTCCGATACGTCACAAACATTTATGATATATGATGTCATATGGTGACGTCTCACGTAATAATTTTTTGCATCACTCGTGTTCACGCCGCCGATGCGAGAAGACGCCGGAAGCCGCCGCCGAGAAATTTTCGCTTTTGATGAGACATTTAAAGCTATCGCCTTGATGCACTGTAGGGCTGTAGCTCCATGACATTGCAGCTTCCGCTGGTGTTCGGGGAGAGCGTGCTTGCAGTAATCAGGCAGAACAATTGGTCTCCTAATAAATCTTCGTACTACCCTCTGATATGTCTCCGTCATTTACAACCCGAGTATTTTATAGATTATAAGTAGTGGTGGCTGAAGACTACCCGTCACGTTTGACAACATGGCAATTGGTATCACTAAACGGGAGTGTGCTGCATCCGAACAGTCACCAAATGAGTCTATCAGTAACAACGCTGCCTCGCGATCACTGCCGTGTGCAACGCTAACATTGCGCCCTGAAGCTGAACGGGAGCCCATGGGCTCCACACAGGCATTCGGCTCTACTCTGCTCGCCACCGAATTAAGAGGCCAGAGGAAAGACGAAAGAAGCAGCTGGATATTAAGGCTACAACAATCCATCCACGAATACACAGACAAGCTAAAGCAACTGACCACAGGCCGCATTTTTCATGCCTGTCACCTTGGCTCAAGTTGAGAGTCGGCATAAACTTTAGACTTAGCGCATGTTGAAAACATAGGCAATGATTGCGGAAATTACGCCGCATATGAAGCTGTTCTTGTTTATTTCACGATATTTCATTGTAAATCACCTGCCATAGTTCCTCATTTTCTGACACTTGCTTTTTCTAGGTGGCAGCACGTGTAATGCTTTGCGAAGGGGACGGATGATGACCTATATCCCTGGAAGCAGTCTAGTAGCATTCTGTGCTATTTAGTGCATGAACTCCAGGCTGGCGCATAATGTGCTTCGCCACTAGAGAGTAGCAAACATCGAGGAACATTACGCACCCAAGCTCTTATTATTACCTCCTGGCAAAGGCTTCTCTCAAAAAATCGACTTTCAGTTAGTCAAAACATCAACTCTCAGTCAAGCGAACGCCACGGTGACAAAACGATCTTCTGCGGATTACTTGAATCCGCTATCTGCTATCGGCCTAGCAAACGACGCGCGAACGCCTCGATCAAGTAGTCGCGAACATGCCTTTGAAATTAGCTAGGTGTCCAGAACAACAAGTGCTTCACGATTCTCGTTTCCAAGTTTCCATTACATCTCAAACAATGCGAATACAGCCGAAAAACGAGCCGTATAGCAGCTTCGAATGCAGCAGCGGCATTCGTTTGCCGCGAGAGACGACGCGGCGGCATCTCTACTCCAGTTCCGGCGCCTGGCGGCGAAACGCCGTCCTAGCACCAACAGCCGCGTCCGATTGAAATCCGCTCCTTCGCCCGGGCACTGAAAAAATAGAGGCGCTGCACAAAGATGCATCCGTATGGTGGCACCACGGTATGTCCTTTTGTTTAACGCAAATTTGGCGAAAAAAAAAACGAACCAACGAATGTCACAGCTTTGCCGCAACGGCGAAGCAATGAAAGCAATAGCAACAAATTGGACGGTCACACGCAGAATGGAAAGCAGATCGAAACGTGCCCCGCGTTTCTCACGCACAATGACACACGAAACATACAAGTACAGATGCACGCGAATAAGCGTGTAAGTTGTTACTTCACTGTGTCTGAAAAGCGCGCGCTTTTCGCAAACGGAGACTGCAATAATTGCAGTGACCTTTGTGCGCCTGGTACCTACAATAAAATCGTTCCAGGTAAAGCCCGAGGCCAGCCAAGAGGTACGATTCTCCCCACCGCGAGATGAGGGCGCGCGAGGGAGCGTCGCCCCCCTCCTCTAAGCGGGCAAAGTACGCGCGGAGGATGAGAGCGCGCGCTCATTGCGCCATCTTGCTTGTAATGCTGAAAAAACAATCCCCCCCGAGATGCCCATCAGCAGCGGTAAGTGGTAGTCATTAATAGGTAGCCTTTTGAACGTTGAAGGACGTGCTCCTCGGTGGCTTATTGGTTAACGCCTCGCACTCACGATGCAGATTACCCAAGTTCGATTCCGCACGCCAGTATTTTTAGGGGCGAAGCTCCTTATGGCGTGGCTTGGGCGTCCCTCGTATGTAACCACCAGTGGCACATACCCGAAATAGGTATAACACTTGGCCTCCAAGGTGGTGCGAGTGAGAGATTTCTTCTGTGCGTTGTTTAACAATAAAAAATAGTGCTCAATGTACATGCCAATGGCTGCTAATGGGGAATGAGAGACATGAGCATTCGGCTTTTAGTCAACGCGCACGCTGCGATCACCATTAGCATGTACATTGAGCACTATCGGACAAGAAAGGGATGCTACATTATACTCGCTGGGTGTAACCTCCTTAGCTTTAGAAAGGTTTAGCGAGCGTTGAGCCACAGTGCCATGAATACAATGAACTTGTATATACCATGAATGAACTCAAGGTGGTTAAAAATGAGAAGTAGATACGAAGCGCAAGCCGTAAGAAAGTAAAAGCCGAATTCTCCTGTCTCATTTCTCATTAGCAGCCATTGGCATGTAAATTGAGCCCTATCTGACAGGGAAAGGTTGCTACGTTATACTCGCTGGGCGTAACCTCCTTGGTTTTCGAAAGGTTTAGCGAGCGTTTGGTCGCAGTGCCATGAATACAGTGAACTAGAATATACCATGAACTCGAGGTGGTTAAAGGTGGGAAGTGGACCCAAAGCGCAGGCCGTAAGAAAGTGTGCGTGTGCCACCTCTCGTTTAGTCCTTGGAATGTCCACTGGATGGCGGTGCTTCTATATGGGGAATATATGATAAAAAGATGCGAGATGGTGGGACTTGGAGTGTTGAATAGATGAACGAACGGACACACAAACAGATGCATGGATGGACGCATGAGCGGACGCAGGGGCGGATGCATGAAAGAACGCAGGGACGGGCGCACAAACAGACGCATGGACAGTCACACAAACGGACGCATGGACGGTCACACAGACGGACGCATGGACGGTCACACAGACGGACGCATGGACGGACGAATGCTTCGCCCCACTCTCCATCATTCATTCCGTGGATATGCTGCCATTTTTTCCGTATTTTTTTCTTGCATCTTCATATATATAGATAAGTATACATATACGGTGACGCCAGCGGCAAAATACAGCCTAGCGTGCCCATATAATTGTTATCGCAATACTAAAGGAGACACTTGCTGGCGGCGATTTTCATATGAGGTTTTTGTGAAGGGGTGGGGAACTCTCACAGTAAAATAATGACAAATGCGATCCAGAGAAAAATCATTGTGTAAAGAGCAGAAAAAAACACCCTGCCGGCAAAAGTGAGCCACTATTGGGAGGCCAGTCAACATCGCTCGTCTAGATCTAGTTGGTTATTAGTCATTTTGTGTCGTCCGTTCTCGGGTGGATGAGGGAGTGTGTGGGAGTCAAAGTTGCGCTTGTTTTCTTACAAAATGACATCGGATCACGCCTGCGTTGGCGTGCCTTCCGTTCCCCATCTCTACCAGTGTCTTACGGACGCTTATGATTGCGATCAGTCAATGCACATAGGATTTCTTAATAGCGATCAACAACCATCTCTGCTATATAGACCAATAGACCAAAGTCCGACGAAAGTTTGCCTAGTCAGGCATTGTGATGTAGATGTGGTCACTGAAAAAAAGACGTTTTCGGACCCATGCGGGTTCCTTGTTCATACTAAGCAGGCAAGAGCCGAGTGTCGCAGTTTTGTGCTAAAATGCGACGTAATGAATGGGTGAAGCTGGCAGGTCGATTCCCAAGTGTCCTGTCGATAGTGTCCTCTGTCGTCCGGATAAAAATGGATTCCAAAAGCAGTCTCGTGGTTGAATCCTTTTTCTTGGCTATAAGAGCAGCCCTGTCTAATAGATGAAATGACTGCGATTATCGGCGTGCTCACTGGTAAATATACTGCTGGCAGAGTAAGCTATATGGCAATGTGTTAACTTAAAAGCCCAAAGCCGAGAGGACTTAGTGGATGGCTGTGATAACGGGGAAAAAAAAAAGCCCGTTCTGGGAAACTATCCAAAGGACGAACACTAAAAACATAGGGAAGGAGACTCGACGGGAAGCGCTTTACTGATTCAAGAGATACTGGGTTGCCGTAGAACACATAGCTATAGCAAGAGTTTAGTAAACGATGCGCACACTCTGGGGAAGGAAACTGCGGAGCATGTTCCGACTGAATGTGGAATATCCACCCAAGTATGTTCGTGCACAAGCCTACATAATGCCCTGGGCTTTAGGGACAACAAACGAAAGTTGAACACACCCATGATAAAAATTTGACTGTCAAGAGTGGTGGCTGAAAACTAGAGAGAAAGGATGAAAGTGAATAGTGGGGAAAATAAGGGCACTGTCCTAAAGGGAAGAGAAGAGGGCTGTGAATTCAAGTGTTTCTTTCATAGTAACATTTAATCAAACTAGAGGCATTCAAGCATGGTGCACACATGTCACCAGTATGTCATAAAGGGGACACTCATCCACCAGGCGTGTAGTAAGATCATCTTAGGCATAATGCCATTTCAAAACCACAAGCACACAAGGAAGGCACTTTCTCAAGACTTCGTTTTATTTTCTCCCTCTGTCAATGTACGAGAATTCGGAATACGACAGTCTTGTAGTAAAACATTTCGTTTTTTTTTTTTTCGAGTGCCATTGAGGAGCAGCACGCAGCGTTTGAGCAACTGCCCCCCCCCCCCCAATCGTCCACAACATGCAATGGCATAAACAAAACGCTAAAAGGGACCTACTTAAAACACAATCCATACGACCTACAAAAACCTCAGTCACCAGTATGGTACAACAACGGGACTGTGGGGACAAAAAATAAATTGCCTTTCTAAAACAGGTAGGGGGGATGCAGGCATTTGAGGAGCGGGAAAATGACACTATGTACATTTTTTACATTGTGCTGTAGAATGCCTCAAGCAAAAACTAAAACTTCTCCTGAAATATGTACAGGTTGTTCGTGGCAGCTACTGCAACCACATTTTCTTGGGGATGCCACGCCGTGTGCAAGATCTTGCGGTTGAAGTCCAAGCAATCTACACTGATCTCTTCTTTCTTTCGCTTGCCTCCTGTGCACACCTGCAGATAAAAAAATTACATTGAAACAACTTTCATCGACACAGTGCTCACCCAATGAGAAAAGCTGTCAGCCACACACCTTTCGCGCTTTTAGCACCGTCCGCGGCTTGGCTATCTCCCGGGATGCCTCCAGGGTCACGTCGCGTTTCGCTGTTCGGTCGAACACCCGAAAAAAATTGTTGTAGGAACCAGTCATGATGCAGCTGAAAACAGCAAGACGCCGCAAGATCAGTCAACTTGCAAAATAAACCCAGTTAACAGAATAACATTTCAGAAGAACAATGCTTGGGTTGTCTGATGAACGCAGCCGTAATTTTAAAAAAATTTTACTTATGGTCAGCAGTGATGATACATCACACATTACACACACACTAGAACTTTTATACTGCTAGAATGAACTTGATCCTGGTGTTTACTGCAACAGGAGTTCGATTATATAACACCCGAAAATTGATTTGGGTACTTCCGAGGCTTCTGTAACGTATAGCTGCCCTTTTTGTAAACATTGAAGTCAAATGGTGTCATGTGATGAAATGCATAAAAAAGTGTTCCCATTGAACATGAGTTCTCAAAAAACCCGCAGAGCACGCCCAATCAGGTGGCAGTGCAATTTTCCCATGGTTAGAGTGCCTCCGGGTGAGCTGGTTCCTTATAACCATGGTGAATATTTAATGGCACAGAAAAACAAGTGTCAAAACAGGTAGCCAATAATATAGGTGAAAACTAGTTTCAGTTCCGTAAGTGCACAAAATATATACTATTTCAGAAAAAAACAATGAATGATACGACCATCACATCCACATAGCCATAACGTATTCACAATTGCCTCTTGGCATGTTCATTAACATATCGTGATCAAATTCGAAACACATTGAACAATCCAGATGTGCTTTATGGCTCCACTGTAGTGACCACAACTTTTGTGCAAATGGGTTTAGAACATCCACCTTGTGCTGCACATAGTTACAATTCCCGTTTATTATGATATGCTCATTTACTTCGCAACTCTCTCAGGAAATATTCTATGCACCTTTTGGGGAAATATTCTCATTTCTACACTAGAAGAAAAAATCACATACTTAACATCAGTAGAAAAACATACACAAACTCAGCAGCTGTCATCAAAATTGATTATAAAAAAAGTAAAAACCGGTGTTCCCCTGTAAGCCACTTCAGGCTATGCCGAAAATGTCCATATGATCGAACTAAAAAATCCAACTTTCCAGTTGTACTTCATGGCTCCTATGTAGTAATGAGAGCCAGGATACATTAGAACTTAAAGCACATAATATAATGCTACAGATTACCAGTACCAACCATTCTCTTGCTATTTTTGTTTAAAGCTTTATCTTCTGAATGTAGCTATTGGGTTTCAGTGCAAAGAAAAATTGGATGTTTTTTTGCACTCTTCCCTTGTTTGCTTATTTTGCACACTGCATTACTGGCATGTTTTAAAACCTTATGTCATTCCCCTTAATTGTCCATGTTCCATTCTGGGACTTGCAAGATTGTTATGAAAATAACACCCAGTCAAAACCACGACAAGTGTAGCGCACATGATCTACCGAGTCACCAGAAATAAAGGTTTCACAGAAGAATAAATGGACATGCTAGTGCAGGCTTTCGTCATAAGTCACGCGACCTACGGCCTCCCGTACTAGAAACTATCAAACGCTTTAATACGCACAGCGTAAAAAACAGCCCTACTAGGACTGCCACACAATACAGGCACTGAAAAACTTGAAGACCTGGGCAACCATAACACCTTTGAAGAGCATGCAACGTCAGTTATTCTTGCGCAGCCTGAACGGCTCAACTCAACAAAGCAAGGCAGAGCCTTATTACAAAAGCTAGGGTACCTCACTAAAGTCCCAATATTGCGGAGAATAGACACTTCTACCCCATTAGGTCAGATAACGCATAGTGGCTTCTCCCATTCCCAAAAGCATGAGTGTCAAATATTATAAGGGCAGACGAGAGGCTAAGGTCAGAGCTTTGCAAGAGCAGCTTGGACACCATCGAGACGTGCACTACACGGACGCATGCACAATAGCCAAAGATAAATACACTGTAGTAGCAACTAATAAATCCAGTACAATCAGCGCAACCGTACGAACTGCCTCAGTTAGCACGGCCGAGTCGGCAGCCATAGCATTGGCCATATGAGATGCCAAATACAAGACCCAAGACGCCTTAGTTATCTCACAGTCAGCATGCCGCAAATACCTGACCGGAGTTCCATCAAAAACTACAACTAAAATTTTAGGAACACACTTTGAACAATATCACGCTGTCATTTGGTGTCCAGCGCACGTGGGGCTAGAGGGTAATGAGAGGGCCAATGGTATAGCTCGTAGAATTAGTATCCGAGTACTAATAGCGATTCTCGAAGAACCTGCAGTCAGCCCGCGCAACATCCTGGAGACACAAAGAAAAGAAAGGCAAAAATTCAGTCCAGCACGCCTCAAACTTGATATCGGGCAGGCTAGGGACTGGTTACAAACAAACACTCCCAATCTACTAATTCTCAACAAAATCCACCCAACGCAGTACCCGGACACATGTCCATGGTGTTCGGAGCAGCCATCTCTTACCCACATAACATGGACGTGTAGACTCGGGCCACCCAAATTAATTCACCTTTATTTGGGAAAAACCCATTTGGGAGGCAGTGGGAGGTCTGGCTTGCGAACAAGGATCGTGAGAGCCAAGCTGCTCTGTTCGATCAGGCCCAGTGAGCCGCAAAGCCAGTGGGGCCCTGGACAGGGGAACCACCCGCCTTCTTCGTAATTACCTCTAGTACATTAAAGGTTCTACTACTACACCTAGTCAGTGTTCGTGTGTCATCTTTCTGGGTGTTTGTGTTGGTACATTCCAAGTTCAGAACCTACTTGCTAAAAGAAAAAGTATTGATGAACATCAGCCCAAGCATTAACAATTTAATTGAACTGAGACCTTCAGTAAGCAGCTGTCTATGCACACAGTACGGTATTATTGGCCTAACTTGGTATGGCTAAATAAGTCGTTGTACATAGGCACATCCCATGTCACAACAAGTGCATGCATCCAAACAATGAAAGCTGACTAGACCATGTATCACAACCACTGGTAGGCCAAGTTGAAAAGCTTCACTGCAATACTTATTCCTGAGAAGCATCTTAAGATAAGAACGAGATTGCCTGTTTAAGGCAGACTGTAACAGAAAGTGCATTTATAGAGGGCCTCAATTTTGGTGTAGCTTCTGGAGCATATAAAACCCCAAGTTGGAGCAGCAAATGAGCTTTTAACAGTAGTTAACAGACCAAATTTTCGAATGCAAACATTAATATAGAGCAGTTGTATGTTTAATGAAATGAAGATATGCACACATGAACGCATATTTATAAATAAAATTCCAGATGAAGCTCATTGTCTTCAGTTTTCTCGTGTCAACCCCCAGCTTCCTTGATCACATGACCATTGATCACCTCACATTTAACTGCAAGCAATACAATTCATATTTGTAAACAAATGATGCTCTTTCCAATGCCTTAGTTGCTGTATAGAAGCACAAGCTACACAAACATACCACAAATCTTTAGTTTTTTTTCACTGCTAAAAAAATTGTTCCACATTTCGTGCTTTCAGTACAAATAATAATTATGTTGCATGGTAACGAAAATGCTGACGTGTTTATCGAAAGAATTACTGGCCTGTTTTCTGGTCAGTCAATATAATACAGGCTTAATAATTAACCAGTCCTCTGTACCTGCAATATTCACCGTGTAATGAAATTCGTGGTATTGAAAGGCTTCACATATCGTTTGTCGAGTTCTTTATTGTGAACTTTTACTGCAGCTGCAAAGCAACTCCACGCCTTCTCAGTAGAATTTCACAGGCCTCTGCCATGGTTGTAAACGTTTATAAATACATCAAAATATGTTCAATCAATATATGGAAATGTTGATCAGCATCCTCATACACAATCGCTGTGCATGCTCTCTTCTCAAATGGACAGTACTACCCATAGCCCAATGCTCGCTGTAATTAAATGCAGTCAAGTTAAAGGCTGTTATCCTTAAAAGAAAAATGTAGTTCCATCAAGTATTGCTTTTCTCTAACTTCTCAATTAAAAAAACTACTCTATTTAACAGTATTACATCACAGAATCAGATAGCCATAAAGAACTCCATTTAGGCAGCACAGACAGTTGAAATTGTTAACAGAGGTACACCCAGCTCTCACCACCTCCCCTTCCAACCCTCTCGCTAAGCAGGAAACATTGACATCTAGGATTACCACTTCATAATATATTGCCACATGGTTTGCTTGGGTGAGATCGAAGAGTGAAAGAGGACAAAGACGATCTCTCTGAGCCGCTGCTTGAGTAGTCGACTAAACGAGCCCATTTTTTATCAAGTTTGTCGAGAGTAACGTGACAAGACTGGTGGAGGTGCTGGGTACAACGTCTCGCAATCCACCCGATGCCCAAGACCCCGTCCAGCAGCCGGAACACAAGCCCTGCACCCGTGGACACTCCTGTTCATAGAGTAAGCCGCCGCCAACGAGGCCTACCGCCTGAGACACCAACCACTGACGCAGCGACTATGACTTCGACACAAGATCCCATGCAAGCTCCGACACCTTCCACGCCGATCTACTGCACCGTCCAGAACCCGCTCATGCCTAGCCCCTTTCACGGAGCGCAGCATGAAGATGTTGACGACTGGCTGAGTGAGTTCGAACGTGTCGCAGCGATCAATTACTGGGATGATGCCGCGAAGCTCCGGAACGTGTACACGTGCCTAAAAGACGGTGCCAAGACGTGGTTTTTGAACAGGGATGATGTTCTGACATCTTGGCGCGAGTTCCAGCGTCGCCTCCTGGAGACCTACAGGAGTCCCGACCGCCGCGAACGGGCGGAGCGTGCACTTCAATCACGCATCCAGATGCCCAACGAGACCGTCTCGATGTACGTCGAGGACATGACACGGCTTTTCAAGCGAGCGGATCCTGCTATGGCAGAAGAAAAAAAGTTGCGCCACCTCATGCGTGGTGTGAAGGAACAACTTTTTGCTGGTTTGGTGCGTAGTCCACCCAAAAGTGTTGCTGAGTTCCTTACTGAAGCGGCAACAATGGAGCGAGTACTGCACCAACGGTCTGCCCAGTTTGACCGTCAAGTGAATGCTGCCTCAACTCCCGAGATTTTCGCCACCCCTGGGAGCAAGAGCCCCGAATGGATTCGCGAGATCATTCGATCTGTCGTCCGGGAAGAAATGGAAAAGATGTACGGGACAAGGCAAATCGATGTTGGGTCTATCACCAGTGTCATCCGCGACGAGGTCCAGCAGGTGCTGCACGCCCATCGTTTTCCGCCCACGTCGGTTGATCTGGAAACGGCTCCTGTGTCTACTGACAGTCGCCTTCGTACGTACGCGGAAGCCTTGCGATCTGCCACTCCTCTTTCGGGTCAAGGAGTCCCGATCCAGCCAGTGCCGCACGTCCCGATCCAGACAGTGCCGCACGTCCCGATCCAGACAATGCCGCACGTCCCGATCCAGACAATGCCATACGTCCCGATCCAGACAATGATGCCGTCAGTCGCGATTCAGTCAGCGCACGCTGATTTGGACATCGATAGTCGCCGTACACTGACGCGCAAGTCTGATCTCTGGCGTACGCCAGACAGACGACCCCTCTGCTATCATTGCGGTGAGGCTGGTCACATTTACCGCGAATGCCCATACCGGCAACTTGGACTGCGCGGATTTTCCGTCAATTCCCCTCGTCCCCGAATTGGTCAAAGGCCAAGGGATATCGAAGAATATCTCGCGCAACAGCGTGCACCCTTTACACGACGGCAATCGCGGTCACCATCTCCGAGGAGACCCGCAGCCACTGGGCCACGTTTTGGGGTGACGGCACGGGAACGCTCCCCGAGCCCTCGTCGGGAAAACTGAAGGCAGCGGCCTTCGGGGGCAAGGTCGCTGGGACTCAAAGTGCGGAAGACCTCCCATCGATGCTTGCACGCAACGCCGAAGGCATTTCGTCAGAGAATAATCGCAGTGCCGAAGAAACGCCGACATCCGCATCTGAACTTAGTGACCGCGTGTCGCTCGACATACCTGTGCTGGTTGATGGTCTTCAGGTCAGTGCATTGGTAGACACTGGTGCAGACTATTCGATCATCAGCGGGAGGCTAGCGAAAGATCTCAGAAAAGTGATCACGCCGTGGAATGGAACGCGAATTCGAACAGCTGGAGGACACGTTGTAACACCGCTGGGTCGCTGTACCGCAAGAGTGAAAATTCGTGCGTCAACGTTTGTGCTCAGCTGCCTCGTTCTCCCCGACTGTTCGCGTCAGCTGATTATCGGCATGGACTTCCTTCGGGAATACGGTGCCATCATAAATCTCCGTGAGCGCATCGTGACCATGACTCTGTGAGCGTGACCATGACTCCGTGAGCGTGACCATGACTCCGTGAGCGCATCGTGTGGAAGCGCGCTGCATAGGCAGCGCGCTTCCACACGAAGCGCTGCTCAAGACACTGCGGACCTTTCATCCCTCGATTATCACCATGACACCGCCGACCACTCTCCGTTGATGGCACTCACTGCTCAAGACACCGCAGACCTCTCATTCCTCGACTATCGCCATGACACCGCCGACCACTCTGCGTTGATGCCACTTATAAAGCAATTCATACGCGAGGAGGTCTCCTGGCAGCTATCCATAATCACCAGAGCTACCGAGCCGATGGCACCCTTTCACCTTCGCTTCGTGTCCACTGTCCTCGTTACAATACATATATATATAACCACAATAAAAGCAGATGCACACAAACCTGCACCAATTAGCAGGTGCTCTAATGGCCAAGAGCATAAGTAAGACTATTTTAGTTCCAGAGGCAAACGAATGCCATGCTTCAGCCAGGTGGGCTGTGCCTCTCCCTTCTTAAGCTGTCACAATAGATATCTGTATTATAAAGAACCCCCTTCTTAAGCTGTCACAATAGGGATTCGTATTAAATAGGATTGCTAGACAATCATGAACACAACTTGAAAGTTCATCACAAAAATTGGTTATACCAAGTGCCTGCCAGGTCGTTTTTCTTCAAAAGGTCGCGAATGCCCTCCAAAAGTCTTGATGCATGCTCAGTGCAGTTTATGAGATTTTGCTGGTATATAGCAGGATGTACAGTGCAACCCACTTATAACGATCCCAGATATAACGAACTATCGGTTATAACGACCACATTTCAGTGCACTAACGATTTTTATATTCTACCATTTCAAACGGAGTCCAGATACAGTAAACATTTTTTAGCGCCTTCTAGTTATACAACGAACATTTCCAAAATGGTCGTGGTAAAAATATAGCGCATGCGTATAAAGCGGACAAAAAAAAAAAGAAAAAAAAGGTAAAACAGGCATTCTGAAGCATGCGCGCTCGCCTGCGCACTGCTACATTTTGCTTAGGACATAAGATATCACAGAACGCGGTGAGCACCGCACGCAGATTTGAGATGTTGAGAGTGAGATGGTTCACTTTCCAGACGTTTCTTCAGAGGCAGACAGGAAGAGAGGGGGACAAAAACAAAATGAAAAAAATAGGAGGCAGCATAGAATACTGCAGTCAGCTTTCGCACGGTGAACTTTTCTGGCGCTGTTCTCGGCATCTACGACCGCAGACGATAAACCGAGTATTCCTTCGAGCGCGAGAAGCTATAAATGCGAAAAGCGATAGCTTTTGTTGTGTGAAAGTTCCCTGCGAGGCTCAACTCTTCAACACCACTATGAGACACCATCACGTTGTCGGCTTTCTTCTACAGCGCGTACCACGGATGCCTTCGTTTCTTGCCGTGCGCTTGGCGCGTCTTCTTTAGACAAGCGTGAAGCGGACGGACACACGCGCGAGTCGGGAGCCAGCGGCCGACAAACAACAACCAGGAAAAAAAAAAAAAGATCGCAGCCTCGTTGGCCGCATCAGCCAATGGGAAGCGAGACACTAAGGCTTCGTCTGGCACGCACGCACTCCGCCAATGAGTGATCGGGAAGGCGCTTCAGAAAAGGAGCGAAGCCAACCGTTCCTTTCATGTGACACCATTTTGAAGGGTGGCAAAATGCGCACAAAGAAATCAGCTTCATAACGAGCTCTAGATGCCCAACGATCGGCTGGCTGTTTCGCCAGCGGCGCGCGAAGTTCGAACAAATTTTATTTTTCGCGGGACGTTTTGCAACTCCCTCATAGTAACTTTATAACAAATTTTAACCCATTTATTGATCGAACTTAGCGTTCATAATTTCAGAACACGTGCATATAGTAATAAAAATTCCAAAAACCAACTTTTTGGTCATTTTTCACCATTCTAAGGCCTGCGTAACAGCAAAGACCAACCGATTAGTGATAACTTCCCCGCAATCACGGGGATGCCTTAGTGAATAACCATAAAAAAAAGAGATAGCGAGCTGGCCGGCGGCAATGAACGTGTCATTTTGACTCACTGCCGGCGAGCTTATCCCAGTCCTCTGCAGATAACTGCCTGGCGGAGTGAGGGTGGTACAAGCACGTCATGGGGCCGTGTGTGTGCAAGTTCGCTGCAGCCACGTCGTGCGAGGCCGCTAGCGCATGTTGCTCGCGAAAACCGAACAGGCTACCCACTGCACCCTAGAACGATCCCGAGTGAAACATGCGCGAAGAATGCACAAAACACGTGCATGCATTGTGGACTGCAAGCAAACTGGCATGCCACAACAAGAGTAGCTTGAGTAAGCGATATACTGCATGCAACTAGCCAGGGATGACTGGTTCGGCGTCAGTGGATCGCGATTCAGTGGAACGGTGCGAGTTTATTGCGAACGGGCGTCGTTCAACACGGGAAAAGGCTGAACTTGTCAGCGAAGGGATTGTTCGTACTTTTTAATAAAAAATACACAAAAAACGTTTTGGCCACTAAGTGGTCGTTTTTTATGGGCGACTCCATATATAACGAACTATGGATATAACAACCATTTATCGCGGCACTTTCGAGTTCGTTATAAACGGGTTCGACTATAGCAGCTTCTGCCACTTCAATATGCAAGTGGGAATCAATTGGAAAAACAACAAAGCAATAAGAGGCAGTCACATGTCTAATTAGGTTGCTGATATGGGCTGTTTAAAATAGTACAACGAACTCGCAAGGAGCGCGGTTGCCTTCATAGTAAAAAATCGTTGTGGCATCGCAAGTTCCAAGCAATGTACCAGAAACAGTTTAGTGTAGAATAAGCCTTTTGAATATTATATACATACCTTTTTGGTATCGTGTATAGACTGCCTGTCACAGCACCAGAGTATCTTGATGAATAGCTTTCTTTCAGCCCATGCAGACTGGAAAACCAGGCTAATTCTAACTGGAGACTAAACTAGCCCAATATTAACTGGGATGCTTTTTTCACCTTGAAAAGATGTTGAAAATTACGTTCGCTCATAACTTGACATTATTAGCAAATATACTAGGATAAAGTCTGTCTGTGAATACTGCACCTGGTGTTCTTTTCGAACAAAATGAGCGATTATCTTGTGTGTTGATCTGGGTGTTTCTGATCCCAGATTGGTCTGCTACTATTCCACTGCGTGTTACTATTCCACTGAGTTGCACGAGCTAGATCCTATAAGACTCTGCAGATGAGTAATTATGCAAATGCAGATAAAACTTCCACCTTTGTCATGTTCGGCCAATTTCAGCATATATCCGAGCATGAATGTTTGTAGCAGCGTTTCAAAAGTAATATACTTACATCGACAAATTGATTGTAACCATTCATTCCCAACCCATGCATAACACGAAACATTTAAATGAAGCGAACATCAAAAAAGCTGCGTAAAAAAAACCATGATTTCGTGAAAACAGCCTTTGTACAAAGAGAACTGATCAAAGGCTTGATAGAATTTAAGTGTGCTTTTCTTGATCACAAGCCGAGTTTTCATTAAAAGCCAACTGCAACTAAAATTTACTTGGGCGGAAAAAGCCATAAGTACGTATTATATATATGGTAAGTTACGATAACGACAGCGAAAAATCTTGCAGTTGCGTATTTAATTTATATTTTATAATTGGTACTCTAACTGCAAGCAAGCATACGACGCGGAGCTCTAGCGGTTCGCCCAGGCAAATCGGACTAAACCGGATATGACGAATACTACAGAGCGTCGCTGATTCGCTCCTTGTGAGCAATCCTCCCTGCTGCTGAATTTCTTGCGTGACGCCCGTTCGCGAGCGGTTGACTCGGAAAGTTTTGCAGTACCAAGCCAACGCAATGTGCCGCCATAAGCTGCGCTAGTCAAGAAATTTTTTAAAAAGAGTGGTCAAGCTCCATTCACTTGTCATGTCGCCATACATGCAACTGAATATTGTAACCAACGGGAGTTTAACCAACTCTTTGTCTACTTCACGTTCCTATTTCGTGGAACACGTGATCATGCTTGACGTTGGCGTAACCGAGCTTCTCGCTATCTTGCACAGCAAGACAAGAACACCGATGGCGTCGGAGTTTTTTTTTTTTTTTTGCTCATGCTTGACTGCGACTTGCCAGCAAAGTAAGCAGTACTGCTTCTTCTTGCTTCCTACGTACGAGATTCATCGAAGTCTGGGCAACTGGATAGCGTTGTGGCGTTTGCAAGACGCGTCAACAACCGGTCCATCCCGTGTTCACCCCATGGCAGATGGCATATCCGGCGGTGCGGTGCTTGTCCAGTGCAAACGACGCTGCGTTTCAGCGGCAGGGGAATTTCGTTTGCTGTATAGAAAGCGGCGGCGCTTCAGTGTGAACTAGGGGTATAGTGAACTATTAACTAGGGGTAAGGGGCGCGTCCGCGATGTGCGTGCTCGAGGAGCGCGAAGCAGGCGATTTTTCTGTCGTTTCCGTCACTTCCGGTCAGAAGTAATGGTGTCGTTTTTTCTAGTTTCGGTCTAAGAAAACACCCTCGTTTGCTAGTTCTTTTCTAAGATAAGCGCTCGCATTTCGAAGGCGACATTTGGCAGGCAGCACTACCTCTAGCTAGACTACTTGTTGAATTTTTGCGGAAAGCCAAATTTCGTTGCAGTTGGCTTTTAAACATTGGTCTAGCAAGTTTCCATGTCTGCTAAGTGCGACCAAATTGAGGAGCTAAAACGTGGCAATGAAATTGTGACACAGAATGTTGATATTGCAGGTATTAATACTTTTTTTCAGTCAGTTTTTACAAGACACCAATGTGACACTGAAAAAGAAGATGCAATACATCATGGGAACCAATGGGAGAAATTATTATTTTGGTCAAGAAAGATTAATAAAAAGCTAGTCTATTGATTCTAAAAAAGCATGTGGGCATGATGAAATACCCACCCCTTTCTTGCAACATTAGGTAGAGTGGGTATCTTAATGCTTGGATATTTTCAAAAGTTCATGCCATGTGACTGGTGCACAGCTGTATTTGTCCTTGTGTTTAGTAGTGGTGATCGGTTATCAGCTAATAATTGCTGTCCAATTTTGCTGCCATCATTTCCTTGCAAAATATTACGAGTATATTGTCACACTCCTGAAAAATGCAAATTACTTTTATCCTTAAGAGCATGACTTTATGAATATAGTCTATATTACAGCACAGCTTATTGAAACAATCCATGACTTTTCAACAGGCTTAGACATGCATGAACAAATTGATGTCATCTTCATAGATTTCGCCAAGGCCATTGAAAAGGTGCCTAACGACAGATTATTGTACAAGCTTCGCTGAGCTGGACTGAGTTAACTACTACTTCGTTGGAATAAAGCGCACCTAAATGACAGGAAGAAATTCATGAAAATTGGAAACTCTTATGTCTAGCTCGATAGAAGTGTTTTTTGGAATACCACAGGGCTCTGTTCTTGGGCCCTAATTTCTTATCTATATGCCAACAATATCAAAGATATAGCAAAACATTCTGCAAAGGCTTAACTGTTTGCTGATGATTGCCTAATATACAAAAGTGTTTTACAAAAATGCTTTGGCTCGGGCGAGTTGGTTATACATGAACTTATCTTGTATAAGTGCAGCACATATCAAAAGAAAAAAAGTAAGACAGACATCAAGAAAGTTAGGTGCTAATTTTAGTGCCTACCTTTCTTTTATGTCTGTGTTGTCTTTTCCTATTTTTAAATATTTGTCCCCTAATACAAGCCAAGCTTAATTTACATAGGAGTGATTAGTAGGAAAGACCAGTAGAACATTGCTCAATGCCTGCCGGAACTACACTTATAGTGTCAAGCTTCTGGAATGAAAATCAAATAAAGTGAACTGTTACCCATATTTCGAGAAGAAAGTGACAATTCCATTCAATTGTTGTATTGGGAATCCCACCTTGTTGACAGTGAATGCGTGTAAGTACCAAGTCTCACAATTACACATAACCTAAAGTGGCATACTGTCACAAACGACTCCAATTTTCGGATCGTCCGCAGGCCCCATCTTTCAAGGAAGGGCGCTTTTGTGTTGGGAGGACGACATCCGGCGACCAACGTCCCAGCGTGGCGCTGGCTCGTCTTCCCTGCACCTGTACCGAAAGGGGCACCTGCGATCTAAAAAAAGGAAATGACCTCCAGATGGGACGGAAGCACACGTACGCCCCTGAAAAAGTTTGGACTGCATCGGAATAGGCAGTTGACGTACAGCCAGCAAGAAGTGCAGTCGTCGGTGTCAAGAATCTCGCGTAGGCGGCAAGCATAGAGTGACCCGCGCAACGTATTGAGACGGCTGCAATTCTGGGCACCCTCGTCATCTACCAAGCCGGCGAGATCTTCAGCGCCACCCGTCAACTCCCCTACGCGTACCAAGAGCTGGCCTGGTCCGTATGGAACTTTCCATTGCGATTTTTTTAACACTTAATTTATTATAACCAGCCTTTTTTTTTAAATATTTGTAGTTGTGTGCGCTGCGTCGCACGTCGAAGCTCAGAAGCGTGAGCCTGAGTTTTTCTTGTTTTTTTTTTCTCGTAAATTTTTTCATGTCTCTCCTGTAGTTTCATCCTGTTGTTCTTTTATTAATATTCGCAGTATCTGTCTTTAGTCTGTATCTTTTGTAGTGTTCTTTTAGAGCATTTCTTGTTTTGTAGCTGTTATCTTCCATTGCGTATCAGTTTTATTCCTCTGTTATTTTTGTTAACCCCTGCCTTTGCCCTTGTTTTAATTAAATGCTTGTTTGTGTGTAATCAAATCTCCGTGTCTGCAATACAAGTGCGTCGGTCAGATCCACACATCACCACACGTCGCGCAACTCTGCACGGGTCGACCGACCTGATAATAAATTTGAAATGTGCCACTTCGAGGCCTTTCAGCCGTCGCAGGCCGAAGCGTAAAGTGGAAGCCTGCGAGACTGCCACACGTCGGTGTTGGATCGGCGGGGCTTCACCCGAAGTGTGTGACATTATCTGGCGTCCACGACAGGACTGGCCGACCATGTGGTGGTGTCTGGGAGACCGACGCAACTCCGAGCGCTCAGTATGTAGCCGCTCTGTTATTGCTTTGTTGGTTGACAACTGTGTAGAGCAATGGACGACACGACGATTGATAAGCTAATTGAACAGGGCAAACCCTTTGGCTTTGTAGGCAAGTAGTTATATAATTTCGTCGAACAGGGCAAATCCTTTGGCTTTGTAGGCAAGTAGTTATGTAGTTTCGTCGAAAAAAAAAAACGAAATAGACTTAAGGGAGCGCGATGCCGAACGCATTAGCTACAGGCAACATCTGGAATTTTCGATGGAACAGGAGCGAGAAAATTCAAGGCTTAGAATTCAGAAGGAAAAAGAGCGCTTGGGACTGTGTGAGACGCAGTCGGGTCTTAGCTCAGCCGCTAGAACACCCAGTAGCGTGACTGACCGTGGCCCGAACAAGCAGTTGTACCAAGATCATGTTCGGCTTTTACGCCAGAAAATTGGAAGTAGACTGCACATGCTTGAGACCTGGGATGCAAGGCACAAAAGGGTCAAAGAGCCCGTAGGTGCCAGACCAAAGTAATAGTACTGTTGAGGCGGCCATCAGGTTCTCGAGTGAACCAAATGAGTTAGCTGCTGAAAGTCCCGTTGTGGCCACAAAGGCCACTGAAGGCCGCAGTGATGGCGACGAGGCGCCGTGCGTGGAGAGTCTTGTTAATACAGAAATGCCATCTGTAATGGACTTTGCACAGCCACCCTGTATGTGCGTCCCCATGGCAGCTAACTGTGAAGTTCCCAGTACCTCCAGCCCGGCAGGCGAGGACCCCTGTACAGACAGCGGGACACAGTCTGGTGCTGACGCACACTGCAAGCTGGGCAATGTTGGGGCAAGTAGTTCTTCCAGGTGCGAGCGGCGCAGCACTGAGGAAGACGCTTGCATTGTTCAGCCGTCAGTCAAGCTTCCCGCAAGTCAGGGTGTCCACAAGTTAACGAAAAATCCTGATGAGACAGGCGAGACAAGTTCTGCTCTGCAAATGTTGCAAGCGGACTTCTCGAAAGTGAGCACTGAGCAAAGTGCAAAAAAAAAATGCGCCGCAAAAGCAAAGCAAGAACAAGAGAAAAGCGAAGGGTGTAAATCAACCCATGAAATCGATAATTGCCAAACGGCAATCAACGTAACAAAAGCTTCGTTTGCGTTTTGTGGCATTCGCCAGTCGAGTAGGTCGCCATGCTCCGAACCGCCCGACAGGTAGAGGGGTGAGGCAGGCATTTGTTCGTAGAGCTCGGAACAGTCAACCCCCTTCGCTCCATTGTCCGGCTCGAAGCGCGGGTTGCATGGCGAAGCAGCACTTTTCGGACGAGCGACACGACGTGGCTCGGGGACCCGTTTTCGTAGAACGAGGCGTCGATGAAGGCATGCCTCCAGGGTGCAGGCTAACGGGAAACAGGCGTCCGTCCACTGCTTTGTCTGCGCTGGTTGTTTCGAACGGCTCCCCCAAGAGCGCAGCCACCTTGAGCGCGGACAAAAGTTGCGTACATCGAAACGCCAACCTAACCTGAACGGCAAATGACTCATTTTTTAAACAATGTTCATTTATGTTTTTCGATTTTTGGAGCATTCCATAAATGAGGAAACCAATAGCTTCGTTAATTCATGGTTTGCTTGTGTCGTCTGTGTGTTTGTAACGTTGTGTTGTTTAAACTTACTACACATTTAGTTCGGGAAGCTCTGTTTGAGGGACATGGTTATTTTAATTAGTTGGATTTTTTTAAGGAGACTGGTTGGTCATATAATCAGTATCACAGTACGCATGTGTGATAAATATGATGCTATGTTCTTGAAAGCTTTCTTTTTTTATTGTTCTTATTTCGAAGTGAAGTGCTTTAGTGTGCAGCAAGTTCAGGAACTGTGTACATGCGATCATGCCGATTTTTTTCTCGTTCATCTTTTTGAAAATTGCGTGTCAATAAGTGACTTTTGTATACCGCTTAAAGCGTATATTTTTTTGTAATATGTGGCATCAAGGAATGCTTACGTGCCTTACCCCTAAATTGTGCAGTATTTTTGTCATTTTCTATTCGTATGTGTGTGGCCATGAGGTAGTGCGCGAGCTACGACTTTCATTGTATAGTGACCGTGAAAGTGTGGTGTGTCGGGTGTTCTCTGCGGTGTCGTCCACGTCATCAAAATGGTGCGTGAAAAAAGAACCACGTTGGTGAACGACAGGAACAATGAAAGGTCGCGAACATTGCGCGTTTGTGATTTTCTTGAATATTACGCAGCAATATTCTTGAGAAGAGGGCTGTGTCACAAACGAGTCCAATTTTCGGATCGTCCACGGGCCCCATCTTCCAAGGAAGGGCGCTTTTGTGTTGGGAGGACGACATCCGGCGACTAATGACCCAGCGTGGCGCCGGCTCGTCTTCCCTGCACCTGTACCGAAAGGGGCATGTGCGGTCTAAAAAAAAAAGAAATGACCTCCAGATGGGACGTAAACACGCATACGCCCCTGAAAAAGTTTGGACTGCATCGGAATAGGCAGTTGACGTACAGCCAGCAATAAGTGCGGTCGTCGGTGTCGAGAGTCTCGCGTAGGCAGCGAGCATGGAGTGACCCGAGCTAAGTATTGAGACGGCTGCAATTCTGGGCACCCTCGCCGTCTACGAAGCCGGCGAGATCTTTAACGGCACTCGTCAACTCCCCTACGCTACCAAGAGCTGGCTTGGTCCGTATAAAACTTTTCATTGTGATTTTTTTTAACACTGTTAATTTATTATAACCAGCCTTTTTTTTTAAATATTTGTAGTTGTATGCGCTGCGTCGCACGTCGAAGCTCAGAAGCGCGAGCCTGAGTTTTTTTTTCTTTTTTCTCGTAAATTTTCTTTGTCTCCCCTGTAGTTTTATCCTGTTGTTCTTTTATTTATATTCCGCGTATCTGTCTTTAGTCTGTATCTTTTGTAGTGTTCTTTTAGAGCATTTCTTGTTTTGTAGCTGTTCTCTTCCATCGCGTATCAGTTTTATTCCTCTGTTATTTTTGTTAACTCCTGCCTTTGCCCTTGTTTTAATTAAATGCTTGTTTGTGTGTAATCAAATCTCCGTGTCTGCTCTACGAGTGCGTCGGTCAGGTCCACACATCACCACACGTGCAACTTCACACGGGTCAACCTACCTGATAATAAATTTGAAAATTGCCACTTCGAGGCCTTTCATGATTGATTTGTGGGGTTTAACGTCCCAAAACCACCATATGATTATGAGAGACGCCGTAGTGGAGGGCTCCGGAAATTTTGACCACCTGGGGTTCTTTAACGTGCACCCAAATCTGAGCACACGGGCCTCGACATTTCCACCTCCATTCGAGGCCTTTCAGGCATCGCAGGCCGAAGCGTTAAGTGGAAGCCTGCGAGTCTCCCCGCACATCGATGTTGGATCGGCGGGGCCTCACCCTAAGTGTATGACACATACACATATTGATAATGTTTGCTTTCGGGCTTAACAGAAGTTATGCTTAATAAAAAAAACTGCAGGATGCAAGCAAGGACATGAAACTTCTTGCTTTTAAAACATTTATATGATCGCTACTTAAATATGCCAGTATTGTCTGTATTGATAAATAAACTTCAATGAATACAATGGCTAGCGGCTCGCTTTATATGTTCAAGATACAAGAATTCAGTCACAGAAATGCTTTAACTTCATAGCATGGAGACGCTGCACAAATGTAGACTTCAAGATAGACTAAGGCTTCTTTTTTATTCAATGGGAGTTCGAAGGGGCCTCGAACTCCCATTGAATAAAAAATTTTGTTTGAATTTGAATAAAAAAAATTGAAATAAAATTTTGTTTGAATTATCAGAAGTGTTCAGATATATGAATCTGGGCCAGCTGACACCACACATATATGATTAGGCATTGATATTATCACATTTCAAATTTTTCAAAGTGTTTTTAAACCCTAACTTCACCCAGTGAACAAACAGCAGAGATGTAAGGTCCACAAGCTTATTTGTCGATTTACTGCTGATCACTCCTTTCAAAGAAATTGTGAATAGCCAACTGCTTCTTTGCTATAGACCCATTCCATGTTTGTAAACACAGGTAGGCGGACATCGAATTAATACGTAAAATTATAGCGACGTCCACACGTAACGTCCGCTCAATTTTTGGAGGGAAAGCCCAACTCCATATCTCCCACCATGCCGTTGTCAGATAGGAAGGAGACGCTGCGTTGGGAGGTGCTCTGTCTCAGATTCTCGCGTAACTCATCAACCCATCATCATCCATACGTCTGTGCCAGCATGTGCTCCACTCCAGGGCGGAAATTTTGTTTCGGGCAGACGGCCATACCCTGGCAAGAGGGCCGCCGCTCGGCGCCAAACAAACACGGCTACCCTTCAGTGCGGTAACTTCGATCACAACATGCAAAGCGGACGTACCCTGACAAGTTTGTTATCGCAGAGCGTGGGGCACTTTGCGGTCACGGCCCGTCTCCTGACCGCTAGGGCCCAGGGAGGCATCACCATAAGCACTGAGTGCTGTGATGTGAGCCAACAAACAAATGGATGTTGTGAGACGCGACTCGCCATCATATTCTATGTTTGACACACAACCGATGAGCCCGCGTCAGGGACCAGTTCTCCCGTTTTACGGCTGCAGCCCATTTCTTGCCTACGGTCCTCGTCAAGTGGAAAACAAAAACTTATGCTGCCTTTCAGCACATCCAACCGTGACACCGCTCGACAGCATACAGTTTCTCGTTGCTTGACCACATGCACCATCGAAAACGAAGCAGGAACTGCGGCAGGCAGAGCATCTTTTGCCTACCAAGCGAAACCAAACGCTCGACGACAGCTCCACCACACTTTCGCGATGTATGTCTGGTGGAATTTGTCTATAGGTATGTGCCTTCAGGGCAAAGCTCTCTACACCAGTTGAGAAGGATCATGGTTTACCAAGATTGATATGTGGGGTTTAACGTCCCAAAACCACCATATGATTATGAAAGACGCCGTAGTGGAGGGCTCCGGAAATTTCAACCACCTGGGGTTCTAACGTGCACCGAAATCTGAGCACCAGGCCTCAGCATTTTGGCCTCCATCGAAAATGCAGCCGCCGCAGTCAGGATTCGATCCCACGACCTGGGGGTCAGCAGCCGAGTACCTTAGTCACTAGACCACCGCGGCGGGGGCCTGGTTTACCATGTGTGCGCTTCATTTTTGTAACAATTGTTTACTAGCGAAGCCTTTTTTCTCGAAGGCCTGATGCTCTTATTTTTCATCTTTAGATTGTTAGGACCACCGCGGCGGGGGCCTGGTTTACCATGTGTGCGCTTCATTTTTGTAACAATTGTTTACTAGCGAAGCCTTTTTTCTCGAAGGCCTGATGCTCTTATTTTTCATCTTTAGATTGTTAGGATTATATAAGCATGCAAATTTTGAATAGTAGTTTGAATTCTGTTTGAATGAACCGAAAGTATGAATTAGTATCAGAGTTAATTATCGTGAGTCTACTGCATGTGCAACAACCTGGGAAACAAAGCGAGAAGCTAAACCTCACATGAGGGCTGCAATGTTATTTTGCGCAAACAAAGATTTACTGTTATTCTTTCTACCCTAATGTAATCAAGGAATGGAATGGGTATCCGAGTAATGTAGTCAATGCAGGCGATGTTAACGAATTTGTGCACTTGATATACATTTATGCAACCTACTGTAAAGATTATTGGAATTTTTATTTGCGTAATGGGAGCTTAGGTGTGCTTTTTCGTTTGGACATTAGAGTGCTTTCATGAATTGTACATTTGTATGCCTGGTTTATCGTAAGATGCATAGTTCTGTGCCTACTATGTACAGAGTGTCGTACCTCCCTGTGATGACCCTCAATGGAGGGTGAACACTATTTTTAAATAAAAATAAAAACATTGGAGGTATTTTACATTCACAAAGAATTCCTTCTGCTGCATTACTACTTTAGGGGTGTGCAAATATTCGAAATTTCTTAATACATATAGAACACTTTCTTGATGAAAAAACCGTATTAGATTGATGAAATGCATTAGAATTTTTCCTAATGTTTGGCCAAGGTGGAATATGCAGTTCAAGAGCTAAATACTTGAAAAAAAAAAATTGCGCCACCTCCCGCTAAAGTGAACTATGTGCAGATGTGAAGCAACGGGTGCTATCGCTTACACTGGCAGCGGCGTTGATGCTGGCGCTCATCGCGGCGTTAAGCAAAAGAAAACGTGAGGCGCAAAGCACAGTGATGAACCGGTGTTTACTACTGGAACATGCCAATACTACTGGAACATGCCAATCACCGCTTATGGGCAATGAGAAACAGAAGACTCCGATTGGACACAGCCACCCGCAGTCTGCTTTTAGTTGACGCGCACAGTGCGAATTTTTAATGATCAACAACGCACAGGAGAAATCTTCCACCGGCACTACCTTGTAGCTCAAGATCCAGTGCCCCCCCCCCCTCCCCACACACACACGCGCACGCGCGGTGCAACCAGTGAATGGTTGCACAGTGAAAGTAGTCTGTTTCAATCAAGAAACTGGCTAACAGATGCTGCTCCTGTCGGTGTTGCGAGGAGAAAGAGGGGAGTGTAGAGAGGAGGCACAATGGTCGAGTAAACACCGCGGGAAGGATGCCTAGAGGAGAGAGAGGAGGGAGTGCGCATGGACTAGCAGAATCTACCTGCATCAGTGTTGTGAGGCGAGAAGAGGAGTGTAGGAAAGGAGGGGGAAGGGGCACACATGCGCAATGGTAGTGCCTTCACATCTAAAATTCAAATATTCAAAGCACAAAACAATATTCAAAGCACATCATAGTTATGTTATACTTCACAGTTACTGCATATTACATTTCAGCACATAATTATGCTGTATTCCCAACAATTGGCCACATTTTACAATATTACCCAAACAATGTTTAGATGCATGGAAGAAATTGCGAAGTGCTGTCACCACACTGCATAAAGGAGTGGGTGCATTACCGAAGTATCCTCAAAGTGGTTCAGCCTTATCCCATGGAGTTTGTTTACAAAAGAGTAATGCACGCTATGGTTGCTTCTCATTTCGAACTATGCACATGCGACAAAGACTGGAAAGGGTTAAGCAGAGTGGCGAAAGTAAGAAACGTGAAATGCGGTTTGTTAACGTGGTATTCTTGGGATAGCTAGTTAAATGCACCAAAAGATAATATAGTGCTTGAAGACACAGACAAGGAAAACACACTCATCCCGTTGCACCTTTGTTTACCATAATCTCAACGCAGGGCAGTTGGACTGGACACTACTGGGGAGGCCTTTGTCTTGCAGTGGACGTAAGATAGGCTGACGATTACATAATCAATTTGCCAAGACAATTTTTCGTATTTCAAATATTGAATATTTGCACACTCTTAGTTCTTTTGTCTGCTCAAAACATCCCCCCACCCGCACCATTACCACTTGATAACTGAGCACAATTGTTTTTACACTAACAATTTCTGCGAGGAAGATTCTGACACTCAGAGAATAGCTGTGATTAGAGCCTAAATAAAACTTCACATCCTACAAATTTCTCATGAAATTGCCACAAAGAGCTACCCTTTCCAGTAAAACCACACAGATGTGTAGCAGAGTAGCACCAGTTTCTTTTCGAACTGAAGCTGCTTGATCCACTTCACTTCCATCCCTGTTGTATATATAAAAGATGATGTACAACTTCCCATACAAGAGCCTTCATATAGACTCGCAGCAAGTGCTCAAGTCTTTTGCAAGGGTACATAGGCCAATACATATACATACTGCCACCCGTAGTAGTGGGTCAAATGCATGGTCAGTGGCATAGGTTGTGATAGAAAGAAGTGCGCGTTCTGTCCTTTTCGAGAGCCAGCTCAACCGACGCGTTTTGCCAAGAGCAACTGCTGCTCTACAACCAATAGAAGTACTGACACGAAATTTTTCATGTTTTTTTTTTTTTTTTCAAATTCTAAGCCAGGCCCCCAAAATGGGAAACGTACCGTTTGGCGTGACTGCGGCCTGAAAAATTATTTACAGCATGCTTTCAAAAGCTAATTTCACTTCCTACTGTTCCACCACATTGCGACAAGGTATGAACAGCACCACCAGAGTAGTATGTGCACGCGCGAGTTTTTGTGACGTACCCTCATCCACGCATATGTTCTTTGGTCGTATGCTTCGTTTGCTGTGTGCCGCACATGTGTCAAGAGCCGCAACAGGGGGGCGTCACTTCTTAAAGGGCCCGTAAACCCCCCACATACAATATATATTTTTTCAAACATTTCACACTCGCATCGTGTGCAGAATGCTGTCGAGATCAACGATTCTGTATGTGGCAGCGCTAAGAGTTGCCAGCGCGCCACAAATTCCAAAAAAAGAAAACCCTCCTCCTTTCCGTGCCTTTTGGGCTTCCGCGTGATGCACAGTTCCCTATCTCTGATGCGCTAAGCCAAATATGCTGTAATTGGTTGAGCAAGAGCCTACGACTTCCAGTCAGTCTGCAAGCAGCTGTCCGCGCTGCTTGTATGTCGTCCGTGTGCGTGCACCTCATCTCGTGCAGAGGTTGTCTGGCATGGCATGTCCCTGCATGGGTCCATCCATTGCGTTAGCGATCCTTTGAAGATGTGCACGCAAAGGATCTTTCCAGAAATTGATGCGCGCCCTCCTACGGTGGCTGTAAAGCATTACGAGAAACCGAAGCGCTGGCGAAGCGTCGTCTGCTCGCGGAAGCGTTGGCTGACCCAGTTTCCCGCAGCGTGCGGGCGTACGAATGCATCGTTGCGGGAGTGTCGCACGTCATAACCCTGCTTCAATCTGCACTCACAGAAGAGGCACCACCCAGAGCAACATATGCAGCCAGGAAACACTAGCATCCTTGACTTGTTATTGACTTGGGAAATTGGTCACATACCCGCGAAAAGGCCCATTTAATTAGAAAATTTTCTCTGCTTTCGCAGCGAGTCCCCTGTGCTTCATTTATCGTATTTCCGCTATCGGAAGCTTTTGTCATTTGTTTTATTGTCAGTATGACCGTACAGTTTCATTATTAGTATTTTATGTCGGGGACTGTCACTCGTGATCTGCTTCAGTGCAAGACCATGCACTTCAGGAATGACGTCAAAATTCCACCCTCATAAATGAGTTCGCGCCCCACTATGCTGTGTATGTTTGAATACTAATTGGCTGTTTCAAATGCTGCGTGTGAGAAAGTTTGCACTTGGGATGCTGAGAGTAGTAAAAACCAGCTAACAGCACGTCCATAAAGCGGATACTTCGCATGCAGTATTTGCTTTCAAAGAGCGTAAAACCTGCTGTCTCTGCGTAGTTCCTGTTTCCACGATTGTGAGTTGGAAAAATTTTGGACCTGACTGCGCAAAAGGTCATGACAAGTTAACAATTGGAAGAAATATACAACGGAATGATCGTCAGTGTGCATAATTCACACAATATTTTATTTTACTGTTTCAGCTCCCGTGATCTCTTGTTTCATTACAGTTTATGACTATGCTAATTTACTAATTTGTCATTTATAGATCTGCCTCTCCAAACTGCCCAAAACATCTGAATACTCCAAACTGCCCAAAACATCTGAATAACTCACCTCAGGCGTATTCAAAAGGAAAAATTGCGCAGCAAGAACATTCTTACGGTGCTAATAAGCACTCACTGTCTGGGCACAGATGGTTTAGGCCAGAAAGATTTGCTGCGGAAGGCTGGTAATAGTCAGAATGACTTTACCGTATATACGCGCATAATGATCGCACTCGCGTAATGATCACACCTCTAAATTTTGTCGTCATAATGCGATTTTTTTCTCCCGCGTAATGATTTCACCCCGAACTTGCGTATCGATATGTCGGGTTCCAGGTCTAGCCGATGATCATCGCCTTTATTATCTGTCGAATGAAACTCGCCAACTGCACGCACCAAACTTATTCGTAATTTTTGCTCACCGTTGCCGGAAACGTGCCATTTAGGATTGCAGTAAGGGCAAATGCCACAGTTTTCACTGAATGCCCGCCATGTGTTTTTATGTCTGTGGCAGCTGAACGTGCCTATCATTGTTTCTGTGATCTGAAAGTGGGCATCACTACGCTAATGCCGTAAATTTACCGATTTAAATGAAAGCATTCCTTATTTAGACGGAAGAAACTGTTTTGACGTGCATGACGTACTCACAACCTCCATAACTGACGAAAAGAAGAAAAAAAAATGTGGTCGCTTTGCTCCATCAGCCGCCATGTTTGTTTTGACTGCCTTGTCAATGTCAGGGAACTTGCCAGATTTGGGTGCGCGGAAAGCCCGTTGCGTGCTGTTAGTAGTCATGAGCTTGTCGCGCTGTTTTTTCCAATATCGTATCCGGATTTCGTTGACGCCGAAATGTCTGCTGGCAGCGCGGTTGCCGTGCTCTAGCGCGTAGTCAAGCGCCTTCAGCTTGAACGCGGCAGTAAAGCTCGCATACCGCCCCATGGCGAAACGGCGCTTCAACAGACAATCACAAAGCACAAAAAAAAAAAAAAGTGGTCTCAGGAAAAAAAATCATCGCTGTGGGATGAACACAGGTCGACCAACAGAATGGTAAACTTTGGCACAGTTGGTGCATGCTAAACTCTAATATGCACAGGAATTCAAAATCGTAGAAAGATTATGCAACTGGCTTCACTGACGCAACACCACCACTGACAATTATAAAGGCCACTGGCAATTAAGAGCTTTGTGAAACAAATGAAAATGTACACCTACTTTCATATCTGTTCATTTAATTTCGCATGTTTTCTGACGAAGCAAATTTTAGATATCTATATTTTTCGTGACCAGTTTTACAACAGTTGTAAATAGGTTCCCTTATGTAACCAGGCTTACCTGTCAGTGCCGTTCCAGCAGCACTCAAACTTGTCGAAAATGCAATCGTTCTCGTAGAGGCTGCAAAGCTTGGTGCGCAGATACTCGTGCACATTGTAGCACTCCACTGGCTTATTGTCCATGTTTAAGTCCCACACTTTAACAGTTAAATAGTCCCTGGAGATCATGTAGCGGCCGTTGTTGCTGAATTTCACGTCCGAGATACTGGAGATGATCTCGGAGAAGAAGCTGCGGTTGGTTGGGTCCTCTGGTTCTTCAAACACTGTCAAATGCAAAGACTTGTGTCACTCTCTCTCCCTCTACACAGAAAACCGATCAACTTACATTTGGCATGTTGGTCACAAAGTGCTGCTGCCCTCATGTCACAAAGCCGAATGGTGCCTTTGCTGCTACTATAAACAAACATATGACACTGAGTTGGATGGAATTCTGCTGCAGTTATTACTTCTGTTAGCTCCTCCATATTTGTCGGTTTGATGTCGACAATATCTGAAGGGCAATAGTCAAGGAAAGTTTAAGACCCTGGTACATTGATGATGAATGCATGAAAACATACAGGAAAGCCAATTCAGGTACGTAAACATGCCAGCCATAAGAGTCAGCACAGCTGGACAGAAGGTCTGGACTGCAACGGCTTTTTTAAGTAAACATGTGATGTGCACCCCCCCCCAGGACTACTACTAGCATTCCTTAAAGGGGCCCTGAAACACTTATTCAAGTGACCATGAAATGAATTCACTAAAACAGCTTACGTCCTCAAGAATTCAGCGCCCCAAAATTTTGCAGAGTTACAAAGATTTGTTTCACACTGCAATAGCATTCTCTCTTCTCTCGTCCTGACAAAAGCGCTGGAAGCTAAGCTGGGAGGGATGGCAGAGGCACAGAAAATACCTCACGCGTGCCCATGACCTTGAGAACTTTTTTCTTATTTTTCTTCGAATACATGGCTTTTTCAGTGTGATCACGTGCGCACACGTGGACAAGTTGCAGCCTCCAATGGCGATCTCAGACTACCGAGCGCACCATGTTCAAATCAGCCAATGGCTGATAGACTGCCTTCTACGAGGGACTTTTGAGCACCTCCCGTCATTTGTTGAGAGCAGAGAAAGCAATTTTCAGCTGACTGATAGTTTATTGTGCATTCTAGGCCGTATGCTGCCTTATATTATTTGGCTCGCGTGTTCTCGGGAACCTCTACTACCTATCAGCAGCATATTCTGACCATGCTCAAGCAGTGTTGCAGGTACTCCTTTAACACTTTGCGGTCCTGTTGTCGGACAGCAGCGCCCAATAACACCACATAGTCGTAGCAATCCCCTGTTGAGCAACAACCGACAAGGGTGCTTTTAGTTTAAATATCACGGTTTTCTCCCTGCGAGTCGCGTGCATTTTTGTATATATAAAATGCCATTTCTTGAATAATAAATGGGCTTTTTTGAGGTTTACTTTTTTTACACTAAGATGCAGCATGTACGTTCAGCAAGGCTACTGGAGCCTATAGCGTACCCACTCATGCACAAGTCGCTAAAAAGCTTCGCCACATATACACCGTGCGTGTTTTACGGTGGTGCTTTGAGCGAAAGTGTTGATAACTTTACTGAAGATAAGAATTACTAGTCTCCAGAGAGTGATTCTACAGAAGCGTGCTACAATGACGATGACAACAGAGGTGGAGACGGCACCTTTGTGTGACCTGTTGGCTTCTGTGTGCGATTTTGTGCTGAAGACTGGAAAATGTATGCGAATAATTCACTGCCCGATTTCAGTTATTTTCCCTTCACTGTCATGAACACAGGATCACAAGTAAGCGCTTCTAATCAAAACTGTGAACAAGATTACTTTCAGGCATTTTTAACAGACAAGCTGATAGACAATATTGTGTGCAAAACAACTGCTATGCACACGAAACAAAAAACCTGGCCTGCACTAACGCCAATGCTTTGAGCGGTATCGTACTAAGCTGATAGACAATATTGTGTGCAAAACAACCGCTATGCACACGAAACAAAAAATCTGGCCTGCACCGACGCCAATGCTTTGAGCGGTATCATACTCTGCCCAAATATCACTGAAGGAGTTGCCTGCAGAATGCAGAAGCAAAAATAATTATCGTGCGAGTTTTTCTCCTAGAGTGTTTTTTCTTCATGGCCCCAGAAACTGGCTAAATAGTTTTGAACTGGTACAGCCGGAAAGTTTCAGACCGCAAAGGATTAAAGCAGCGCAGCATGCACTGGTGAAACTTATCATTGTTCACACGTGTATACAGTGCAGGCTGTATGTACGAGGTTACCCAATACCTTCAGTGACCTTCACAAGTATGCAGGACAGAGCAACAAGGATACTGAAACTTTGGTCGGTTATTTCCAGATGCCAGAGGTTTATGCGAAGGTCATCTGCAGAGAGGTACGTTTCTTGGTCACTGTTGACTGAGATGGAGTTGATGTGGTAGGTATGTGCATTGGCAAAGATCCGCCGCGGTGTTGCCTCAACCAAAAGATCCATGGGCTGTATCGTAGGCACCCGCAACGCCGTCATACCACCCACTTCTGTTCGCGAGCTGTATCCATCTATGCGTTTGTCCCGTTCAGACACTTTCCACAACTTGATCGTTTTGTCATTAGTTGAAAGGAGAAAGTGGGCTTGATTCTTGCGGCGTAGCCACCGGATTTTGTTGATCTTCTCCTCAATCTCAAGACTCTTGAGGTAGTCGAACTCTGGCTCGTGGCTTTGAAATGTACTGTACACATTGTATTCCCCTCTCCTAGGCTGGCTTTGCCGCGACTGAAACGAAAAAAAAACAGTCATGCTTCACTCAACATTTGAATCAGGTCGAACATGTAACAATTGTCAAGCTACAGCCACTTGGTGCAGTACCCCCAATGCATAAGCACAAAAATGCATAAACACTCCCCCAAAACAAGCAGCTCTTCAGCAGGACCGCGATGTTCTAAAAACTAGAAGTGTCCCGCCTTAATACACCTGGTCACCTTACACATAGATCACTCAAGACTCTGGATACACTGGTTATGCTGTTCCTGTCATGCAGCACCAACACATCAACATGGAAGAAACATTATTTTATGGTATAATATATACGCGACATGCCACGATATACATAAATGCCCACTAATGTCAAGCATCGTGCGTCCCTTACCACTTTTCTTAAAAGCATGGATTAAGAGAAATGGAAATTGTGGGGTCTCGGAGTGGCGAGCGCCACGCCACGCTCTTGGAGTGAAAGGACGCAACAGACGCGGTTTGGTACAAACCAAAGAACAATACACATTTATTTAACTACTTTTGAACGAAGATATCGTCTGCCAAATCGATACATCAATCATTATCAATACACTAGGACATCCGTACACAATATTACCATACACTCCAAAACATGACAAACACACAAAACATGACGAACACAATAACACACCCAAGGCGGCGGCGCCAACGCTTGACCTACCACGAGGGCCCCCATGACGAACACAATAACACACCCAAGGCGGCGGCGCCAACGCTTGACCTACCACGAGGGCCCCCATGACGAACACAATAACACACCCAAGGCGGCGGCGCCAACGCTTGACCTACCACGAGGGCCCCCGACGCGCAGCCTGCGGTGCCAAGCACCGGGGACCCACGCTAGAGACAACCGTTCGCGGCAACCGCCACACGCCAAAGGGACTCGCTCACCTCTCGCCCGCCACCAAGGCTTGTTTTCTGCCAGGGGTCACCGCCGGTGCTACCACTCTACCAACCATGATGATGATGGCGCTCAACGCGAACACAATGCTATCTATCGCCCGGTGGTTGTAACCCGAAACGCAGCTTTTGGGCGAGACACGTGCACCACGCGGCGCAAACAACTTTACAGGGGGTGTCAGCATCCCTACATTTTTTCAACCTTAATTCAAACCATATTCTGAAAACAAAGAAGTCAGCGAGACAAGCTCTAACAAAAAAAAAAAGACCACATTTTCTTCATAATGTTGGTGCACCACCGCCAGTTAACACTGCTGCACTGTCCGGCTCGACTTCATCTCAGTACCGGTCCCGCAACAGCAACATTGGCGTAGGCGCAATGATTCGTCACTCGTGCCGACACGTCTTCCTGTTGCAACCAGCACTCACGAGGTCGCCAGACAGCAGGCAGTTGCGCAGGTCCCAGGCATCTCCATTGCCCGATCTCACGACCGCATTCCGCCGTGGCGCTGACGATGTGCAGCAGCCATGGATTACAACACTCCCGCTGCTACATTCCAAAACACTCGACAGAATCAATGGAGCAGGGCCTAGGGAAGGGAGCTTCGGGCCTTTCCCCTGTGTGGTACGATGGTCAGTACTGCTAGCTAATACATTGGCGGCGGCCGAGATGCCCAGCTCAAAAATAAAAACAAAAATCACTTTTCTAACTCTTGCATCTCAAGATGAAAAAAAGCGAGGGAAGCAGAGTGCGACACCTCCACGCCACGATCTTCCTGGTTGTGCACATGCGACAGGCGGCTGCACAGAGCCTTAGGCCTAATGAGTCGCTTGGCAACAACTGGCATCCACCCAGCACCCAGCCTAAGCACAAAAGAGGCAGCCGCGAGGAGACATCCACTCTGTGAGGAGGCCCTATTGCTCGCCGCACACAGCAGCTTACCGAGTAATCGGCGTCCACCGCCCGAACGGTGTTACGACGCCCCGGCGTCAAGCCGCAATACCAGACAGCAACGAAGCCCGGCTCCCTGAGCCCAAAAGAGATAGAAGAAGCTATTTACAGAAAATCAGACCACCCACGAGGCTTCCGTACTCACTCGCTTCGGGCCTGACCTACAAACCACGTGCTCTAAGCCTTGCTCACCCCAGGATGCAGACCGCATGGCTCTCGTCCTAATCCGAGACCCCACAAAATCCACTACAAAATAAAGCACGAAAACGAAAAGAGAAGAAACGAGAAGGGGACATGGGCATTTCATTGTCACTTCCTTGTCTCCCCCCCCCCCCCCCCCATCTCTCCTTCAAAACGTTCTCTGTAACGTGGGTAAACGGCGGGCCCTGGCCTGTGCTCTTCATATGCTGCTGCGACAACTTTATGACAATTGAACACACAACGTACAATTGTTGTAGCAGGAGGATACACACACCCAGGAGAATATTTGTCTGATGTTAAAGGCTATGACCCACCTGTGACCCATGACGCACTCAATAAATATGTTTTTGTGCTAAGTGCAGCGTGACCAAATGGTGACCCTCACACGAGAGCTCTCCATCTTGTGCTACTGTCTGAAGGCCGAAATTACAACTAATATACATTGTCCATTGTAGTGTATATTGTCCATTGCATGATTGTTTCTAAAGAACAGAGTGGTGACACATTCCTACATTGTGTTGCTCACAAACCTTTCCCGCGTTTTTTTTTTTAAATATGCCACGTTGGGAGTAAGCGTAGAAGTTTTCCCTGTTGGCTTCACAAATTTTCAGAGCACCTAAGTTATGGAGGTTTGTGCCTTTTACTGGCACAAAAGCGCAGCGCCAATAAGAAAAAAAAAAAAAAAAACTCATCACAGGATTTGACTTTTTTTTTTGGCAAGCACTCTGTATTTAAACATATATTTGCATTAAAAAAAGCTACAAAACAGCTTTGGCGGATAACAGCTTTGTACCTCCCAAATAAAGGCACCAAACGCCCAATGAAAAGGTGGCAGAGCCTTGTCGGTTAATATTACGACTAAATTTCAACGTTTACCTACCCAATAAATATTTCTGTCACAGAAACTAACTTCGCGTGTTTTCTTGTGGCAAGCACTTTGTATATAAACATAGATTCACGCAAAGATGATAAAAAACAGCTTTGCATATTTAAAAAAAACGAGCCTAACGAGCCTGCAAAAGTGGCAGCTCCATCTCGAATCTCGAAGCAAAAGATAGAGGCATAGCCGTGTGTCCCACCACTGGGTCACTCCGCACCTGAATCTAGACCAAAAAGCATGCTGCAGTGAACGTGGCGAGAAAATTTTACAATTTTCTCATTTTCTATAATCAACTCTTCCGATTATACAAAGTTCGAAATACGAGCTTGCTTGTAAACATATCGCAACAAAGCAAACGATCACACATATTACAAGACATTTTAATGATGCCCCAACAATTATGCAGAATCGTGTGGACGAACAGATATTATCCAAGGTTCCTTAATAGTTCCACATATTCCTTGAGCAAGTTTCTTTGTGCCAAAATGATGCAAGCACGACTGAAATTACGCCATTAAAACAATCGCACAGCAGAAATACAGCAGAGCATTTACTAGCAAAGTTAGCAGCACTGAAACTTGCTACGCTTGCAACTTTTTTTTTTTTTGAAAACTGAAAACACACAGCTTCTTCAAAAAGTAACAATCATGGTGCGCATGTTTTGCAATCCTCATGAAGGTGCTCATAAATTCGTAGCAAGGCTTCTAACACAGGTGTCGGCAAGTCGGTTCTCCATTTTTATTGCAGGCTCCGCATGTTAACAGCACCAAGAATCTGGACAGTTATAATGACATTACAAAAAAATTACCACTTTCTGGAGTGTGAAAACTTGCAGAGATAGAAAAATGCTTACAGAAACCAAATATGTCAATTTAAAGAAAAGAATTTTTTTGTCCCTTTTTGGTAAAGGGTTCCAAAGACCAGTCTGCCCCTTAAAGATAGATCTGAAGCTGGCAGGTTTTCTTCAATATTTAGCCCCTTTGCACAATTCCACTTGGCGATATTGAGGGAGAATAGACAGGGAGAAGAGCGACGTCTGAGCTCGTCGTCATGGACCTCAATTCACAACGCAAGCCTGACTTATTACTATGCGCAGAATTGGGGGTGGACGTGGGGAACGCCGTAAGGAAGCCGCATATCATTCAGGCATAACTTGCCTCCGCAGTAAACGAAAGCGAGCTTCAGGAATCATAGAAAATAAAGAGCACGAGGCAATTGGTGACAAGAGGGTTGCTGATGACGAAAAAAGGCGGGCGGCAGAAATAGAAAGACTACTGCTTCAGGTTGAATTAAAGCAGCATCACCTTCAGGCAGTGCTTGCAAAACGCGCGAATGTTCAGTGTGCAGATAGAGCAACGGCTCGTAATGAAGCGGGTGCCACAAACGCTGAACGCGCAGCTAAGGTGGCTTACGAGTTAGGCGTCCGGTGCCACTCAAAGAAAGCACGCGTTTGCCCCAAGCGAAAGCCTGAACATGAACTGGCTCACCACAAGGAAGAGAATGCAGATGCACTCATCAAGACACCGAGTGTACAGTCGGAGGTACTATCGTCGGGATATGCTGATCACGATGGGCAGGTTGTCCGAAAAGAAATGGACAGTTCTATCGAGTTCAACGATGAACGGGGAAAAAGTGACATGAGAGGTAATAAATTCCCTGTGCACAGCTCATTTGGCGGAAGGAAAGCCGATGTACTGTAGTTTCGTTGGTTTCAGGGTTCACTTCTCCAATGATGTATCAGGCAGACAGAGTCTAAGGAAGGAGTCCCCGTGCAGGAAAGGATAGATTGGACACTCTTGTCTCCTTGCGCAAGGAGACTGATTCTGAGGCATACATTCTATCTTTTCTGTATTGTGGATAAAAATTTCGTGAAGCATTCGGGTGTTTTAAGTAGGATTTTCAGACGCACAACTAAAAGAACACGCTTTAAAGAGGCTTACTGTGAGCGGTCTGTTGAACATGTGAAGTGTTTCCACCGTCTGGTTTGGGACGCGATTACTTGAGCGGGCAGAAAATTCTTCTCGCCTACCAACTTGATTGTTGTAAAATGAGCCTGGCAGGTCTTCACTCTTTCGCAACTGCGCCATAGGGCATCGATCCCATGGTATCGACGTTTTGAATGCGCCGCCAAAAATTTGTTTCAGTGGCTACGGACGTGTGGCGCCTTCTGATGTGTTCAAAAATAACTATAGTTTGGGTTTCGATTTCGTTTTCTGTTTTTACCGCAAGGAGGCACTGAGAAAATATTAGTTAAGTCGGGGTGACGGCGTAGTTTGGCAATCATGGCTGCGGCGCCTGTGCGCGCTCCTTGATGCCAAAAGGCAAGACCGAGCTCTTCGGCCGCTTCAAAGTCCGATTCTTTTGACGACAGCAGCAGCGAGGAGTCTAGTGATAATTTTCGATCATTGGACTTCAGTTCAGACAGTGACATTTCATTACAGCAGCCGGGGACATCAGCCACTGTGCACACTTAAGTTTTGTTTTAGCACTCACAATGTATAAATGCAGTGTGCGGTCTTTATAACTGACGACAGTTGTTTATTTCGTTTCCTTAGTGTCTCCGCAACATACGGTGGAGATGTTTTGCCCAATGCTCCAATACGTGTGAAGTTTGAGCCCAAGCGACAGCCCGGGGTCCATATTGACGCTACACGGCGGAGTGGCACCCGGCAGTTCGCAAGAGCGCTGGATTTTTTTATGATGTTTTTTACAGCTGAAGTAATCAGGATGTTGTGTGACAACACAAATAAGCACGCCTAGATGAACATTCTTGACAAGCCCACCTATGCTCGTCGTGACGGCTCGTGGGAAGAAGTGACTCCGCTAAAGATGATGCGTTTCATTGCGATCATCATCTACATGGGAATTTGTTAAAGTACCACGATTGCAGTTATACTGTATTTTATATATGCAATGGAAAGACCGGCGTGCCGTGAACCTGATGAGTACCATTCATACAGCCAACCAGTTTGTCCCAGCCACACGAAGGCAGAAGACAGGTGACAGATGGACTTTGATTACCATCAAGAGGCCTCTGCTTGTCCAAGACTACAATGCTGGCATGCTGGGTGTGGATAAATCGGACCAAATAATTGGAACCTACAATGTCTTGAGGAAATGCGTGCGCTGGTGGAAAACCCCATTTTTTCATTGCGTGGACATAGCGTGTGTCAACAGATTCATCCTCTAACAAGGCCATCGAAAACAAAACCCAGGAGTCCCAGAGCTAGCCCAAAATGCCCGATTCGACCAGCTTGCTTTTAGAGAGCAGCTCATTCAGCAGATCTTGGATTATAATGACATCGATCAAGACCGTGCCCCATATCCAAGTCTAGAGCCGATTCGCCACCAACCCCAGAAAATGGAGAAGTTGAAAAACTGCAAGCTGTGTTATCGAAAGAAGAAAGTAGAGCAGAAAACATAAGTGCAGCACATGCGAAGTGCCCCTATGCTTCACGTCCTCCCGCAAATGCTTCTTTGAGTGGCACAGCAGTCACCACCGCTAGCTTGAAGGGCCATGACAAATAGAGTTTATTACATACAGAAATGAAACTTTCCAGAATGTGAGCTGACATCATGTGTAACGTTTTGTATATTCCAGAATTTTAAATTTAATTTTGCAGCTTTGTTCAGCTGCATGTGTATGTTTTGTTTAGTTCGGTTTCACGTGTTTTTTCCTTTGTTAATAAATAAGATAACAAACGGTTTCCTACCTATCAGCCTGTAGTTATTTTTGTTCGAAAGCTTGATTAAAAGTGTACAATTTGGTATATCACAATACAAAATGCAATAAAAATTACCCAAGAAAAAAATGTGATCGAGGAAGTAAAAAATCGGGCCTTTTTCCACGGTTGCTAAAGAGTTGAGGGGAATCGTCTGGCAGTCGCGGGCTTCGCTGTGATGGCGCATTCGCAGAAGGCGAGCCCAGAGGCCGGAATGAAGTCCACGACGCGGAGCCGGGGCCGACGCTACGAGCTATCAGCTGTTCCGGGCATCTCCAAGAGCGGACACTTCTGGCTGTAGAATAGTGACCTCTGGACAGTGGCTGCAGACCCTTGTCCATCAGGTCATCGCCATCCTGGCGGAGATGCTGTTATGAACTCGCGACACGCTGGGCAGTGCTCTCTCACCACTCTCTCTGGTGTTACTCCAAGAGACACTGACGCATCCTTCATGGACACAGAGGCATCTGTCAGAAACACTCGACGCATCCCTCAGAAATGCTGCGCATTCAACAGAGGGTGGTGCACTCCTCTTCAAGCGTCTCAGCGCCTATAAAAGGTCCGCGCATCTGGCGCCGAGGGCTTCCTTGTCCACGTTTCGTACATACATTGTAAATAGAAACGTTTTGCTTTGTTTCCTTCTGGCTGCCTTTTGCCTTGGCCCTGCCTGGATGCTCCCTGCCTGGCGTTGGCCCTCGCGACACGCTACCCAAGAAGACCGGCGAGGCCTCCCTCTTCATAACAACCACAGGACATCAAATAACTTCATTTTCTTATACTGACAACAACGCAACAAGGGACGATTTTCTTGCCATCATTTGGTACAGTCTCACATTCAACCAAAAACACAGTGCAAGTATAGCTGTACTATGGAACCAAAGAAAATAAAAGGGGGGGGGGGGGGGGCAAAGCCAATGCAAGCATTTTTGTATTGCAACCCCAATAGAAAAAGTGCTGCATGAAACACTAATGTTTGCATTCTTTATTTCTACAATTGTTACTGCAACAAGTTTTTCTTGAAAGAACAATTTCAAGCAATTATTGGCAGCATGAGTATTCATAGTAGCCCCTACCTACCTTTTGCTAATTTATTTATACACGAATTGTGAAAATTGTGTTAGAATAAATGTAAGTTATCCTGCTGCTCAGGCCTATCGGATGAAATTTCTGTACACCTGTACCCCAAGATGTCAACCAAAAAATATTGGGGAACTGTAGAACTAAATGCATAAGGGTAAATGAGCTAGCAATTAACTAATGCAATACAATAAAACATTTCTTTAAAACAGCAGCAAAACTAGAGAGTTCAGAGTCTTCTCTGAAATCTGACCTAGACAAACATACAGCATGAAAAACGAGGAAACCAGCAACGCGACAGATCCATATGTCACTGTGAACAAAGAAGCACACAAGCAGCTACTAGAACATCTATAGGGAGCTTGCATGAAGGGTGACGACGCTATGCACTCTGGGTAGGCAGCCATTTTTTTTTGTAAGAGGCGGTAGGGGGAGTGCAGCAGAGCAGTCGTATTTGCGAGCGTTGGCGTAGCTTGCAGGCGTGATCGAGTGCGAGCGCGACGCAAATTTGACTCCAAGAAGTGTCGTGCACAATGTCAGCCTAAACGGAAGACTACACCGTAACGCTGTGCCAGAAATACCTCGAGCGGTACGGAGAAGAGACGAGAGTTTGCTCTGAGTGAACCCATTCTCGCTTCGTGCGGACTGTGTAAGTGACGTACACTTGCAGCCGCGTGTTGACAACTCCAATATTCACGAATTTCTTGTTTTGAGGACGAGTTTGATTACCCGGGAGCTGTTGAAGTCGAGAAAGGCAATTAAGGGCCACAACTTTGTAACGAGTGGCTGATTGTGGAAGCTGTAAGTGAAAAAATTGGCCGCCGATACCGTAATCGTCGCGACTCAAGTAAGAGGTGTTAAATTACTTGATTTTGCCGTAGATGCTAATGTTTTTCTGTTCAGGTTAAACTCGGCGTGTTGCCAAGCTCCCCGTCGATGTCTTGTTCATGGGCAAGAGTGATGGCGAGGTCCTTTCCACACACTGCACATGCATGGCCGGGAACAGCGAAGCCTGCTCGCATCCCACTGTGCTGTTATTCTACGTGGAGTACGACGCACCTGCACGAGAAGAGCGCTCCTCCATTTAACACGTCTTACTTGAATGACGACGACGACTGTGCCGGCGGCGACTTTCTTCACTCACGGCTCCCGCACCCAACCACTCTTGACAAATTTGTGACCCTTAAGGACTTTTCTGGGCTTCATCTGCTCCAGAGTTTTCAAACTCGTCCTTGGAACGAAAAATTCATGAATATCAGAGCTGTCGACGTGCGACCGCAAGTGCACGTCGCTTACACAGTCGCCCGCACAAAGCGTGAATGGGTCCACTCGAAGCAAATCCTCGTCTATGCTTCGTACCGCTCGAGGTCTTTTTGGCACAGCGGTGCGGTGTAGTCTTCCGGTGAGGCTGACATCGTGCACAACACTTCTTGGAGTCAAATTTGCGTCGCGCTCGCACTCGATCACGCCTGCAAGCAACGCCAACACTCGCAAACACGACTGCTCTGCTGCACTCCCCCTACCGCCTCTGACAAAAAATGGCTGCCTAGAGTCCATAGCGTCGCCGCCGTTCATGCAAGCTCCCTATAACTGACAAGGAAATGTGAAGCTCGAGATCTGGCACAATTTGGCAGCAGGCTGCTACAACCTCTTTAAACTCACCCCCAATGAGACATGCCCTTAACCATGCCAAACACAGAAAGCAAAAGCACAGGGAAGCAAGAAGGCAAAGAAATTGCAATAATAGCAAAAGTTGGGTTAGTTGGTGGTGCATGCTTGGGATGTAAAAACAGCGCAAAAAATATAGACAAGGACAGAGGAAGCGACGACACCGCGCTGAACTTGCAACGAAACTTTATTGGAAGACACACGCACATATATCATGCAGTCAACCCGGTCTCGTGGCAAAGCAAAGGCGTCTGCGCAGCATAGCAAACAAGGTACGAAACGTGTCTAATGATATCATAGTGAACAGCAACACGTGTGTAACAATCGTGAAAAAGCAAAAAAACACACCTTCATACTCTCCAAAAACATACGCAACAGTCCGTAACAAACTAATAATCACTTTAAGACGGCAGTGCTGAACACAGATACCGAACCTCCATTCGGAACCTCCAGGTTCGGTACCTGGGTTCAGCGCTGCCGTGTTTAAGTGATTATTAGTTTGTTACTGACTGTTGTGTATGTTTTTAGCAAGTATAAAGGTGTGTCTTTTGCTTTTTCACGATTGTTACACACGTGTTACTGTTCACTAAGATTAGGCATGTTTTGTACCTTGTTTGCTATGCTGCACAGACGCCTTCGGTTTGCCATGAGACCTGGTCGACTGCATGATATATGTGTGTGCGTGTCTTCCAATAAAGTTTAGTTGCGATTTCAGCGCGGTGTCTTTTCCTCTGTCTCTGTCTATATGTTTTGCGCTGTTTTTACATCCCAAGTCAGCAAACAATTTACTCAATCAAAGGCTGCAAATGCATTAGATAGAACATGCATAACATTATCAACCTATTCAACTTTGTAGGATAGCTGGTTAGTGATCTTTAACGAAAATGACAGACCTGCAATACACCAACAAATGAAGCTCTACTGCACAAAAGAAGGTGGACAATGTCATTATTTTGCATACATCTGCATTAGATGAGACACTTCCCCAATTACTCTAGTACATAAAATATTTGATGTGAAAAGAATAGAGCAGGTTAATATAGCAAAAAAGCTATCCTGCTCTCATCATGGTGGATGAGCATGAAATCAACACAGTGTGCTCCAACAGGCTCTGAAGGACAACTACGGGGGCATTTAAAGGCAATGCTCTTTTCAAGGCTTACCCCTATAGTAGGCTTAGGCACCACTCTTCAATGCCAACTGTTTTCGTTGATAAGATCCCGACAATGTCAGCGACCCATCATTCTGACCATCGGCCAAACACGCAGCACAAATGCTACAAAATACTGCTTGTAGCACTACTTGTCATCTGGCCTCTCCAAGCAATGATCGGCACATTTATTTTTGCACAGTTTTAGACAATTTTCATAAATACATGATATGTAACAAGTTCTGCATGAAATTTGCTGAAGCATGCTGTAAATCAATGCTTCAAGTCATCCAATACTGCGGGGCACGCTTTAAGAGCCCAATGCTGGACCATGCACAATGTGGCGAGATTTTCAGCCCAGAATTTAGCCCAAATAGTGGGGAACACTGCGAAGGAGTACGGATAGAATCACTTCTCTAGAGTAGCGGAGTGCCTGGCTGTCGACACTGTTGTTGGCCGCAGCGTCTACCTCGCGTTTGCTACAAGCTTCCGTTCATGCTTGGTACCATTATGGCTTTGGTCATTGCATATTTTTGCAGAAAACAGTATCTGCAGTGACCGGCAGAGCACTCCACACAAGTGTGATTCCGTCTGTACACATGCAGAAAATTTTGCTGCCACTGCAGCTTCTAATGCCACAGCATTCACTACACGCAAATGTGATACGCACTATGTGCCGCATCGTACAGTTGTAATCGCACTTCTCTACAGCGGTCGGGCACATGGCTATGCACGCTGGTGTCTGTATCTGCGACATCACATTGTCTACGCTTGAATTATAGTGCAAGGGCCTGGTGCAACTAAGACTATATTTGGTATCATCACCGTGTTGGTCTCGACAGACTTCTGCAAAAAACAGCAGCAGAAGTGGCTGAATGCTGTAGACAACCGTGGTTCCGACAGTAGAAAGACGTTATTGGGCAAGTCAACGTATAGGTCGAGCTGCAAATCAATCTACCTTAAACAGCAGTTGTTGTGCAAGGTGTCGCGAATGAGCACAGCACCCACCTGCCAGCAGAATACTCGACAGCTGAAACTTCACTAAACCCGTTGGCCAAGGTGTGGCGGCGTTCCATGGAGCAGGGCTCGCGGCGGCCGGGCGAGGCCTGCTCCACGGCGCGTGGCCAACCGGCGCGCGCAAAGTAGGCGTGCCTGCACTCACCGCAGGGTCTCGCTGAAAGATGACAACCCGGCCACCCTTGTCGCCTGTCGCCAGCAGGTCGCCGTCATGGTTGAACTCCACGCACGAAATTATGTCCGCTGCACGGATAGCAATCGGTTGCTTACCGTCTACAGCGTGGAAAAAGCGCGCGCCAAACAAAAAGATCAGGCACCCATGCTTCACAGCAGACAGCAGAGAACACACAAGAAACGACAAGCAAACAGAGACGCGTAGTGATGCACACGTAGCTACCAACGAAAACGTTACGCCGGTACACTTCAAAGCGTCCGCGACATCATCGAAAAAAGCCGGCCGCGCGGCCAAGGTCACTTTTAGCGTCCCCCGCCTTTCATCAAAGAAAGGTCTGTAACCGCGCCCAGAGACCGTCCTAAGCTCCTTCCGATATTTCCATCGAATGCCTCTCTCCGAGCTACCGTAGCAAAGACATCGCCAAACCAGGACAGCACTTAGCGGCGAGTCAATATCGGTACATGCAAAAGCGTGCAACATGCAATATAAAGCACCGTAAACAAAAATACATTCACAATAACAGCTCAATGACAAGCAGCACAGGCCACCACGAAAAGCGAGATAAAGCGCAACGCCAAGTTTTCCACGAACTTCTGAAAATTTGACCGCTGCTTAGGCCTTGCATTACGGTAGCAATTCACTCACCTTCGGTTACATCATCGTCTAACGTCCCCTTCACTTGAGAAAAACACCACTGAATATCTCCATTACCTGAAATCACGAACAAATATCCACAATGAAAAGCTTGATGACTTTTCGTCGCTGGCCGGCGTCAAAGCGATTGCCATTTTAGAAGAAGCACAGTGGAGCTGAGTTTTAAATGAGAAACACACATTTACCTGCCATTACGGCCGCAATAAATAACGCAAAAAGTTCTTTGTACTTCTTGAAAAATTAACTAAAAGTGTCAGACGCCTTTAGACACGAAAATTTCATTCGATGGCCTTAGATTCACAAACCAATTGTAGAAAAAGATTTCAAGATGGCACACTGTCCAACAGTAGCGCCAAAATAACGTCACATCGCAATGCACACCGGGAAGGGTATCTTTTTTGAGTATTTTTATCGCAGGGTCGTTCCAGCCGGACGAAACGCCGACAGACAAGACCCTCAAAACACAAATTTTAAGTTGTAACTTCGTAAGTAAGAATAAAAAAAAATAAAGTCGGCAACCCGCGTACAGCACTGCGAGGAACAAATAACCACAAGTTTCGAATCGGCATCAGAAAGAGGACGTTTTTCTCGAAAAGCAAGGATGGCAAGCAGGGTGCGGCGATTATCGGGATGCGGGATAGTTAAAAGCGGGTAGTACAAAAAACAGCTTTCTACTGCTAGTGATGCCCAATCAATCGATTGTACGGGAATGGCAAAGAAGAAATAAAGGAGGGGCGGGGAGGTGCGTCGGATAGCATTTCCAACAGCGGCAGCCCACCTGATAAAGCGCTCTCCGCCGAGTCTTCGCTCGACAAAACACTCTTGTCTGAATCCTTGCGTAGTAGCTGGACATTTAGATCGGCGAAGACAGCTTTCGCCAGCCATGACATCTCACGAGCACGCACATCTCGAGGAAACGCGCGTGCATCAGGTTACTGTGGGATACTTACGCCATCGAAACGTCAAATAAAGACGACGACGTGTCAAAGTGTATTTTATTTTAATGTCAATGTTGCACATCCAGGCCCTTTACGTTCATCGTTAATTACTGCCACCGATTTCTTCGTTCGCCCTTGCAATGCTAAGTTGTCGGGAGCAAATACACAAATTTACCGAGACACGCTAGGTGCGCGTGCTGCGTTTTCAACTGTGCGTCGCCTCGAAGCCGGCATTCGTCACAGCCTTATCAGGGAGTCCGGTTGTGAACGTATGGCGGCGGACAAAGGAGGTATTTTTTACGCGGCGTACGTGACGGGCTAGCGAAGATAAGATGCACGCCTCCTGAACAGCTGAGCGAAAGGCAGGTGCACCGAACAGCTGATAGACGGCAGCAGACGCCGCGATGCGTGTGTGCGGAAAATGTGTTGGCGGCTAGATTGGTGGCTTTTGCTTACCAAGGTGGAACACCACCGACTCGTGGTAATCGAGATGTTTGTCGGTCCGGTTAAACATTAGACGTGGGGGGAGAGGCAGAGTGTTGTGCCGGTGCAAAGGGTGTTGCTGGCGTCAAGGCCGCCGCCACCTAGCGTGGAGCGCACAAAAAAAATGCACTTGCTATATCACGTGATAGGACCGCCATCGCTCATGTCGTGTGGATAAGTGCTTGCAACTGTGCACTACTTATTTGTGCGGCCCTCGTCGAAAGTGCCAGCGGAGCTGCCGGCCCGATCCGTCCGAGCACCATGAATATGCCGTGGAAGATCAAGGAGCTGGTGGATAAAGCGTAAGTAGGTCGTCGGCCGGCCACCGATTCCAGCTGTCGGGTAGGCCTAGGCTGGCGCCGCCGCCGGGGAGGTTTTTTCCTTTCGACTGACGATCCCTCTTTGCGCAGCACCAACATGGTGATGAATTACACCGAGATGGAGGCCAAGGTGCGCGAGGCGACCAACGACGTAGCCTGGGGTCCGCCGGGCCAGCTGATGCAGGAGATCGCGCAGGCAACCTTCTCGTACGATCACTTTCCTGAGGTGATGGGCATGCTGTGGAAGCGGATTCTGCAGGACAACAAGCGCTGTTACCGGCGGCCTTACAAGGGTCTGCTTCTACTCGATTATCTAGTGCGAAACGGTTCCGAGAGGGTGGTCACCTCTGCGCGGGAGCACATCTACGACCTTCGAAGTCTAGAGAACTATTCGTTTATCGACGAGATCGGAAAGGATCAGGGCGTCAATGTGCGCCAGAAAGTGAAAGACCTCATCGACTTTATTCAAGACGATGAGAGGCTACGCGAAGAGCGCAAGAAAGCGAAAAAGGCCAAGGACAAGTACATCGGCTTGTCCGGCGAGTCTCTGGGCTTCAGGTACAGCGACCGGAACAAGTTCGACGATATGGACCACGGGTCGCGCCTCGGCCGCCGGCACAGTTTCGAGGACTCGCCTGACAACAGCAACGACGAGGAACGCGACGAGCGGCCAGGCGGGGGCGTCACGTATCGCGACGAGCCTCGGACACCCAGCTGGAAGCCGCAAGCCAAGAAGCTGGACATGGGCGCCGCCGCGACCTATGGCCGGGAGGCTTCGCCGCCCGCTAGCCCGGCCGCCGCGCCGAGTGTCCCAGCAGCAGGCGACTTGCTGGGCGACATCGCCAGCGCACCGACTACCACAACGCCGACCGCCAACGGCGACTTCGCCGACTTCAGCCAATTCCAAAGCGCTGCGGCACCCCCGCCCAGGTAGGCTAACCTCATTGCCGATGGCGGCCGGCGTCATAGCTTGTCTTCTTTTGCAGCGCCCAAGACGAATTCACGGACTTCGCATCCTTCGCGTCGTCGAGCAGCATTCCAAGTGGCCTGATCGACCTGCCCGTGCAGGCGACGAGCGTCCAACCAAGTCTGCATACAACTCCCAGTGCACCCCCTGTTCTACCAGTGCAGCCTACTCTGCACACGAATCCTCAACCTATGCTACAGGCGAGCCCACTGGCAGGACTGCAGCCGGTGATAGCTGCCAGTCCACTGGTAGGCATGCCGCAGACCAGCCCCATGTCCCCAATACAAGCAACTCTTCAAACGAGTCCCCTCCCCAGTTTACAATCTCCAGGTGCTGGCATGATCGGCCTCCCAATGGGCTTTCCTGTGGCAGCACAGCCATCTGGCTTTCACTTGGGCTACCCCATCTCGCCCCAAGCTAGCCTTCCCTTCCAAGGGTTACCAGGCCTTGTGCGGCAGCCTAGCCCTGGCTGCACACCTCTCTCGCCAAGTCCTGCTGGAGCATCACCGTGCATACTAGGGGGACCAGTAGGTGGCCAAACACCACAAGGAAAGTGTGGGAAAACGTGGGTGGACTCTGGCAGTATAAATATCAGTGTGGACAACCTCAGCCTGACCAGCAAGTATGCAAAACCAGCGGCACCTTCTATGAACCAGCTGGCAGCAGGTAGCTCTTTGGGACGACTGCAGTGAGATTTCCATGGCAGGAATCTCGAGCAGGGTGGGGCTCCAGCCCCTGGGGGAGCTCGTGCTGGTCACATATCATGTGCGGGGCGTCTCTGCCCCTGGACCGGTGCTTGTCTTCCATTGTTTCCCCCCTCCCGTAACCCAGGACAGGCAGAGAAAATTGCGCTCAAGTGACACTGTGGACGACCCCGGGCTGAATAAAGCAATAGAACAAAGCAGCTCCAGGGCCAGCCTGCCTCCCCTCGATGGCCGTATATTTTTAATAAAAGCCTGGCCACTTGTTGATCTGTGTCTGTGGCACTAGTGACTCTTGGGGGGCTGCTGTTGCTGAGTCTTCTGTTGAGCCTGCAGGCGCTCCAATTTCTCCAGGCTAATGCTCTGCAGAGGCATCAGCTTGGGCTTGCACAGGACTGGCTGTGCACTGGTCTCGCGGAACAGGAGCCCTCGGCTGGGCACCACTTCATGAACCGCTGCTCCTGCAGAATTGGAGCCAAGTTGGGGGACGGTGGGCTTTACAGCTGCTTATCTTGCACATAATGGTAACAGCTATGTCAGTTTGCCTGCAACATCCACTGCTGCTGTAGAAGTCACTTAATACTAGTGAGCAGTATCTAGTGGCTTCTAAAGCTGCACGCCTCTTTTTGTTAGACCCATGACATTTCATCTGAAGTATAAAATATAGCTGCTCCAGCAAACATGTTTTGACTATGCAACCCATTCAAAATAAACTGATACAGTAACGTTTTAGCCAGTGTTATGAACAGAAAAATTGGACTGGTAATTCTGCCCTGTCTAGTGAAACAAATTACTAGATTTACTATAAAATTGACTCGACACCTGTTTCAAACCAAAAGCTATGCCTTCATAGAACAAGCATTTCAAAAAGCATGTTGAATTTTTTTTTTTTTTGCAGCACAGTTGGCTAAAAAAATTAAAAAGTTAGCCTGTCATACTTCTATTAGACGGGTCAGCCACTAGTGATTCTTTTACATACGCGTAAATCTAAACAGTGGCCTCGAGCATATTGCATCCACTGAAACTGCGGCATAGAGACGGGGCGTGCAAACACATGGTGTTGACATTATCGTCCGTCCTTGCTCGTAGAAAGAGTACATCGACTTGACAGATTAGACGGGAATCGATTTCGAAGACCGGAACTGACCATGTCTATGAGAGCTTGTTCCACTGTCAGCAGACCGAATGGGTCAAGGCTTGACATACATCGGTCAAAAACACTTTTGGGTACCGTGACACCACTGCCCGGAAAATCTCAATTTCGGCTGGTATCGCGATGCTGCGCAGGTAGAGGGAATCGCATTGGCGCACAATTTTTCGTTACTTGCACAAAGAGTTAAGATGCCGTGAAGACCTAAGCTGCAGTAAATCGGCGACGACTGTATCGGGAACAGCGGTATCCACACGCGAGCCAAATTATAAATTCAAAATGCATTCGGATGCGTGCTACATACGGCTTACGCAAGGATTACGCTGACAGCTGACCCAAATAAGGGCAATGATGTAAGAGGCGTTAGCACACGCGGTTCAACATTTATAACACGAAGCTTGGCCCCTTTCAGAGCACAATCCTAAAACGCTATTTGCTGTAACGCGGAACCAAAACCGAGCAGCCGGGTTGACATGCCAACGAGCACGCGTCGAAGGCGGTCGACGTTCGCCGCGAAATGCCAGGCTACGTGACCTATATTTTCGCCCTTTCACAGCACACGCATGCATGTTCACGACCGAAAATTGGCATTAAATAATACATTCGATAATAGTCGTACCAAACATTCCAAAAGGAGTCGGATGTTATAACGCGAAGGAACAAACCGAACACGCCTCTTCCGTGTAAACAAAACCGTAACCGTAACAACCAAGCTATCGCCGCATTAAAAAACGATGATGGTAGTGGTGTTGCGGCTGACGACAGGTGACTCGACCAGATGAGTAGAAAATTGGAGTGACTTAAAGTACCGGCACAATTTTCAAGGCGCGATAACTTAAAGGATAGATTGGTGTGGACACCCAAGCATAATTTGTGAACTATCAATGGATTGATTGACACGCGGGCTTTAACGTCCCAAAACCACCATATGATTATGAGAGACGCCGTACAGAAATTTCGACCACCTAGGGTTCTTTAACGTGCACCCAAATCTGAGCACACGGGCCAACGGCATTTTAGCCTTTATCAACAATGCAGCCGAGATTCAATCCCGCGACGTGCGGGTCAGCAGCCGAGTACCTTAGCCACTAGACCAGCGCGGCGGGCCAGTGTCTTTGGATTAGACTAACACATATTTACAATCAATTTTAAAATGCGTGACGTGTCATTGCATGCGAAACGCGCCTGTCGTTTTGGTGTTCTACTACACTTGTGTAAACAACCAACCTTCCCATGCATCGCCTCACGTCATGGTTCTTGCGAGCGTTCTCTCCTAGCAGACCTTGTCAACGGAAAGCGGCATAGAGTTTCACAATAATAATACATGAAACTCTGTGGAAAAGGGGAACAGGCTTGCACGGGAGTACAAAGTATGAACTCCTCGCCTCGACAGTGCATTTTTGGGGGGTTCACGCATATTTTACACGCCTCAGCAATAAAGTTATTTCAATCAATCAGCAGGAAGCCGTAGTTGGAAAGGATTGTTAACACGGTGTTCCTTGGGCGATATAAAACCACCTCCAAACAATTGACCATCGCGCGTTGAAGCGAACGAGCATTCCAGTAGTGAGGAGTGCATCTTTAGCTACATACTAAAACAGAAAATGAAAACACGATGCAAAATTTTTGTGTCACGTTTTAACGCGCTTTATATCCCAGATTAATTGGGGCATCTACGAAAAACTTACGGAACTGGCAGCAACTAAAACTGTTTGGAAAGAGAATGCTGCATTATGCAGAGAAAATGCAGGCGTTCTGACGGTACACGCAGGGTACCAACGTTACTAGAATGGTACAGACTACTACTAGCTACTACCAAAAACATGACCTACTACACTCCTGACCTGTTCAGATAGCGGGGTTCCTATGGGAGCGCGTGTCCCCGCTCTCGTTCAATCGCTCGCCGTAGGTGGCGCTACCTATAACCTGTTCGTCTGCTTCTTTACGGTTGTTTTGTAGGCGCTGGTATAAGAATGCCTGCTTTCTGTGGTGAACTGTCGGCATATATGTGACTATTTCTTCCCATACATTGCTGGTCAAGTAAGCTGTTCAGTGCGCTTAAGAATTTATAGCACACTGGTTGACAAACGTGGAAACCCGTGGATTTACATGATTTTGGACAGCCTATGCGTTGTCGCGTGCATTTTATTGCAAAAAAAATTCTGAATGTCTTTTAGTATTATTATTTCTGGATATTTCTAAATTGTGGATCATAAATTCGCACTACGAGTGCTTTGTTGGTTAAAATTTGACTACAAAGAGTGAAGGTGACGTCAGCGAACAGGTGCTGCCTAGCGCCACGCCGCTCGTAGGTGACGGCCCTAGCGGCAGAAGGTATGAACTAGAACGTGGGCGCTGGAAGAGGTGCTCTCTGGGCAGGTCAGGAGTGTAGTAGGTCATGACCAAAAACCCCTAAAATGTCGCCTTTATTTACCCCAAAATCGATCGCAGCGCTTGCAGTGGCCTTTTTTGGGTGCGCGTTGCGTGAGGAGCCACAGGGTTATTGGGTTTACTAACCGCATTACTGGGACAGGCTCTAGGGCATGGGCTGGTAGGTGTTCTGTGGCATGGGTGCATAAAAGAGGGAATGGGCATGAGCCTGTGAGCCATGCATTACAACTGCTAGAGCTAAGCGCGAGGGTCCTGTTATAAGTTTGGTTCGGAGTTTAAATGCACTGGCGTCTGTTATGCACGCGATTCAGTTACTCAAGCCAAGAAGGCCATGAGTTGGTGAGTGAAACATCTTGCAGCAGTGCGCTTTCTGAGTTAAAGATCCGACTTCAGAAGTTTGAAAGGAAAAAAAGCTGCGCCAGCAAGTTGACCTAGTGCGATTCGAACTTGTGCTTTCTTTCAAGGAACCCACTGAAGCGATCGTCAAAGTCGTCGAAGGGCTCATCGGGAGCCGAGCTTGTGAGTACTGATGAGTGCCGTTTTTTTTTTTTTTTTTTCCTCACGTATATCTTTCGACAGGACGAGAAAACTATCGAGGAATTTGTGTCCAAGTTCGTTCGGTAAGAGCGAAGATCGAGTGGGTCTACTGTGACATTCATTTGCCGTGATTCATTTGCCGTGCAGACTCGAGAGGGACACGAAGAAACTTCACAACGACTCGAAGAAGTACGAGGACACAATGCTAGGTATGACACTTGCGCTATGTCCGGCGCTTGCATCCGTTCTAGCAGTCGTCGAACGCTTTTGCAGCCCTGTACCATTGCGAGAAAAAAATGAGCGGCGACCTGGCGAGTGGCGAACTGTGCCACGAGAGTCCCGAACTGCGCCGTCTCGTCGAAGAATGGCTCGGCTTTGCGTCCTCCATGGACACGGCCGTCGATGACCACGTGAGTTCACGTTCAGTCAACAGTGGCACTACGTGTCGAGATTGCTGCACAAGTTTTTGCACGCCACGCCTTTGCATTAATTAAACCTTTCAGACGCCACCTACGAGGAACTGTCTGTAACTGTGTCAAAACACCACAACGTTCCTTCGAGGCACTCAATATTCTATTGAAACAAGAATAATGGGACAATTGTTGAATTTGTGTGCAATGGTAATTCATCCCAATTAAATATCTCGTTACCCTGAAGTCATTGATGCTTACTTTTGGCATTAACAGAATAAAATCTCAGGCTAGGAACATAGCGCAAATGCATTTTTGGTTATGTCCATTTTGAGGCAAAGAAAATTCTGCTTCACGCATTGCTTCCAGGAAGCGGCACGTTGCACAACAAGTCGAACATGGTAGTGCCTTCAGAAAAGTAATAATTTGTACAAGTACGGTGCAAAATGAAGTTAAATGAAGATAAATTTATTATGCAGGAAGTTCAATTCATCCTAAGTACAATATATCTTGCCTTTTTTACCCTCTACTTGCTGGTGGACACCTTGTGCACATAGCAACTCAAAGGGTTAATGATCATTTGATATACCAATTAAGAGCAGGGCAACTACACCTTTGAAGGCAGCTGCATTACATAGGTCACAGAAGTGACTTCCCCACTTATTCTTCTGTGTGCACCAGTGCACATGAATTTACAGACCTTGCACCACTGTATTGTAAAGCCTTTAGTAATGCAGAGATCATGAAATATTTGTTGAACTAAATTGGCCAATGTTTTTGCAGCTTGTGGCCATCAGGCGTTGCTTAGTGGATCCTATCAAACGGTAAGTACATTTATTTGGCGAAAAGTATACAATTCATGTTGAGAGCTCTGTTGAAAACTAAAATGAATGCTAGGGCATGTTGGTACAACATCTCCGATTAAAAACTTGAAAGACAGAGCTCAAGTTAAAGGGGGACACAAACAACAGCAGTGTTGTTTGTGTCCCCTTTTTTCTTGTGCTTCATCTTTCGCGCTGTTTTGTTTCCGAGATCTAAAAAAAAGATGCTTTGAAATCGATAGCAAGTCCACATCACACTATTTTCCACAACACCACCTGTGAATTCAGTAAACTCACCATAGCTGCATTACTTTCAGACTTCAGATCCATAAAAAACTAGTTATGCGTAATTACTTAGATCAATGAACTCGATGTTTCGGAGCTGGGCTCGCTCCATCAGAGGCAAAATGATTTATTGATTGATTTGTGGGGTTTAACGTCTCAAAAACACCATATGATTATGAGAGACACCGTAGTGGAGGACTCCGGAAATTTGGGCCACCTGGGGTTCTTTAACGTGAAAGGCAAAATAACAGAAGACGCAGCAGTGCTTATATGTTCTTGGGATGATGAGACAGGCATTGCTGAATTCTTTACTCCCGCAAAATAAACCTGCCTTCTTTCTTTGAGGTCATACTGTCGTTTCTGGTGATACAGTAGTTGAAGAATTCACTGTGTTCTGCCTCAGCAATTTGGCGTAACAGTGAACACAAAAAACAGCAGTATCTCATCAAACAAAAAATGGCACTCATAACAAGGAATGTGCAGGTTATAAAAAATTAACTTATTAACAGCATTGTGGCAGAACACAGCTCTCTGTTGAGGTGCTGAATGTCATTAATGAGTTGCCAGGTCCTTTCAAGCAATTAATTCCAGCCAGTTGTGCTGAAACCAAGCCTGTAGCTTACAAAAACGGTAAGATATATTGTATATGACAAGAAGAAATGCTAAATTCATAACTTACTTGACAATAAATTCTTACATAAGCTGCATTCTGTAATAGTTTTAGTACATTTTTAAAGAATGCCAGGCATTCTTTATATCATATTTCTAAGAATTCCACAAAATTTTTGCTAGCCTGTCTAATAACTACTGCTGTGCCTCATTATCTTGGTTCTCAAAGGGATTGTCATGCTTAGTTTTTCAAACAAGTTTCCCCAAGTTTCCACCAGCCTGGCAGGTTTCTTTTAAACGTATTCCTTTGATTCATCAGATGTGTTTTTCTTGTTCTGTGCAACATCACTTCAAAAGTGTTATAGATAGTTTAGGTGAGCCTTCGGTAGAGGAATTGCCACCTAACAAAAGCCTGCACAAGTCATGAGGGAAATGTATTAAGCCTTTCACTGCTCTGCACCTTCCTACTTGTTTTTTTTTTCATGTTGTGGAAATTTTGTACTAATGCAGTAGGGTGCTCTGCAGGACATATAAACATTTTTATTAAGCATTATTTCATCAAATGTAAAGTTAGACTCTTAACAAGCAAGTTAACAATTGTGTGTAAGTTATACATAATTAACTTAATAACAAAGTAATTAATCACTAATTAAAAGCCACGTGGTATCTACTTTTGTCGTACTCTGTATTCATCAAAAGCTCCCCAATTTTTTTGTTCATCAAATTGTGTGCACACGGTGCACATTGGCTTGACATGGCTACGCTGCTGAGATGCTGGCAGAGGTACGAACCAGCATGGTTGCAGAAAAATGTGCTCCGTCTCTTATAAAAAATGTAACTACGAAATTAGTTGTTTATTCAGTCTCCCCACAGATGATGGGACACACTTGTGTTATTTTATTTTGCACGAGTTGTCTTGCGAGTGCCAGGAACACATTTAGAGAGGCTAAATGCGTATACTCTGGATTGGCAGAGCTTGTGCATGTGTGTGTGGTCACTTGAGTTAGCTCGGGATTGACAGTGAAAAGGTATATGCTAGTGCTCATTGTACTGTACGCACTGTCCTGCCAATGAAAAAAAAAAAAAACATTCTACATTGCATTTTATTTGCGCACACCTATGGCATAGTGTATCATTATATTGACCGATACTACCTGAGAACAAATGAGCCTCGCCCACACCAATCGTTCTTCACGCCGAGAAAATTTGCATAAATGCCCAACACAATTGCAGTTGCTCGTTGACGTGACTACAAGAACCTCTCGCGTACTTCAGATAGACTTCCATACAGGTTCATGTTCCTATCTAGTTTGTGTTTGAAAGCTAGAACTTTCTGGTATATTTCTGCAAAAATTCTATATTCACTGCTCTGCCAAACTGAAATTTTAAAAGAGGACGATAAGCTTTTAATTAATATTATATGTAGTATTCACATTAGCAGTGAAAGTGTACTTATTAGAAATGAAGCCACCAACACGGATGAGTGACAAGTGTACTGCATATCTGGGGTGGATTTTGCACTTATTCTTAGGTTGTAAAACCCCTGTCGTATAGATACTGTCATACAGGGCAACTTAAGTGCACACTGAGAACTTCACTGCAACTGTCATTCACAACTTGTCACACGTGAACACACAGAGACACTCGCTGCAAAGTGCACTTTTCCCCAAACTTGCTTTGCTACGGCGGAGTGTCTAGCCTCTGTAAAATTGGCTCAAGAACTAATGTCAAACGAAGCTGAGTTCATAGCATATTTTTTTTAAACTGTCGTTTTCATTATTTGAAATATTCTTATGCATTAGAACATGTGACATCAACAAAAACTACTTTGATATTCTTGCTCCTTGACAGTTTACAGTAACAGCCTTCCGAAACATGACCAGCACACCCCTACAATGCTGCAGCTGCAGTGTTTATACGTAAAGTTTATTCTAAGGGCTGCTTACAGCTATAACGCATTATCACATGAGGAATATTTCCTAGAATGACGAATATCTGTTGCGCTACTAAAATAGCCATCACCATTACGATCATTTCCAATATACACTTCCTTTTCTTACGCAGCAGCGTGGTGCCAAAGTGATTGATACCCTGAGGGTGTAAGTGCACTAGCTCAAAATTGCACTTAATTTGCTTGTGAGAGACTGAGGTATACCAAATTTTGGTCAGCTTGACCAAAGTACTGCGCACTAAAAGAAGCATACTTTTCCTGCTGTCCATGCCCAGTTACCAGGGTGTGTTTGCCGAAGTTCAGGCAGCGCTGAAACGGCGTGAGCAGGCAGCCCAGGAGTGCTTGCGCCTGGAGCAGCGTGCAGAACGACTGAGTGGGCGTGAGTCAACAGGTGCCAACCTTGCACGTCTGAGCGAATGCCGACAGACTCTAGAGGCAGCTAGGGCTGATCTGGTCACCCAGGGAGCGCTACTGGCACAAGACTTGCCTCGATGGTATGCAGCGAGCAGCCTCTATCTGCAGCCATGTCTTGAGGCTTTGGTGCATAGCCAGACACTGCATTGGGGGCAGGCAGCCACCCGTGCCCATGACCTCATGGCTCCTGGGACGCGCAGCCCTGTGGAACAGCAGCTGGCTACTGCTAGGTCTCTCTCAATTGTTAGCCTCCCCACCTAGGCATACCCATACACTAATCGCTACTCTGTGCTTCAGTGTCTGCACCACACTGTATTGAGCACCCTATGATGCAGAACCGTCCTTGTTGATGCTGGAGGCCTAATGATGTTTTCCTGCACTGTTTTGTGCGCATATAGCTCAAGACTGGTTGTTGTCTATGCACATATTTACCGTTTTGTTATATAAGCCATAAAATTCGAGAAAAGAATGTACTTGTTTATTTATTAAAGGGACTTTCCACCACTCAAAATATGTCCTTGGATTGTGCAGAGAGTGAGAAGATTGTACATGACATCAATGGAAATGATCATGGTTGTATTCAACAAATAAATCCAAGCAGGGTGTCAAATTTCTTTTTTTTCTTAATTTGGCTCAAAAAGTTATGCAAGGCATTAAAAAAAAATCAATGGAACATCATGTATTCAAAGAAAGAAATTTGCTACACTGCTTGGATTTATTAACATGTTGTCAGAACATGTACTTTATGCACTTCAACAAACTTCTCTGCGGCCCCGCTGCGGTGGTCTACTGGTGCTCTGCTGCTGACCCGCAGGTTGCGGGATCGAATCCCAGCTGCGGCAGCTGCACTTCCGATGGAGGCAAAATTGTAGGCCCGTGTGCTCAGATTTGGGCGCACGTTAAAGAACCCCAAGTGGTCGAAATTTCCGGAGCCCTCCACTACAACGTCTCTCATAATCATATGGTGGTTTTGGGACGTTAAACCCCACATATCAATCAATCAACTTCTCTGGGTCAGAGAGCAATTCCTTATCTACAGTTAGTGTGTGAAGTGGTGGAAATGAATGGTGCACAAGAAGTTTGCATTGGCTGCACAAAGCGTGCCTGTGAAAAAAAGTGGCCATGTTCAAGTAATAGAAAACCCAATGTCTAATGGAGTAGATTATGTTTTAATAATGGCTATTATAATAAGAACTTCAGTGACAATGCAGTTATAATGCAAATATCCAGCGTATAGCAAAAAGTGCACATTCCATTTCTCATTTTTACCACTATGGCATTATTATTGTGTACAGTTATTGGCATTATGAAGGGGTAAAACTCGTCCTTAAGTTTGTAGCATTAAGCTACAAGGAAGTCCATGCGAATTTCTCAGAGAAAAGCCTCTTAGCAGACGAAAAAGTCATCCTGGTCAGGGTTTCAAACCAGAGACCACCTTTCGGGGCAGTCACTTTATCAGTTGAGCGCTATCCAGCAGGCTAGCCAGTGATAGTGCGAGAGCGAACTGACAACGCAAACCACGCGTATACTATATGGCAAATCAGTTCGGTGAAACTCTCAAAGTGCAGGAAAGATTGTGAAAGGAATAGTAATTCGACCATTTGTAACACAGGACCATACAGAATTCCGTATGGGTTCTCAGAAAGCAAAGCTTCCTAAAGCTGTCCAAAAATTTGTTGCTAGACATGGGTGGTCTTTTTCATCGCCCTTACTCCACCTTGAAGGATTTCACAGATTTTTGCAAAAACCGGTGTTGTAGGCTCCCGTACAAAGTTTTATAAGGGCTTCTTACCAGGCTTGGAAATTGCAAACAAACAAGTGCAGTGCATAGAATGCTCAGTAGTGATTGTGTCTGCAAATTATAAAATGCCAAATGCCCTCCTTTCAGCAGGAACTGCATTTTGTTAAAGTTAGTACATATGATAAGCCCACGTAACAGGCATATTGAACACTCATTGTTTGTTTGAAATCGCAAAGGGGCTTGAAACATTGTTTACAACAAAGGGCTTGAAACAATGCGAAGAGTGCAACAATGCCACTACAAGTGCACCAAGAAGCAAAATAGAGAAAAAAGGAGGTGCAGCTCATCACATCAACATGACAAGCTCCCTTTTCTCTAGCACTTCAAGGGACCCTGAAAAGGTCTTTTTATGTTTTTGCCAGCGTTTAGGCTGGAATATTATCAAAACATTTGCACCACAAATTTAGTGACATGGCATGTACCAAGGCCGCTACGGACAATTATATCATACCCTCCTTTCTCTGCCTGGCCTCCTCAACTCGTGAGGCACGCTAGCATTGTCGGCAATTTTACAGCTCTCATGGGAGGGCTTGACAATTTGAGTTTTTACTAGTCTAGATTTCCGAAATGGCACGCTGACAGGTTGCGCGCAGTCTCAGAGGCCATCAGATAGTGCGTCCAACAGCACGCACGCCGTCTGGCAACAGATATGAAGATCGCAAAGTGGTTTATATCTGCTCTGGCAGCTGCCGCCACCCTATCAGCTGATCTTCCGCGCATTCTACAGCTCATGACAGCCAATCAGATCAGCAGCCACGTAAACGTGGCTGCTGATGTGCTCTGGCCTCGTCATGGGCAGTTGAAAACGTGTTTGGCCGAGTCGCACCGATTTGCAGTGATTGGCAACTTTACAGAATTGTCATAAATTACTCAGTTCACGCAGAGAGCTCAAATCAGTCTCTAAATAACCCTTGGGACTGGGCGTACCAGCCCATTGTGTTTGTATAAAATAGCCAGAACCATTTCAAGGTCCCCTTAAAAAAATTCAAGAGTCATGCTGCTTGAGGACCCAAGCCAATGCAAAGGGGAACGTGATGCTCTGGCTGGGAAGCATGCTTCCTGGAGGCATCAAACAAGGCAGTTCAGCAAACATGGCCAATAACGCGCAAGTTTCAAAAATTTCTTCCGTAAAGTTCTCCCCTGATGGCACTTTAAAACTTCCAGTGTTTTGGAGGAGGAGAGGTTGAGGAAAGAAAAAGACATCTGCAGCCCTAAATGGGAGCATGGCTCAGCACCTGTAGGGAAAATTTGCAACGAAGCCTGGTGAGTAGCCCTTTAATATGACAAGACTATGCAGATTAAAAAATTGTTTCAAGGATCTCTACTAGTATATTAGATAAATCGCTGCATGCTCAGACACTTCAAATGGCAAGCTTCCTGTCGTGCTACAAAATAGGCAATTTAAAAACTGTGTGCATCATTTTAGATTTACATGTACAAAAGCACATCATGGTTTGTGTGGCATGTGGAAACTGCACATGATCACTGTCAACGTCGGAGTTAAACTACAAGGTGTTCAGGACGCTCTATATAGTGCAACAAATTATTTAGTGAAACTATAGCAGTCATTTACACTAACATTTTCAAGCAAGCTATTATAATATAGCAATTCTATTTTTTTTACTTTTGCACAATGGTCTGCTCCACTTACACTTTAACCAGGATTGGCTGGTTGCGACTGATGGATAGGGAATAAATTTCTATGGCCACAGTGTTTCTGAAGATTTATTTTCAACTGGCATTAGTCTTCGTTTGCTTAACTCCTACTTCTTCAATGGGCTGCTTGTATGTATGTGTTATCGAAGGGGTACATGGGTGTAAATATATGGCTGACTAAGCTTATTTACCGAGGCAAGGGTTGTTGGCACAAAGACTCATCGGAGTGACGCACATTGTGCACCTGTGTAAAAGTAATGTGTAGATGATACTGATTTCAGTAGCACTTGCACCTCACAAAACTGAAAATAGTTTATGTGAGGTTCCTGGGCAGTTTTCGACATTCTCATTTGCACCTTGGAGCACAAAACTTATTAGCACCTAGTGACGATTTTTAAGCTGCATATCTCCAAATGTGTGCTTATAAAAAAACCCAATAAATTGTATTTACCTGAGAGTAACTCTATTTAAATGTCGTGTACATTTATACCAATATACAAAGAAATTTTTAGCTTTTTGCTGCCGAGTGTCTCGAATTCATGACATACTGAATAACTTCGAGCAAGCAAGTCCCGAAATGTGTGCAGCCTTTAAAGGGACACTAAAGTCAAATAACGATTTAGACCACAGCGAACGCTCAATGTATGATGACGTCTAAAACGACAATATTATCAACAGCAGTGCCCTACTTACCGAGAAATTGAAGTAAATGCACAGAATACAAGCGCTGCAGTCGGGACATTTACAAAATGATCTCGATGACATCAGACGGACCGCCTACAATTAATCACTAGTAATCGATCTAACTGCACTAAATAAAGAATGTTCCGTGCATTAAGAGACGCAATAAAATGCTGCTTGTTCGTCTCTGTTTGATTCATGGAAAAAAGAACTGCCGGACGTTACTATTCCTATGGGGAATGGCGCGAGCGGTTCAAAAATTCAATTTTCGCGTGGCTACACGGGACAGGTGGTGCCATCTAGCGGGGTGCAGTTGAAAGAAAAGTGCAATCTCGAAGCCAATGGTGGGAAATTGATCAATGGCCGTTGCTGCTGCTGTGACTCCGGCTGCTTTGGGTCTGCTGCTACTAGCGCAGTAAAGCCGGCCAACGTTGTGCACGGCAACAGTGACGTGAGTCAGTCCGGTAGGTCCGCTTCTTGAGGCAGGTAATTTGAAGTGCGCTAACTCGATGCGGACCACTGAAACGCGACATTTTAAAATAGGTCCTTCCTTGGCATAAAAGTAACACTATGAGATTTCTGAACCGCTATTTCAACAATCAACGTCAACTTAATAGTTGCCTTTAGTTTGCCTTTAATTCCGGCTGTAATTAAGTCACGGGGAACACAGCCTTTCAGCATAAAAAATCTAGCTCCATCTCGTCTCGGATACTTTATGCTAGAACGAATTGTTTTGTAGCTGATGGCAGAGAGCGCGAAGTGTGTGCAACAGCTCTCACTTATTTGTTCCTTTTTGCTTGTGTGACAAATTCAATCTTAAATAATTTTGTTTATTAAGTGTGTATGCACCCAAGAAGCGGCACACAACATGTTATGTAGTTCCGAAGTACATTTTTTTTTTGCTATATGCTCACTTTCAAGGCATAAAGATAATTCACGACATACATAAAAGGATGCATTAAAGTTGCATTTGAGATAATTTAGCTGCAGGATCATTTGAAGGTTGCTATTTAAAGCCGGAAAAAAAAACAATACTTCGTTTGGCAGTTTTATAGCTTAAGCATTAAAGGGTTAATAAATTCAGTTACTAAACACAATTTTCTATACAACATGTTCTTCAAAGAGTATAGATGTGTGCAGGCAACTTGTACATGGCTTAGCGTTGCTTTTTAGGTAAGATGAGTGATTTAGCAAATGCAATACATTATCAAACATTCAGACACAATCCCAAATTTAATTGAAGTATGACACCACAGCAACTGGAAATAAAACATGCAGCCTCATGGTGATCTGCAGAATACCACAGCCATCCAGTCACTGTGACAGGTTGGATAAAATCAAAGTGCGAGTTCAAAGGCCCTGTGTAATTGCTTAGAGGGGCCCCTGCAATAGTACATTATGGACACATTTATACCAGACACAATTACATCACTGAATACAAAAAAGTATTATGGACAGTTTTTCTCGAGTATCCAGGTGCAACACAATCATGGCATCAATTAGGGGTGGAAAGGTGGCATATAATTGCCAATGACTTGTCAGGTGGTATCCACATTTGATGCGCTTGTTCCTATACAATACGATTGCGCACGGCAATAGGTGTAAAAGTTCTGTAGATGTGCAGTGGCAACTCAGTAGTTCACGCTATGTCTATGTACTGGAATCTTGACACCATATTAACCGTTTGTGCGATAGTGGTATATACATCCCACTTATCCATTTGCTGGAAATGTTTTCTCCCACATCACCCATTACAATTAGCACAATGCAAAGTCACTTATATCTTACCTAAGCCTTCTTAATCTCAAGAAAAATTATTTTACCATTCTATCAAAGGGTTGTCATAATGTTACAATGGCACTGAATTTCGGTCAGTTTTTTTATAGTAGCTTCAGACACCACCTTTTTGATGATGATGATGTAAAGGTGGTGTTTTCGGCCAAAAACAAAATAGGAGGAGTGGGCGCATTGGTCAACCAGAAATGTGACAGAGTGACCAGCGCACATAAGGAATGCAGCATAAAACATAAGCTCAAACTTGTTCAATGTGCACACAATTTGGTGTATTGAATACCTTTGTCGTGTGGGTGTGTATATATAGGGCAGGCTGGCAGGTGCATTAACACTAGGCTAAGGGAGCATATGTCAAGTCTGAAAGGTCGCCCTAACACCCATTTGGCATTGCATTGCAATGAGTGCGAGTGCTCTCCTTGTTATCGCGACACTACCTTGGTATATAGGAATCGAAACAAGAAGCCGAGAGATAATGGAAGCTTATCTTATAGACAAGCAGAAAGATAGGTGTGTTAGCCACCCTTCGGTAGCTTACTAGAGAAAGAAATTTCGCTCACGTCTGTTAATCAATGCACCTGTTATCATTATTTGTGATATGTGCGCAGTGCATTTGTTTTTTGGTGACCAGAGAGCACGGATCCGAGGGGTATAAAGTGAATGTTTTTTCGAGAAATAAACCAGTTGTTAGATAGCGCTTTTTGTCTTCCTTTCTATGTCCCTGTGAGCTTGTGCAAAAATTTCAAGATGGGCATGATCTATTGGTAGGCAGAATAATCAGGCATGACCAGTAGGCAAGTGTCTAATAGATTCACTCCCCCACCAGACTGCTGTTCTGGCCACCAATAAGCAACTACAAAAACATATGTGCTTCCACTTGCTGCCACTTTATAGCGCTCTAGGCAGCTGCCACAGGCTGCAAACATGCATGTTCTCTTTCATAAAGCAACACCTTGTAAAAAATTGAATTCTAAAGGAGCCATAGCAAGAAAGCTTAGCAAGTTTCAAAAGCTCTGCTGGTGTGTGTTACAATGATGAAAAATAAGAGAAAATACTTTAGAGATACACAATTTCACATTGGTGTCACACTGCTGGGACTTGAGCACAAAATTCAAGAAGTGGAACTTTGACCTTTGCCTTCTGTAATTGCAATCATCATTTTGCTGATAAATTAATGAGGACAGTTTTAAGGTATGCTAAATCAATATAACATGATTTAACATTTATATTTAATGTTTTGTTACTATTACTGCATTAAGTCTGGCTTTGTGCAATTTGCCTGTGCACACAATTTGCCATGGCATATTGCACGCTGTGGTTTTCATTGCACCTTAATATTTGTTAAATCAGGCAAATTCAAACATGCAATAGAAGCAGACTTCATAATATTTGATTGACTTTAATGTATTCTGGTGCACACTGTTTCCCAAGTGAGACACTGTCCCTGGTGGAGTTAAGGGTACACTAAAGCGAAACAATGAACTGGTTTAGATTGACAAAGTGTACTTTTAGGACTCTAATGTCGTTAATGTCACCATCAAAAGTTCATAATTAGAGGAGAAAATCAAGGTCAAAATACCATTAGAAGATTTTGTGCCAAAGTCAAACAAGCCCTCCCCCCCCAAAAAAAGAACATTCCCTTGCTTTCGTTCTTTCATGGTAAAGCTCTCATTCCAGCTGCCTTCAGGTAGCATGCGAGGGTTACTTGATCATTTGCCAGCCCATCTCCCAGCCTATCACAATATATGACGCTATGTGGCACCACACTGTGAAAAGAGCGTTCCGTACGTGCCGCCTTGGCTACAAGAGATGCTGGTGGTTAACACTTGCAAGATTACAAGCACAGAAATACTCAATGAAGTGGATGGGGAGAACACCTGCCATCATATCTCAATTGCCAGAGCATAGGACCCACCATTGGTAAAGAGGTTCATTAATGCAGTACAACTAATTTACATTTATGCAATGACTGGTAATGTTCCCCATGGTTTCCCTGGTTTTATGTAGTTGTGTTTAGCAGAGAAACAAGCCCCTCAAACCATTCTAGGTCTTGCTTTCATTTAAAATGAATGAAACTTGGTCATTTCTGAAGTTTTGTAAACTACATATTTTGTTGTAGTTATAATGGAGTTTGAAATACAGTAGTGATATCTGTTAGGCACAACATCAATTAGAACTTGGTTATAATTAATCCTGTGTCTAACAAAGAAAGGCGAGCTTTTGTAATTTCCCTTCTTTTGTTTATAATCATATTTGAAACACGATAGGATTATTGCAGATGAAAAATTAATTCCATCAGTCAATTTCATCTAGAGTGAGATTTCACACTGACAGAAAATTTACCACAAGAACAAGGAATGTAGTGCAATATCACAAATAACTGACAAAGAGTCATACATTTTCAACCATTCCTGCGGCAGAAACCATACTTATGGCTCTTAAATGGTGTGCTGTAGAATGAAGACCTAGGAAGAAGTCATAAAGTCAGCATGCCAGTGTTTCTCGAGCTATTCTTAAAGTAGTGACGAGACGGAAGGTGGTGATTGATTCTGGCAATACAGTAAATAGGCACAAACAGCGGGGACTCTGCCGGGCTGTTTAACGCAAAAGTTGCGATTGCGCAGGCTTATTACAAACCTAATTTTGGGAGGATGCCTTGTTGCAGAATGGTTATACACGCATTTTTACTTCAAACATTGACGCAGCCCCGTCCAGCTTGTGACGGCGCATTCTTTGTATGGCTGCTTTCGACAGGCAACGCCGTTAGACAAACACGACCCGTTTGTCAAGGTCTCGCGGAACGGCACTTCACCAGAGGTCACCTTGCCAAATGCAACTGGGGGCGCCCGTAGGTTGGCTCAAGTGCATAAGTTGCACAGCGCGCGCCATGATGTCGCATACATAAAAGCTACGCAACTGTCGTAAGACTCCATGACGACAGCTATAGCGCGAGAACAAAACGACGACACAGAGACAAGAAGGAGACGAAGGACACTTCTTGTCTGTGTCGTCATTCTGTTCTCGCGCTATAACTATCGTCATGCCGTACCAACTAGCCCAAGCTGCCAAACTTCTAAGACTCCACTTACGGTCATGGTTGCAATCGCCTGGCTCCAGGGAATGTTGAGAAATCAGGTCTGCAGAAACCATCTTCGCCTATTTGCACAAATTAACGGATCACCAATACACAAAATGAACTCAAATCTGGCGCCGCCGGCTTCACTTGAGCTCCGCCAACACGCCGCTTTGAAAATTACGGAGCACTGGAAATTACTGACACGACGAAACCATCGCAAACTTTACGTTTTCGCGAGCTCTCTTGGTCATAGAGTTTGGTCTGAACTGCTCACACCACCCTTCAAACTACTTCAAAGCCATGTTCAAAACTTACATTAATGTTAACTGCACGTGTGCCGCGTGTGCACTCAGTGGGCGCACTGCGCTGCTCACGATATTACGCATGATTTTAAAGAACAATCCTCAATTGCAAATAAGTAATACGCTACAATATAAGCTAAAACTAAGAATTGATATATGCAAATCAAAACATTTTCGATATCAACACTGCATTGAACTATAATTTTTCAACGACTTAGCAGGGAAAAATACAAGGTCTGTAAACGCTGTACTAATCTTGTTTTGGTCGTAAAACACGCTGCAACGCGTTTTGCCGGTCGATTTCGGTCTTGCTTTCGTCCCGGCTGCGTGCAAAAACATTAGTGTTCGGCGGGTGTTCTCCACTTTGGCTCGGCAAAGCTGACATTGAAGCAGTGTGCTGCGTTCCGTGCGATCGCTGTTTATCACTATAAAAATGAGCCCGTTCGCGTTCTGCTATTAAACTCGTCGTTCGGAGTGACCCGTCCACAAAAGTGCTGCTTTCCTCATGTGTCTCTAGAAAGTTAGTCATTTTTAATCAAGTGACGCACCGTTTCTCGGTGCAACTGGCCATATACTATGAATGTGTCGCAGCGTTGTTTCTACTTGGGCGCCTTCAAACCCAGCTGCAGAGTGAGTGAACATCAATGATTCACGTTTTATTCCCACTATTTCTCTCTTCGCGCATTAGATATTACTGGAGCCGTGGATTTTCCTTCATTTGTGTACATTTTTCAGGCGATCTTGTTTCGACAAGACGTGCAACATCGCATGCTGGCGCATAGAAAATGCAAACCCATACTTCAGGTTCGCACGTCGATTGAACAGCACGTGAAGTTTTTACACGCACAGTTTTTGCATTTGTTCCTCTAGACGATCGGCCGGCGAGTCCAAGTGACAATCGCACAACCAGCGACCGAACAGCTGACGGAGAAGTCTCGGAGAGCTGTAGGAAAGTGGCTCCTTGCCTGCAGTGGCATGGCCTTCGGTTCCATCGTGCTAGGAGGTGTCACGAGGTGATTGGTGCGCTGCAGTACCATGTAACGCTGTAATGAGCTTATTTCACGCTGTGTCCACATCCATGCAGGCTCACGAAATCTGGCCTTTCAATGGTGCACTGGAACCCATTTGCAGAATTTCCGCCTTTCGGACAACAGCAGTGGGAGCAGGAGTTTCTGAAGTACCAAGAATATCCGGAGTACAAAGCGTATGTATTGAAACTGCACAAACAACGAAGTTCCTTTTCCTACAAGGCATTATTAAGTACGTTATCATATGTCTAAAACATCGTTGGCGCAAACTTGAAAGAAGACAAAAGAAGAGTAAGTCTCTTCTTTTGTCTTCTTTCAAGTTTGTGCCAACGATGTTTTACACAGCTACACGCCAACTAGCCCAACAGCATACGTTGCTACGTCATCATGGTTTATTTATTTAGTTAATCTGCTCTTCCTTTTAGGACAAATTACTCAATAACTTCAGCACAACATGGTGGTTCGTGTGAGTGAGGCAACAAAAGACTGCTGTTGAAAAATTCTATAAGAATTTTTTGCATTTTTTATCTTGGTGGTCTGCTGAAATACTAGGTAATAAGTACAGATGTATTCAGTTTCCAAGTCGTGGTAGTCCTGAAATACAAGGGTTCTTGATGCATGCGTTTACTGTCGTATTATACACACCTGCTATACATTTTACACGCTCACTGTGAATGTGGATCATAGTAGCTGTGCCCTGCCTGTCTCGGCAGTGTTTGGCTTGAGGCAAAACACAGTGCAATAGATGGATGCTCCACATTTGCTTGGCACGTGATGGCCTAATGTTATGCTGTTTTATTCTTAATTATACAGTTCTTTCAAAGTCAGCTGTAACAGAATTATATATTGACAAAATTTTTTAGGAACAATACACACACTGAAGCTATCTTGGTTAAGCTGCAGGGCTGGTTATCGCATTCGCTTAATGCTTGCTGCTCTCATACTGTTGTCACATGGAGCACTGGTGATTGTGACTAAGCCAGATTGGAATCGAATTTCGCAACACTGATTGGCTCCCATGTGCACCTTGCATAAAGGAATCAATCAAGATCAAGAAATTTGATCTATGTCAGGCCCAATAATAATCAAAAGTGATTGTGTGACACTGATATTAAACAGCACACTGGCAGACGAGAGGATGTTAGCGTGGGGTGGTTATAGGTATGATGCAAGTTCCAGTATGCTGCCTTGGATGTCATGCTGAGGAGCCTGACATTCTAGGTCTAAGTGCAAGCATCTCTGGTGTGTTACCATTTCATGTGCACCTAGACTTCACCAGCAGCTTCCCAGCGTTATTGCAAAAGAAGTCGCACCAAGGTGGCTTACAGAACAGTATGAACGGTTGCTCATCATCCACCATGGCCAAAATCCACACGGCCATACGAGGAGAAATGCCAGGGAATTGATTACAAAGTGTTGAGACTCTCAGTGTCCCGTCACTAACATCAATGAAAGCTAGATCTTTTATGATAGAATCCACCAGCACAAAAAAAAAAATTCAGAAACTGGAAGCTAAGTGCTCCGAGAGCGTGACTATGTGATCAGTTTCGATGGCACCTCCATAATTGCCCCGCCACGGTGGTCTAGTGGCTAAGGTGCTCGGCTGATTTGATTGATTGATTTGTGGGGTTTAACGTCCCAAAACCACCATATGATTATGAGAGACGCCGTAGTGGAGGGCTCCGGAAATTTCGACCACCTGGGGTTCTTTAGCGTGCACCCAAATCTGAGTACACGGGCCTACAACATTTCCGCCTCCATCGGAAATGCAGCCGCCGCAGCCGGGAATCGAACCCGCGACCTGCGGGTCAGCAGCCGAGTACCTGAGCCACTAGACCACCGCGGCGGGGCAAGGTGCTCGGCTGCTGATCGCAGGTCGCGGGATCAAATCCCGGCTGTGGCGGCTGCATTTCTGATGGAGGCGGAAATGTTGTAGGCCCGCGTACTCAGATTTGGGTGCACGTTAAAGAACCCCAGGTGGTCGAAATTTCCGGAGCCCTCCACTACGACGTCTCTCATAATCATGTGGTGGTTTTGGGACGTTAAACCCCACAAATCAATCAATCAACCTCCATAATTCTGAGAGCAGCCCAGTAGATAGGCTTCTCTAATGTTGGTATAGTCAAAGCACCTGCAGCATCAACGACTTTTTAGCCACCCTGCCTGCTGTTAATGCCCATGGCTTTTTCAACACGATCAAGAATAAAAACTGGCAGTGAAGTGAGAGAAGGAAAGATAATGCTATTTCTTTGATGACTTCAGCCAAACCCTGAGGAAGGGATTACATCAGTCTGAGGACATTGTGACTGCCTTAAATTTTGGCTGGTACTACTTTGAGAATTCTAAGTTACGTCTCAAGTCTGCCAATCAGTAACAATATGTTCTTCAGCTTCAATAGCGAAATTGGTTATTTTTGTGAAGCTTATGAATGTACCAAGATATTTTCATTTAGTCTAGAAAGTGTGCAACAAATACTATGATGAACAAGTACTCTCTGAACCATCTTTGTAAGGACATGTGAGAACAGCAGTGAAACCATGTATGTATGTATACAGTTATAGCCTTGCAATCATTTTGAAAAGGCCTAGAATTTCATATATGAAGCATTAAATAGATACATAAAGTACTTGCACCTCACAAAAACTGCTAAAAATTATTTGTATTTCCAACAATATTGATATAATTGAATATGAGTTTCAAATAAAAGAACATAGTTTACAAAGATAAAACAGCTATGCAAAATGAAGAATATTAACATTTTCTAATGGTGATTTATTTGTATACCTATTTCAGGTGTCAATTCGTTTTAACATTTAAAATTCAGTTTTCCAACATTTCTAGCATTTTTGTGATCATGATTGCCTACAGCTGTAAAAGAGATTATAAAAACTAAATTCTTCAAGTTTTGTCGCACTGCAAGCTCTGTGCAATAATTCTACAGGAATATTATATGTAATATTGTATATTTAACGTCCATGAAAAGAGTCTATCCAGCCACTTTCAATGTATGCCTGATGCAGAACAACGACAGTTAACCCAGTAACGACATTCTTGAGCAACATCCAGTTGTCCGACTCAATGTTATTCAATCTAAGACTAAATGGGTTCTTAATGTTTTTTTTTTTAAATTTTTTATTGGTGCTTTTGTTTTCCATTCACTATATTTTGGGGAGCATCAGTGTGCATGCAGTGACTGAAGGAGTTACACAGGGTGTGTCAAGAAGTGTGTCCCAAAATCCTCAAAACTAAGGGCAATGGAATATTTGCCTGGTGCCTTCATGACAACTTTTTCTGGAGTGGCAGACATCTTTAGATGACTAGTGACATTGGTTACATGGGTAATTATAGAACATAATTTAATGTTTAATTAGTGCCACCAGATAGGTCAAATGTGAGAGTGGGAGCCCTTATTGCCGCAGTGAGATTTTCAAAGAGCGGCAGCAGGTAATAGAATAATGTAGAATAATGAAATCTTGCCAATTTCATTGGCAAAACTGAAACCAAAATGCAGTAGAGTGCAGAGTGCAACTGCCATGTTCTTTAGGGATGACCTGAATGAGCAAGTGTCCCATCAACCATCGATCAATTTCACTTAATGTGTGCATAGGTTGCACTGATCAGGCATAAATTAACGAATTTAAAACAACTAACACCACTGAAATCGTTTCAGTAAACAATGACTTCATTTCGATATGTGAGGTTTAACGTCCTAAGACAAATATACGATCATGAGAGACACTGTAGTGGAGGACTTAAGAAATTTCGACCACTTTGGGTTCTTTAACATGCACCCAAATCTGAGCACATGGGCCCACAGCATTTTTGCCTCTATCAAAGTACGGCCGCTGCAGCGGAGCAATGGCGTCATTTTGGTAGTGGGCTAGTTGCACTCACTGCACTTCGGTTTTGCCAGTGAATTTGGTTGAATTTCATTACTTTGCAACAATTACCGGAGGTGGCTTTTTCAAAATCCCAAAGCTGCGACGGGCTCTTCACCGGAAAGATTTCAATTCTTCCATTTGACCTGACAGCCTGTTTCCACTAACAAAAAAGCTAAAATTTCTTTAATTATAACTAAATTTAAAGGTTTTTTTTTTGTCTGACACAATATTATTGAGAACTGACAATAATGACAATGAAAGTATTGGGGATGTTATTAGAAGTAATCGTAATGTAAGTATGAAGAAAGAAAATTGGATGAAGAAATAACTTGCCACCGGCAGAAACTGAGGCTGCGACCTTCAAATGTGTCCGATGGGTTAATTGAATAATGTGTCTGAGAGCATTAGATGCATTATTTGAAGGTCGCAGGTTCGGCATACTTTCCTTAGTATCATTATCTGTTCTCATTTTAAATACAGCTGTGGTTTATGTACTTAACTATCTTAAAAGAATACTGAGCCAAAGCTTTAAAAACTGACAAAAAACATCGAAATTCTATTCGGAAGATACGACTGTTCCGATAAACAAGGTTAATTTCCCATATTTTGAAGAGTTGGCTGTATTTTTGATGGATTGTCAGCGTGCAGCGGAGGCACACGAGCGTAAGCCGTGACATCACAATCGCCGAGGGCCATGCAAAGTGCACGTGTTCCCTTCTTCTTCCTTCTCTCTTTGTCCACCTCTCCTTTCATCCCACTCTCCGTCTTTCACAAAAGCTCTGATGCTTTGAGCCAGCCGAGAGCACTGTTCGCTACGAGGGACTGTAGGGGTAGCGGACCATAATGTGCAGTAACAAGTGTGCCTTTTGTAATGGGTGGCTGGCTTTAAACCATGAAGTCATGATAATCACATGTTCTGACACTAGACGGCTCTGTACGCTTGTCCCACTCAATATTACAGTGAAATTTAGATGTTTAATTGTGAAGCCTGTATACAGGACACATGTGTTCATAAAGCATGAATGTTATTTGCGCTGCATTTCTAAACAGAGGAAGTTTTTTTCACTGTATTTCTAAGCAGATGTGTGACTGTGTGGTAGAACACCTGCTTGCCCCACAAGTCATACCCAAAAATTTTCATTATTTACTTTATTTGCATTTTTCTCGATTTTTCAGTGATTGAGATGATTATTTTTTGCTCTAAACCAACAACAGTGAAATTTCTGTGAAACGAGCTCTTTAACGCTATTGCATTAATATGCCTAAAATACCGCAGTGTACTGAAGACTTCTGTTCAGCTTGGTTGTGTGCGTAGTCAATGTTCACATAGATGGCTATCACTGCTTATGGCCATTTATACTAGTCTTCTGTGACTCTGCACTATAACCGTATGCATTCTGAATTTATGCACCAAGAAGCTCAAATATTTGTGTAAACAATAAAATATAGGTATTTGGCCACAGCTAATCATGCTTTTTTCTGAAATATTTTTCAAGAGAGGTTACGGTTTTGCCTACTGTGGTGTTTTGTCTACTTTGGTGTTTAGAGCAATCTGCCAGCTGCTTTATGATGCTACCCTCAGTATTTTCTCCGCTGCTTTTCTCGGCTTTTGTAGGTTCAACCAGGAGATGACACTGGCCGAGTTCAAGCGCATTTGGTACATTGAATACCTTCACCGTATGTGGGGCCGCACTATTGGTGCGGTGTTTTACACTGGTGCTGCCTGGTTCTGGTGGCGGGGCTACCTGAGTCGCCGGGCAAAGGTGCACGTTGGCCTTCTAGCTGTGGGGCTGGCTTTTCAGGGGTTCCTTGGTTGGTACATGGTCAAAAGTGGCCTCCAGGACCAACCTCATGTAAGCCAGTACCGGTTGGCTGCTCACCTAGGCACTGCGTTGGTCTGGTACAGCCTGGCGTTTTGGTCTGGCATCTCCCATCTATCAACCCAGCCCATGCATGCTTCTGCACTGATGTCAGCAACCGTGCAGAGGTGCGCCCACGGAGTCCTCGGGTTGGTGTTTGTCACTGCCATGTCGGGCGCAATTGTGGCAGGCTTGCGAGCAGGCCTCGTCTACAACTCCTTTCCCAAGATGGCTGATCGCTGGGTGCCCTCCGATATAATGGCACTTGAACCCAAGCTGCGCAACTTCACCGAAAACCCAACAACTGCCCAATTCGACCACCGAATACTGGTAAACCTGTACTTTTCATTGTAGACTTATGCAGCATGCCAATAGTGAGTGACACAGTATGTAGTTGTTATTGCCAGATAGGAATAAACTTAAGAGGATTGGTTGGTTCGTACCTTACTCAATAATGAGCAATGCTTGACTTGTAAACACTATTGCTTTTATTAATGCCCCTTCAGACAATGGTTGCACCAAAAAAAATTCACACAGTGTACAAAAGACATGTCCAGAAAAGCTCAGACTATGCCTTCATCATCACCTTTCACCATGTCTACTGCGCGGCATTACCCGCATTGCCCAGGAATCTTCAGTTACCCCTGGCTCTTATGCATGCAAGCTTCCGCATATCATCGCTACTCCTAACTCCCTGCCATTTTTGACAGTGCAAGTCTTACTGTGGCACCCATCCTGTCGCTTTACACACGTTTTTAAGTTTTTACGACAGGGGGCTCCCATATTGAAATGCGCGTGTCTAACGGCCAAGTTTGGCAAAATCACCATCTAGGGCTGGGTGTACTCAAAAGAGCGCGTTATCTGTTGGTGTGAGATCCCTGCTAAAGCCTGTGTTCGCCAATTTCTCGCTTCCTTAGACTTTTTTATGTGATATCGTCAAACCCACTTACCGATCCGTCGCTGTCTGAACCATACAGCGGTGTGCATTTGCACTAGCTGCTTTATATAATGAGCTCCGCTTCTGCGAACGGTGGTGCTTCATCGTCGGTACTAGTAGCAGCAAGCACAGTACTTCCAGCAATTTGTGCACAGGCGGAATCACACTTACCTAGAGCAGCGAAGTGCGTGGCTGTGAACGCTGTTGTCTGTAGCTGCTACTTCACATTGGCTACAAGCTTCTGTTCATGCCTGAATTCTAGCTAAAGAGTTCATGCAATATAACCTTGTTATGTATCATTACATCATCGGTATTCGCATATTTTTGTAGAAAACTACAGCTAATGTCGCCGGCTGGGCGCTCTTTCAAGTGTGGCTCCGTCTGTACCTTTTCTTTTTTTCGGTATCCAAGATGCAGCACAGGAACGTTGTTCTCATCAGTTTTCTTGCCGCCAACGAAATGCCATGAATAGAGCTGTGACGATCGTGAGACGCAGAGCTTCTCTTGATTTCATGACGACACCCACTGCTTCCGCAATTCAGGCGATGACGAAACGTCATGCAGCGTGAACATGTCACACTGGCACTCATCGCATGACGTACTCTGCTGCAGACGCGATATCACCCAAATTGTTCCTCTTGCACCGATTGTTCGCGTACCCATACACGACACAGCGATGTCCAGATGGTCTGGCCTTCAAATATGCTGACTTTCCTGCCACAACAGTCACTTTTTATCGGAGAGAGGCGCCTATGACATGTACTACATCAAAGCGTGCCATGTGCACAGGTATGGAATATGCAGCCCAAGGCATGATGTCAACACTGAGAACATACCCTCGACCTCTGCAGCTCCTGTGAAAAAATGTATTTAGACCAGCAATTACCTGACTTCTGCACTAATAGCCGAAATGGGAAGAACAGTATCTGTTATTGGAGACAAAAATGTTTCGGATGCGTGATCTCCATATTTTAAGAAACTTTTCCGAAATGTGCAGTAGAGCACTTTTTCTTGGTTGTGGTGTCAGGTCGGCAGAAAGTTCCAGACAACTGTCACCTGTGTGGCTATAAAAGCTTCTAATGGATATTTTTGTCTTCTCAAAGTTGCTACTTATGTATAATAATTATCGGTTGCTAGCTGGAAGTACGCATACTGCTACACTCTCAGAAAAGTATTGTACCCTTTTCTGCGTGTTGCAAAAAATTTAGGGCTTCCACATCACAATTTTTTAAGAGCTGACTATCCATTGCTGTTATGTTACTACAAGAGCTGTTATATCCAATACATTAACAAGCACTGCGCTGCAATGACAAGGAAATGTGCTTTGGGCACCACTTAGAGGATTGAGCACCACATGCTCAACCCTGTAGTTGCTGCTATACAAGGTATTTCTTTTTTTAAGGGGCTAGACTCCTTAGGCCCGCACCCCGCCATCGAACCTACCCACCACATAACTGCTCGCTCCCGTCTCGCACCTGTCTTGCTTTCCTTTTAAACCAGTGAATGCGCAAAACCATTGCTTCGCCCTGTCGTCATCCCAGTAATTAGTCCGTTGCCTGGGCTGGCTCGCGCTACGCTGCGTGCGCCGCACAATCACTCACTCAATTGTTCCCGCCACCTAGTGCAGCAGACACTCTCCCCACGCTACCGCCTTTATGAAAGCCAGCAGCGAGATCAAGTGCATAGTCGTTTGCATCCCATTTCAAGGCGCTTCACTCATCGGTTGTACTTGCACACTGAACAACTGCTAGTTTTTTTTTTTAAGACAATACACATTTTGTAAATAAAAATATGACATTCAGGCTCCTGTTGTTTTCACACATGAACTCCACATCAAGGCGAAAATACTTTTGCACAGCTAAAATAATGTTATTGCTACTAATTAAGAAAAATGTGTTAACTTTATATATTGACATGAGTGCATTTATTGTAGTGCGTGGTCATTTATGGCATACCTTCTTATAATAAATAAAAAAATGTTGCACATAGTTAAAGATATTCATCATTGAATTTCAAGGGCGAAATCAAAACTGTCTATGCGCACAAAGGGCAACCTATGCCAGACCGAAAGTGACGAAACCTAAATCGAGGCACACTGAAGCAAAATGTGGTCATAAAAATCAACGAGCATTCTGAAGTACACAAGTACAGAGCTTATCGCGTGTATGCTATCTGAAGTACTTGCCTATTCCTTAAAGGGCCAGTAAACAGGCCAAGACTTTTTTTTTTCACCCCCCAAACAAGCTCGCCAATTTGTACGGTAAATTGTGACAATCACATTTTCTGAATATTACAGCACTGCAAGTGATACAGACCCTACATATTGTAAAACAATTCCCCTATTTCTTGCCTTCGACTGACCAATCCCCCTGATATGCGCTGTGATGCCAACTTGCCCATGGGCAACTTGGCATGCCATTGAGCTCGACAATTGGTCTTTTGCCCTACAAAACGGTGCCTTGGCCCTGCAGTGATGCATATTTAACCGCGCAGTCCGCATTTTCACTTTTGTGTGCTGCCCTGTGCCATTATATGGAGTCTGAGGCTGCTGAGAAGCAGTATTGCCAGAACGAAAGCTTCCAAAATAGGCGTCTTGCTACTTTACATCTAGAGGAAGGGCACTTCTCGCACCGCGCTTTCTCTTTGGGCCGCTATGACATTTTCTCATGTTGGCAAGCTGTGCTTAGTCATTGGCTGTGCACCTATGACATTGCTGACGTCATGTCATGTTGTCAAAGTGGGTGGAGTCACGGCGACATGCTACGCCTTCTCCTCTCTACGGTGGAAAAGGGCGGCAAGGCCGCGTGAATATTTCATCTAGAACAGGACGTTCTAAACCCTGTACTTTTCTTAATATAGTGCGCATTCGCAAAATTATTGCGGCAGCATGTTCACATAGCAAAAGTGTGCACATTTCTCTTCATTACATTTTTGAACTTCAGGGTTGTTTACTGGCCCTTTAAATACTATGAAGAGGCACACAAAAAATAATTTGCCTGTCTGCAAGAAGAAGCGACGCTGTGGCTATCCCCGAGGTTTATGCTTCCCAGACTAAGAAAAGGTTTATATTGCCGTTTTCTCATGCATAGTTCGAAAGAACAGATGAGCACCAAATGCTACGCACAAAAATAAAGCAGTGTGCTAGCACAAGTGAGATGCGTTGCAGATTTTCACAAGAACATATGGCCACGACTTGCCTTGTTTAAAATTTTGTCACTTCCCTGTCACGGGCAGTTATGGTGTAGTGTACCAGAGTTGTCGCGTTTAGTGTGCGCCGAGCACGATCGGTTTCTATTTCACTCTGAAATTCTATGATGAATATCGCGAACTACGTAGAAGTTTTGCAATTAAAAAAAAAAAATAGAGGCGTCATAAGTTATCATGCACTACAACTTTCTTCTATAAACAATAGCACTCTGGTGACTAATTAATGAGTTTCTGCTAATGTAATTTTAGCTATGGGAAAATATTTCTACCTCAACATATAGTTTGTGTACAAAAATGATAGGAGCTTGGCTGTTGTAGAAGTTTTATAAAAAAAAGTTATCTTGAAAAAAAAAAAATCAAAACCCTGAAGACATACAAAGAAATTCCTATTGAATGAGGTTTTTTTTTTTTTTTTTTCTGCAAAAGCTGTTAAGAGATCAAAACAAGGGTCGTGTGTGCCACAGTTGTCTGCCGCCGCCGATGTCCGTAACCACTATCGTTTAAAATAAAAAAACTAAGTATATAAAAACTACCATCGACACAATGGAATTCAAACCTGGGTGCTCTGCATGCCAACCTAGTATTCTACCACTGAGCCACGGCGGTGCTTGAAGCTTCATTGCAAACTGACCCTAGGCAGTCTTCTTGTCGAAAAAGAAATCTCGTAATAATGAGTAATGAAGCATTTTATAACAGCAAAGGAACAACAAGATGTCGAACAATGCAAATTACCTAAGTAACCAGTGGGTGGTCGAATGCTCCAACCCATTACAAAAGCCTCAGCCTTTCATCTTTGTAGGCCACAGCAAAAAAAATTGCGCGAAATTCATTGCACATGTGTGGCGTGCACCACGCTTCTACAAAGATGGCATGGTGAATGCTTCCCTACTGTATGAAAATTATGATGACTTATGGTGTAGTGGGTACCCTGCAAGTATTCTTGTTGCAGTTACCCAAAGGATGTTTAAAAACACCTCTAGAAAGGCCGCTCTTCCAGCTTTCACTGTGGCTGTGCTTGCTGCACGTTTCATGCAGGCCTGGCGGTTTTTTCTCCTTGCTCTTCTGTCTTGAGAACAAAGAAATTTGTCAAATGTTTGCTTTCATGAAAATTCACCTGATTTTGCTTTCATGTTAATTTTGTTTTGAGAACAAGAAAGCACCTGGTTGACCAAACTAAATTTTTTGCAGGGTGAAAGTGTGGTGGTCCTTGTGACTAGCCTCTGGCTTTGGGGCAGGAGGCAACCACTACCACCTCGTGCAAAGAAGGCACTGCACTGTCTTCTAGCAGCAGCTTGGCTCCAAGTAAGAGACGTGGTGGACAACTGATGTACCACCTCGATGTTTTACAGCCACACATTGCAGCAATTTCTAGCCCGAGTTACCTCAGTTTTTAGCCGCACTATTGAAGCTTTTGCTCTTGAATCATAAAATATAGGCCTGTTGCCTTCAAGAACTAAATGAGCATCTAGCAGAAGTGCTTGTCTTGTTGAAATATTTTTCTTGTTAAGCCTGATATTGTGAAAGTGGTGCCTATTACAGTGAAACACCGTTAATAGGTACCTGGCGGAGACAGCGGCGTAACTACACTCTTAGCATACTATGCATTAACCACCAGCTGCAAATATACCTCCTGACATGTGCCATCGTCGTCAACAAAGGAATAAATTTAGCACGACAGGAAATACTGCCTCAAGTGCCTACCGCAAAGCCATTTCTTTCTTTTTGCCAAAGTACAGAAAGGATTCTGTCACTTGCACAACCGCCCAGCAGCACGCGACTAGAAACATTTCGAAACTAGTGCGGGGTCCGGGTTGCGCAACGTGGTACAATTACAGAAAGGCATAATCAGCAGTCCACAATACACGAGCTCCATGGTCTGCTTCTAAGAGAAAAATGACGCAGCTTTTTTTTTTTCTTTTTTTTTTTTTACGCGGTATGTCACTGAGAGCCAAATCGTTTACTGCATGGGTAGTTGCGTGCAGCGCTTCGCCTACTCGGCGCACAACGTGGCTGCCGATCCGCTTGCTGTAGAGTATGCCCACTCTGCTTCAGGCCATGCACAGATGCGGAGAGTAGCTTGTTCGGTTAAGGCAGCGACGACGAGCTTTTTGCAAGCGATGCACTGTTCTCTATGTTGTAGCAGTCCTGGCAGCCGACAGAGGCGCATGCAGTATGGTTAGAAATGCGCTACGCCTGCTGTACGGTGCGCGTGTTAGCATAATACAGCAAGGTTTTTTGGTGTGCGCAACCCGCAGTGCTAAACTCCGTGACAGCGAGCTGCTCGTGTTTCTATAAAGCGGTGCCCGCTTGAACACGGTTCCGCACAATGAAGCAGCAGCGATCGGCGGCTCAGCACTTTCAGGTAGTGGCCTACTAAAAGCGTGCCGTAGGTTTGAAGTGGCGCTACGTCACACGCGCGTGTGCGAGCAAATGCTTGTTGTGATAAGGCTTTTCGTTGGCGATAAGCCTTACCGGCGCGCTTGTCGGTGGTTGCCACCTTGCATTTGTTTTTTTCCCTATGATTACCCGTAACGTCATCGCCACAATTGCGCGGAATTCGGAATAACTGCAGATCGGCTTATCTCCACACTTATCAACATGACGGAAAAACATGTGCGGCATATTTCGGCATCTGCAAGTTCAGCAACGCAAAATTTCATCGCGGTACGCAGCTAGTAGGCACTAATCAGTAGGCATAAGACGAACACTACGGCTGGTCTGCAAATGCATTAGTCTATATAAGACTCGGTCCGCGATTCGTCGCAACTATGTTTTAACCATTAGTACACTTAAAGTGAGTACGTACTAACGAGGTTTGACTGTAGTGAAATTGGTTCCATATCTGAGACAGAAGATGAAGAAGTCTGGTAGTTTCAGATCTGTTTTTTAAATTTAGAGCCTTCTATAATAGAAAAGAAATTGTACATTATGAAGAATGAATGCATCAGTGCATTGGCGAAGCAAAAAATCCTCTCCCGACTGTGTGCATCTTCATCCATCTGCACTGTTGTTCACCTGCTAGGACTCTTCATATCCATAGGTGCCCTTGCTCCCAAAGTGCAGCTTCAAAAATCAGATGTTTCAGATGTTGCTGAGGCATTGCGGAATTTAATTTGCAGGCTACCCTGGGAGTCTCCACCCTCTTGACGTATGTTCCTGTATCGCTCGCATCATCACACCAGGCAGGAGCGGTCACCCTGCTCTCAGTGGCCCTGTGGCTAACCCACGAGCTCAAGCTGCTCAGGAGGATACCAAAGTGAATACGCAAGGCCGCTTAAGTTTGCTAAAGTATGTATTATTGTACCATGTGACAAGAATAAAACTTCCCAGAAGTGACTTGTTCCATGACTGGCTCGGTGACTAGTTTTGGGCACCTTGTTTTATACGGCCTGGATTACTATTCCAGAAATGCTTGCATAGCTGCCATCACAGCAATTCCACTGCATACACACCCCAGTTGCTTGCTTGATTCCCTGCAGAGAAAGAAAACACTGCGGTTATTACTTGGGGACTGCTTGTTAATTACTTTAATATGCCAAGATATGTTTTAAATTGCAGTTAATTGACGGCACTTGGCAAACGGTAGTTTTTGAAACAAATTCAAATTTATTTAATCTCAAAGGTGATGGTGAACTCGGGGGGGGGGGGGGGGGGGGGAAGAGTGTCATTTGCCAGTTGAAGAAAATCAAGGCCTCCCTTATATATGTGGAAAGAAACAAGGACATAAGGACAAGTTTATTTAACAAATCCTAGTACGTATGCATGAACAGCAATGCCATATACACAAACTATATAATACTTCCTTAAAAACTAAATTATGATATCTATGAACACAACAGACTAGATGAATTCACGGTTTCCTTACCTTCAAAATTAGTAATATTGCACCTTATTTTAGATACAAATCTTCCCCTAGTATTACAAACTGCATTTTTCAATTGTAACCTTTCTCAGAAGTAATTTAGTAACGCACTTACCAGAATTATGCCAGATGCTAATATAACGTGGAACTTTGAATAGGTTTTAAATGTACAGTTTTTTTTTAATTAGGTATTCTGGTAGTTTCAACCTCATACAGTGAACTCTCATTAGTGCAAACGACAGTTTAGCGAATATATTTCAGAATTTAAGAAATCCTCAGTGGTTTTCTTAACACATTCTATGCAAAAGTCTTTCAGTTAACCTGCTGAATAGGCAATACTTCAGTTGAACGAACTTTATCAGTAGATGCGTGCTCATTTTTTAGATCAATTCAGTGAAGCACTGGTGTCGCCAGTGCATGGTGTCCCTAATCGCCCATCCATTGGCGGCAGTGCAACAGCACTTGTGCATGCAGCGCCTCTGAGACAAAGAAGTTTTGTGGGAGACAAAAACAAGGCTTGTACGTTTTAGCACCTGCACGGAACTATCAGACAAGGAAATTGTTCCCAGTGTTCACCTGAAACCGAACAAAGACGAATGCGACTAAAAAGTCGAAATTGCTGAGGCAGGTTTAAATCCTGTATCTCTAGCTGAGGCTGCAAAATATACAGTGAACTCTCACTCGTACAAACGTCAGTTTGATAAATCGTAGTTTGATAAATATTTCAGAAAAATGAACTTTCAGAAAATCCCTGGCTGTTTTTCTATGCATCTTATGCAAAAACTTTGAGTTAGGTGAACTTGAGCTGCGGACATTGGCTCATTTTTTCTTATCAATTCAATGAAGTTTTGTGCTATGTTGCACTGGCATGGCTGATGTGTGCACCTCTAAATCGCTCATTTATCGATGGCGATGCAGCATCACTTCTGCATGCAGCACCATCAAAGCAAAGCAGCTGCATGAGAGACTAAAATGCTGAAGGTCGCGAGATCGAATCCCGGCCGCCGCCGAATTTTCGATGGAGGCAAAAGTTCTTGAGGCCCATGCGGTTAGATTTAGGTGCACATTAAAGAACCCCAGGAGGCCGACATTTTCGGAGCCCTCCACTCTCATAATCATATGGTGTTTTTGGGACGTTAAGCTACGAAAATTATATATTATTATAGAGAGACGAAAACGAGCCACGTGTGCTTCAATACCTAGGCAAAGCTTTGAGATTTGCAAATTGTTGCCAGTGTTCATGTGAAACTGAAAGAAGAAGAATGCGACAAAGAATTTGTTATGGCCGAGGCAGCTTCAAATCCTGTATTTCTAGCCGAGGCTGTTAGATATATATTAGGAAGTTACAAAACTAATGTCACAGCGACAAGCTATGCCAGAGGCAGTGCACAAAAACGTAGACTCAATCTCTGGACAGTTTTATATTTTCTTGTGCTTTAAGGGCACCAGTCTACATGAAAATTGCAGAATTATTTTCAAAATAAATTGCATTGCACACGTTTGACTTGATTCCTGCTGTGCCCAACACTGCTCCATATTCTAGTGAATATTCATTTTAGTGAACGTTCAGTTAAGTTAACTATTTCCTTGCATCCGTTGAAGTTCTCTCAATAGAGAGTTCGCTCTATCATAAAGTTGCAAGACTTCATGTCACAACAAGTTGTGCCGGAGGCACGGAGGAAGAAACATTTAGAAGGTGAAACTTCGCTCCTTTAGGTGACCAGGTAATGTCACATTGCCCAAGGGCCAATTCATGCTGGCAGCGTCTTGCGGCAAAAAAGGGAATTGGCGCCATTTCGGTTTCCGAGTGAACCGGTCGCGCACGTTGCACACGTTCCGCCGCAGTTACAAAGGGGGAACGCGAAGCGCGATCGGTCACGCTCGGCCGGTAGCGTTGCTGTTTTTCTTTTTTTTTTTTAGGGTAACGGCATTGTGCCACAAGGTGCCGCCAACTGAATGTTTCTGTCAGAGCATGTCATTTTTGTATTTTATGCGACGTTATCTGGACACCTGTGGACGCCCGTTCTAACGGGAGTTTCACCTCCTAAATATTTCTTCCTTTATGGCCAGAGGCGGTGCACAGGAACACAGACTCTTTAGGCAGCTTTGTCTCTTTTTGTGCAGCCCGAATGAAAATCACAGAACATTTTTCAAAATGAATTGCATTGCACTCATTTGACTTGATTTCTGCTGTGCCCAATGCTGTTCCGTATTGTAGTGAATATTCGGTTTAGTGAGCGCTGAGTTAAGTGAACTATTTCTTTGGGTCTGTTAAAGTTCACTCAAGTGAGAGTGCACTGCAGACTTTTTTTTTGCGTCAGTGCGCCCTACCGCATAAGTTAAATAAAAGAAAGAGTTCACACTGCTAGCTTGATGTCATTACACTGCATATTATTAAATGTGCTAAGGGAGCATTGTAAAGCAATGAACAAAGCAGTTTTTTTACATATTCAAGCACTTCAGCGAATGCAGTCATGTACTCTAAGGTTAAAAAGGCATCCTTATTAGCCTATTAATATCTGTAATCCTTTACCACCAAATCAAAAATGTTTGCATCTATGGTGACGGCCAGGATGAGAAAGCACCTTGTTACAATAAATCACTTTTATAGTTATTCTGGTGGGAGGGTCTAGATTTTAAATCTATAAATAGTGCTTAACAATGTCCATTGTTGAATAGCTTGCATCACTTGTCTAACCCACGTTTCAATGCAAGTACTTGTGCCTATAGTCGGATACAACTTAAGCTGTCCAGACAAGCCTTGCCCAAATGACCAAAACACGGAAGTTGATCACCTGCATGACTAAAGAAATAGCCCCGCTCATGCACTCTGCAATGCTTTCCAAAGGCATCGGCCGTCCATCTCATGACGCCAGTCTGTAGTGTGTACTCGTTGGTGCAGGCCTGTTTGCATCTGCCTTGGAGGAGAAAATGTCGTACACTTCTAAAGTAGTATGCAACTATAGGCAGAAAAATGCGACTGCTTAGCGATGTTGCAGGGTACTCAAAAACTATTAAAAGAATATTTCAAGTTTTAATATACAGCCTATTCAATTTGACAACCTACGTATGTACACGGCAGAATGTCTTACTTGTTATACAAATTTTTGAATATTTGCACCCCTCTTTTCTCAGAAATATCAATTATAGCCTGCTCATAAAATCAACAAGTGCAACCTTCACAATCTTTAATGCAGAAAGCGAGACCTTGAAAAAAAATTAAGACAACTAATTCTAAAGCTGCTCATAAAGTGAACCTTGAGTGTGACCATGTGTAACTACATACGATTGAATGCAATTATGAATAAAATTACCTAGCGCTTGAATGCCTAAAGACTGCACAAAAAAAAAAAAGACAGAATTAAACACACAATGCAGAAGTTGCAAGTTCAGTTACAATCACATGAAGTTTACCATGAAATTAAGCATGATTTCATGGAGTTAACTTTTTCTATGCTATCTTTATTTAATAAAAAGTGAGCCCTCCGGTATGTTTATTTACTTAAAATACTGCTAATCCCAAAGGCAGTGGTTATGCCAGAGTGGCACAAACAACATGACTATATGAAGATTAAATATACAGGGCGTTTCAAGTAATGTCTTGTAAAGCCTTCAAAAATAAGGGAAATATAGTTGTTTGCTACCTTAATAGTAATTTTTTTCTGTAGTGGCAGACATCATAAGATGACTACAGACATTAATTATGATAATTAGAGGAGATGGGCAGTTGATTCAAATGGGAAATATGGAGCCTTTTCTACAAAGAGCTCAATGTCGCTTTTATATTTCCAAAAAGTGGCGTCTGGTCACTTTTTCGGAGTAATGAAATCTGACCAATTTCACAGTCAACAACGATACTCAAATGCCAAAAATCACGACTGCCATCCTTTTCATAGATGTCCAGAAGGAGCACTGTCCTTATGTAAACAATTGATCTATTTCACTTTGTACTTGTGTGTATTGTCCTTGCCATTAAAGCATGGGGGAGCACAGAAGCTGAAAACTGCACAACACCACCATAAATGTTTTCGAAAACATTGGCGTCATTCAGGTCATCTGCGTTTGTCAGAGCTTTGGCTTTCGTCTGTGAATGACTAAACTTCGTCACTCCATAGTAGGTGGCTAATGAATGCCAGCTTTGCCTATGGCACGTAATACAGGCTTTTACACTCACCAAGGGTCCTCTTCTTTGAGGAGGTCTGGCAGCACACTGACCAACGCTATGTTCAAAAAGCCTCCAGAAGTGAAAGGCAGTATCCAGGATGTGGATGTGTCTGAAACATAAATTACAGGTACATGTTTTGCAATGAATCAGCCTTTATTTTGACAGCTTGATGTTGGGACAAAAAGCAGTGCCACGTTATTGCAAAAGTTGTACTGAAAAGATTGGGTGAGGAAGGTAACAGGTGAGCCACACTTTCGGTAGCACACAGATTGGCATTTAAGGCTCTGAAAATAGTCAGGCAGGGTTGTTTTCTGTCTCCATACTTACCTAAGTTTTACACAAAATATGTACTCGGAAACTATAAGTTAGAATACAGAGGTACAGTAGTGAAAAACTGGAGGAATACAGCTATGCAACTTGCAGTATACACATTGAGAAGGCTGGTCTTTTTTCTAAACATTAGTTACTAAAGGATGACAGCTGCATACACTCCGTGCACGGCGACTGGCGCGCCGCCCTGAGGCCGTCAAAGCAGACAGCCGTTGATAGCCCAAGCAGAACCAAATCAACCAAACACTCTCCCAATGCCCGCTAGCACATAGTTTATCAGAATCGTGGACCGTTGCGTAGTCAATTGCATCGAAAGGTACACGTCGTGTACTGCGGGAACGACCATTCTACAGTTTCTCGATTCATCTCTGCTTTATTGGGCAATGAAATAAGTGGAAGTGGATCACGGTTGTGAGACGTAAAAAGTGTTTGGTACCCACTCGCTCTATCGTGTCTCGTTCTGCCACTGCATATTTCAATTGGTCTCAGACATCACCTCTGCAGGTGCAATGACCTTTTGTGATCTTCCTGCTGCCGTAGAGCTGGGGAGAAAAGAAAGTTATGCTAGAAATTTTAATTCAGCTCAAGGCTGATATAACGCATCAATGGACTTAATAATTATTAACTCGCCATCTACCCTTCGCAGTTTTAGTGAATGCAATACGAGGTCAATTGGTGCTTTACTGGGTTTACTGGGACTATCAGTCAAGGGGCGAACTCAGTTAACCAGCATATTACCGTAAACACAACAAGCCACCCAGGAGCACTTTGCGAATGCTGTAGGATCAAGCTAAGGCTTCCGTTGGTTGGTTAGTTGGTAGACCCTTATTAAACTGGCACAATCCACAACGGTGGAACGGCCATGAAATTGGCGGTACCTTGTTTGGTGATAATCTCAAAATGCTTACAATAGATCGTTTTTGGAACAAGTAATTAGCTTAACTCACGAAAAAAAAAAACACTAATATTGTTGAAGAATACACTTGATTTAGATAACCTTAGCATTCAATTCGTTTCGTCCCACGTAGTAAATCACATTCGTTATCGCAAACGCTCCACTGTCTAAAATCTAGTGCTGTAGCCTCAAAGGAAAGAAGCCCCAGAAGTCATAAATTGAATCCCATCCTTCAGAGTGGTTCATCCAGAAGTTTTTTCTTTCATTGGTAGTTTATCTGCATGTTAGGAAGAAATGATGCAGGGCGTAGAGAAACAGAACTACGGAGTAAAAAATGAAGCTTTTCAAATACTGTAGCCACAGATGTGCATGTCAGTGTTTGTTCCGGAAAGCAACATAAACAACGCAAGAGATTGTAGTGAATAAGAGAGACGAGATGATGGCCGAAGCGACCGTGCCTTCATCGTCGCTATTTTGCGAGGTGAAGCGAAAGACAAAACAGGGCTGCGGCGTTCTCTGTGGCCGAAATCGCAGCGCGTTCTCTTTCTCGCTCGCGCCTCAAGCTCTTAGCATAGCTGCGCAAACGGTGAGATAAAGACCATGAGACCATGATAATGATGAGCGAGCTAGGATGATACCGTGACATTTTCAAGCAAACCAATTCGCGAGACTCGGTGGCTGAAAATCTCCGTGGCATGAAGCCACAAAAAACGAGCATGCCGCCAGCCACTCACCATGATTTCCACAGTAAATGGCCATGTCGCCACCGATATTTCTGAATGCTCCGAGTACTTTACAAGTACACGGGTAGTGGGCACACATCAATAATAGTCTAAGTGTAAAAAAATGACAGCTTACTGTGACACTTATGAAGCAAGCATCTTGCATTGCGCACACTTGACGCACACATTCGCTGTCAGTATTGGCTGCGAGATCGAGTAGAGTCGCCCCCTGGCGGCAACTAGCTGAAAAGGCTAAGTGTGGATGCTCCCTGCATCGTCTCCTAACCACGTGTAGTTTGCATGGGGGAGTAGTTTATTGTACATGTTTGTGAAGGGTGGTTTGTTCGGATGTGTTTGCACGAGCTTAACTGCTAGTACGTATGCCTCAAAGTATGCCTGAAAGCACTTATGAAAGCATTTGGTCTTGCTCGGCTGGTAATGCACGGCAATAAGATCAGCGATGTGCAGCTTTCCCGAGTGCTGTGTATTGTCGTCGTACCCTTCATTTACCAGAATCATTTCAGTGAGGGTGCCGTTTTCTGCTTCAAGCACATCGTAAAATGCACTTGGCTTCGTCTCAAACATGACGACTTAAATTGTGAGTGAATGTAGCATTTGAGCGACTTGGTTGTAAACAAAAAAGAGGCTCTAGGGCACACACTTGCACCTTGTTGTTAGGTGTATAACTACGGCACTGCATATAGTTTATCTACTATGCGATGAGCTATAGTTACGTAGATCTGGCCATGGTACTACAACAGAAAGGTAATTTTATCAAGTAAAACGTGACACTTCAGTACTTGAACTCTTCTTAAAATGGAGTTGCCGAGTGCCATTTTTTAACTTGGAGTGAAATTTATGGAGCGCTATTTAAGCTGCAACACCTGTGTGCTTAGATTTTAAAATTTCAGAATTGATTCAGATGGCGTGCCTTACATTACTGTGGTATAATTTGACAGAAAATGTCATCTTTTTTTGCACTGTCTTGAGCGTTTGTGTGGCCTTGATATTGACTGACGGAAGCTAGGCAGCGGTCATTTTTCAATTGAGAAAGAAAGATGAAAAGGAAAACATGTACGTTCTTCCCATGAAATAAGCAGACCATTGTTTCATCACTGTCATACGCACGTAATCATTCGATGAAAGCTTTTTGCAGAACTCTTATCAGCTTTTGATAGTTTTACTGGTGCACGGGCATGTGCATACGTGGTAAACATCAATGTAACGCAAAGCGCTGTCAGCCACGAAGCTTTACTAGCTAAACTTATCGACTGTCCCACATTTTGTGGGGAACAGAATGAGGCGAAAATGCACATGCGTATTCGGTGTGAACAGTGGCATCGGACGCGTCACATTAATATGAGGGATAGCTTTCCTTCTCTTTCTTTTATAATATTCAGATGAGCAGGATGTTAGTAAGTTATTCAGTCGTGCAAGAGGAGTGCTTAGTAGGCAGAACATAAGTGAAACGCATACAAACAACACAAAACAAGCATAATTTAGTGCGAAAGTACGCAGTCAGCTAGCCAGGGCAAGCTTGACTTGCTAGTAATGGTAACATTGCATAGGCTTTGTGCGTCGATTCGGCAGAGAGGAGCATAAATATTACCAGTAAACTGCAATCAACACATTTATTCAGCGTCAATCGGCTCACACCATACACAGCGAAGCACCACTGCGTGTATTTGTATACATGCCACCAACCGCCTATCCACACTTCCACGGGGACAGTGCTGCCCCCTATAGCCCGATCTCATCGCCAATACTGACGACGGGCAGCAAAGCGCTCACTAACGTGGAAAACGTGGCCGCTTTCAGGAAGGTTTTCCCATTTATTCATTGTGGCATTGCAGAAGAACGTCTTCCTACAATATCTTAAAATCCTTCTTGGAGAACCAACGCGCCAGCCACTGGCGCTTTTGTTCCCATAGCTGTCAGAAAAATGATGTCCTGCTGTCTGCTATATAATTTTCAACGTTTCGCGCCCGCTGCACCCCAAGTGGCGCTGCGCGTGGCTTTCAGAGCGCCCCTTATAGCCCCTTATAGGTCCCAAATGGAGTGTATAAGATTTTACTCAGATAAACAATAATGCATTGCAGAACACTTAGGTTTTTCTAATATTAAAAATTGACATATATGACGGCTCTACAAAAATTAAGCAAAGAACAGCACAAGAACAGACAGCAATCAATGGATTTTTAACTGAAATATGCCAGATTAATGCTGCAGTATTTCCAGTGACGATGTATGAGCGTGAAATGTGGGCCTTTCAGGAAAATAAATGATAAAGCTTTTTAAGCTCCGATTATAGCATAGTGTTAGAAATATGACTGCCAAGCTAAGCGACATCTTGGTCATTAGTGGTATATTAAACTAGAGCGTTCTTTTGAAGCAAATGACCTTCACCAAACTGTTTAAAATGTTGTATATTTATGTCATGTATTGGACTGCCTTTTTATTTTGCTTGTGCCATGAGGGCTGCCAGTTCAATGGTGCCTAAATTAATGCTAGTCAAAATGAAAGGCTAGAGAAAATGGGGTCCCCAGTGTTCAAGATGGCATTCTCTGGGTGACAGAGATCTCAGTGAACTTAAGATCTCATCGGCATGCATACACTCGTTTTATCACCTGGAGTTGACACCAATTTGATGGCACTTACCATATAAACCAAAATATAAGTTGAGATTTTTTCAGTAAAATAATAAGCTAAAGTCTCGTCTTGTATAGCGGTGTCTAATAACCCTCGTCTTATATAGCGGTGTCTAGCCGAAAGTGCAACTCTGTCTAGCAATATATGGCTTGCATGTGCGTGTGAAGCCAGACGCGGCCATATCCCCATCCAAATCCAATCGCAGTCTGTTTTCTTTGTGTTCGCGATTTGCTTCTGATCTGTTCCGAGTTATCGCTCGGACAGAGCGATAACTCGGAACATAGCGCTGACATTCACATTGCGCTGCATTTTTAGTGGCCTTTTTTTTTTCGTTCACTGAATATGTTTAGCGGTGCGAGGAGGCAGTACTCAGCTGCGTTTAAATGAGATGTTAAGTTCGCAGAAGCGAACGGGAATATGGCTGCTTAGCGCCGCTTTGGTGTATCAGAAAAAAGCGTGCGCTATTGGAGGGCGCAGAAAGAGAAGCTGCAGATGTGCAATCCTCGAAAAATGTCGTTTCGTGGACGAAGTGCCGTTCATCCGCAGCTGGAGGATAACCTAGCGGACTTTGTGCGGGAAGTTTGTGCGCGCTCGCTGCCAGTCACCGTGGATACCATTCGCAAGAAAGCCGTGGAACTCGCTCGAGAAGCTGGGCTCATGAGAGAAGAGTTTCGTGCACCGAACTCTTGGGTGCGTCGATTCATGCGACGCAAAGGATTTTCTCTCCGGCGGCGCACATCCATCTGTCAAAAGTTGCCGGAGGAGTTCGAGGACAAGCTCATAAACTTTCAGCGCTTCGTAAACTGGCTTCGGGAGCAGAACGACTACATGATGGGGCAGATTGGCAACGCCGATGAGACCCCCGTGTGGTTTGACATGCCTTCGTCGACCACGATCATGCAGCGCGGCGCCAAGGATGTGAAGCTGCTGTCCACTGGCAACGAGCACTCGCGCTTCACCGTCATGCTGGCATGCACGGCAGATGGTAGAAAGCTTCTGCCCTTCGTCATGTTCAAACGCAAGACAATGCCGAAGGAAGTGTTCCCGCCCGGTGTTGTCGTTCGCGTCAACAAAAAGGGATACATGGACGAGGCCATGGTGCTCGAATGGATACGAGTGGTGTGGAACCGTCGGCCAGGTGCACTGCTGCGTCTTCGCAGCATGCTGGTGTTGAATGCGTTTCGTGGCCACTTGACCGACTTAGTGAAACGCGCACTCGACGACGGGAAAACGGACCTCGCAGTAATACCAGGTGGTATTATGTCCACCCTCCAGCCGCTCGACGTTGTACTAAACAAGCCGTTCAAGGACCGAGTGCGGCTGGAATACCAACAGTGGATGTCCGGCGACAACCCCAAGACACCGACGGGCCGCCTACAGAGGCCTCCGCTTGCGACTGTTTGTGGCTGGGTGCTTTCCGCCTGGCGCTCCTTGCCGGATTCCATGGTGGAAAATTCTTTCAAGAAATGTTGCATCAGCAACTCGCTGGATGGCACTGAAGACGACGCACTGTGGGAGGCGGCCAGCGACAAACTCTCGTCTCCAGAAGACAGTGGTGCTTCGTCGGACGAATAGGAGCAGTTGCGATGGTGGTAGAGGGGAGCTCTGACGATCGAAATGCGGTGCGCCAATTCGCGAATAAATGTGGTTCGGCAGTTTTGGATTGTTTTCCTTTTTTTTCTTTTTCGGTAACCTGCACTTGGGGGGTCGACCTATATTCTCACTCGACCTATAGTCCAGTTTATACGGCAATAACACAAACTAATGACTAAAGTGACAAGCACGATAGTAGCACCTAAACTGTAACTTAAGGTTTGATAAAAATCGCATATATACCCTATAGGCTGACACATCAGGGCAACACACTATGCAACTTTGACTAGGCATGGCCCTTCCATAGGTTAAGAACTTTTGGTCCAACTTTGCAGACTACAAGGCCTTTCAGGGACAATGAGGCTTTGGCAGGTCAATTTTGTAACACTATGTTACTCTTTCAAAATGCAAAGAAAAGATTATTATTATTATTATTATTATTATTATTATTATTATTATTATTATTATTGTTGTTGTTGTTGTTGTTGTTGTTGTTGTTGTTGTTGTTGTTGTTGTTGTTGTTACAAGAAAAAATTTCATAATCCGCAGCAATCTGCCCTTTTCCTCTCTAATTTCACGGCACCGCAAAAGTAAACTATATGCTATACACAATGAAGTTATTCACTCATTCATGCACAAGTAACTCTAGCACTGCTACCAAGCAACCAGAAGCAATAGAGGATATTTAGATTATTACACCACCTCACTTTTGTTAATTCAGCTTTGAGGGGCACATGTGCAATTTCACTAAAGCCGAACCAGCGCCAACTTGAAAGGAGGCATGCTCCATTGAGTCCAAAGAACCATAAAAGAAAACAGCCAACTGATGTAGAAAACAATCAAATTTATCAGTGAATAAATTGGGACAAAACATCTGTAAAAAAACTGATCATAAATACATTTACAAACATAGCCAAATCACTGTGTCATTAAGAAGAACATTTGTGAAAGACAACAGAAAAACCAGTAACAATGCTTAAACAACACAGATTTCTGTCAGTAAACGGTAAAGATATGTGCGTGAGAGGAACAAAAACCATACCACCATAAGAAACCATGCTAGAGGATTTAAACTGCCAGGTCAAAGAATGAAAGAATGAAACCCTACAGATAACCTTCACTCTGAGAAAGGATAGAGTAAAAAGGGCTTATTTTTGTCCCACAGCAATTATCATCATCTATCGTGCGTTCTTTTCCTTGCATTATTGCCGTGCGCCTGGTACTTTCAAGTAACCAACAACATGCACATCATCAGCCCTACTTAGCATTCTTGATAAAAAACATAGCATGCACAGAGTTGTCAATAAACGAAGCGCAGGCAAGCCGTATGACGATTATTGTAGTGGGAGAAAAACACACTTTTTTTACACCATCTTTTTTTAGAGTGTTCTGAAAGGCAGATACAGTGACCATAAAATAGTAAGAGCTTGTATTCACCTAGATTTAAAAAAGCAAAGACAAAAACTGATAGGCAAGAATTAATGAACTGGCGGTCGGAGGAAAATACAGGAATTCGAGTTTCACTTCAGAACCGATTTGACCCACTAAATGAGATAACCGACCTCAGCCTTGACACAATGAACGATAATTTTACTAGTATCATCAAAGAGTGTGCAATTGAAGTTGGAGGCACAGTCACTAGGCAGGAAACTGGCAAACTATCTCAGGAGATGAAAAATTTTATTAAGAGACGACAAACGATGAAAGCCTCAAATGCAACAGTTATGTTGGGCCACGCGAAGGATGGTCAGTCGGTAGACGGCGCTCGAGGAAAAGGGAAGTTAATGAAAAGAGGCTGCCCAGACGCGGACTAAGCCGTTTTCCTCGGAACCCGTCTTTGTCGTCGAACCCCGTGAGCCTTTGTTCACCGCACCTTGTGCTGGTGAGTCACCCACAGGGCTGTAGCGCTCTCACGGTGAGCCAGATTGAGAAATAAGTGGTCGCTGTCGCGACACGGCTCCCGACAAGATAATGTGACGCCATGCTATAACAATACGGGTGGATATACGGCAGAATCGTGTCTACTAACGCCAGACAGCCGACTGGCCGTCTAGGCAGGCTTGTTGTCGCACGAAAGTATCATTTAAGCTGTACGTCGTTGAAATGACGGAGTTCTTAGCCGATGCTCGGAGGATAGCAAAGTGTGGGAATGCAGAGGCGGAGACCCATTTCGAAGGAAAGGGCAGTTGTTTGCTCCATTGGTGGAGCATCGAGTAGGGGTTCGTCCCACGAGGCAGTCTCAGATGAGACGGGAGGTATTTAATGAAGAGAAATGGAGAGAAGGGGAGCTAGGTGCTGGAGAACGAGATAGGGAAGCGGGGACAGAGGTCGTGCTTAGCGCAGACTCTGATCCAAGGTTGACACTACGTTGAGGGGGACAGAGATCGTGCTTAGCGCAGACTCTGATCCAAGGTTGATACTACATCGAGAAGTTGGTGTCGATGTGTGGAGTATATGAAGGGCTCAGCAAGCAACGCCAACGTTGATATTGCCGCGAACGTAATAACAGACAGCGACGAATCGACAACTTGCTTGCCCTCAGACCAGGACGCAAAAGCCCTCTTCTTTCTTCACTTCTAAGGGATTCCACCTACAGTTGATGGCTTATACCCATTACCTGTGACATTACTCCCTCTCCTCGAAAAGCATCGGCTGGATGCTGGTAATGAGCGTTGAGAAAAAAATGAGAAAGAAAAGATGGTACCATGGAACCCAACAACTATAGAAGTACTCAATAAAGAAAGGAGTTAGGACACAAGACAATAAAAAAAAAAACCAAAGTGACAAAAAAAATAGTCATTGCATGGTAAGTTAGTCCACGTTCGATGAATGACGCGAGAAATATGACTTGAGTCTTGACACATGCACCACATCACTTTGTGGAAACCGACGGGAACGTCTTGAGGTGCTCTCAGGGAGAACTTCATACGTAACGTCACTAAGTCGGCGCAGCACTTTGTAAGGGCCGAAGTAGCGCCGAAGCAACTTCTCAGAGTGACCACGCTGTCGGATGGGAGTCCACACCCAAACTTCATCGCCTGGTTGGCAGGTAACCTCTCGGTGTGTAAGGTTGTAGCGGTGTGCGTCGGCAGTTTGGTGAGCCTGAATACGGCATCGGGCGAGTTGATGGGCCTCCTCGGCGCGTTGAGCGAACAATGCAGCGTCCGCGTTGAACATGCTCAAGTTGTTGGGAAGGAGCATTGCGTCGAGCATTGTAGTGACCTCTCGACCATGAAATAAGCGAAATGGGGTGAAACCTGTACTCTCTTGGACTGCTGTATTGTAAGCAAAAGTTACGTAAGGAAGTATATCATCCCAGTTCTTGTGATCAACGGCCACATACATTGACAGCATATCTGCAATGGTCTTGTTCAACTGTTCAGTGAGTCCATTTGTTTGGGGGTGATAACCCCTGGTTTTCCGATGTTCTGTACCACTTAGTCTCAGCACTTCTTGAAGCATCTCTGGGGTGAAAGCTGTACCACGATCAGTAATTATCACAGCTGGCGCTCCGTGACGAAGTACGATGCTGGTGACAAAAAACTGTGCAATTTTGGCTGCGGCAGCTTTGGGCAGGGCCTTTGTTTCGCTGTAACGCGTTAAATAATCGGTGGCAACCACAATCCACCGGTTTCCAGACGAAGAGATGGGAAATGAGCCGAGCAAGTCAATGCCAATTTGATGGAATGGTGTCTTCGGCGTGGCGATAGGCTGTAGTAGTCCTGCTGGTCGGACAGGTGGAGTCTTACGGCGTTGGCAGTCGCGGCATGTGCGGACGTCCTGCTTGACTGTCTTCGTGAGGCAGGGCCAGTAGTATGAGCGGCGAATTCTTTCCAATGTGCGCGTGTAGCCAAGGTGTCTGGATGATGGTTCATCGTGACAAGCATGTAAAATATCCTCCCGAAGCGAGGTCGGCGCAACCAGTAGGTAAGTAGCCTGGGTATGGTCGAAATTTTTCTTATAGAGGACTCCATCCCTGATGCAGAACGAGGCCAGCGAACGTGCGAAGTTTTGAGGAAGGCTGCGTTTTCGGCCTTCGAGGTAGTCAATCAGCGGGCTTAGCTCCATGTCGTCGCGTTGTTGTTGAGCCAAGTCGGTTGCTGATACAGAGGAAAGGAATGTATCGTCCTCTTCAATGTCCGCGTTCGTACTTCCGATTGGCGCTTGTGAGAGACAGTCAGCATCAGTGTGTTTGCGTCCTGACTTGTGAATGACTGTAACGTCAAATTCTTGCAGCCGAAGGCTTCAGCGTGCTAGACGACCAGAAGGGTCTTTGAGGTTGGCGAGCCAGCATAAAGAATGGTGGTCGCTAACTACCCTGAATGGTCGACCGTATAAATAAGGGCGAAACTTTGTTATAGCCCAAACAACGGCTAAGCATTCTTTTTCTGTCGCAGAGTAGTTTTTCTCTGCAGATGATAGTGTTCGACTTGCATAGGCAATCACGTGCTCTACACCATTTTGCCATTGAGCCAGTACAGCTCCAAGACCGACGTTGCTGGCATCCGTGTGTAGCTCTGTGGCAGCGTTATCGTCAAAGTGACCGAGTACAGGTGGGGCTTGGAGATGGTTTCGTAGCGTGTCAAAGGCGTGATGCTGATCATGACCCCAAACAAACGGTACGCCGTCTTTCGTAAGTTCATTTAGCGGTTCTGCAATTTTAGAAAAGCCTTTGACGAAGCGTCTGTAATATACACAGAGTCCCAGAAATCAGCGGAGGTCGCGCTCGTTCGTTGGGACAGGAAATGCGGCAACAGCTTTCGTTTTCTCAGGGTCTGGGTGTATACCGGCGTGGCTGACGTGACCAAGAAATTTCAGTTCCTCGAATGCAAAGTGGCATTTCTCAGGTTTGAGAGAAAGTCCAGATGTTCGAACTGTAAGCGCTGGACGTGCTGCTCAAACGTGTCCGAGAAGACGACCACATCGTCAAGGTAGACAAGACACGATTGCCATTTTAGCCCAGAAAGAACCGTGTCCATCATTCTTTGAAAAGTAGCTGGCGCCGAGCATAAGCCGAAGGGAAGGACCTTGAACTCGTAGAGTCCATCAGGAGTAATGAAGGCGGTCTTTTCGCGATCGCGCTCATCAACAGATATTTGCCAATAGCCGCTGCGTAGATCCATGGAAGAAAAGTAACGAGCATTGCGAATGCGGTCCAGCAAGTCGTCTATTCGTGGTAAAGGATACACGTCTTTCTTCGTCATCTTATTCAACTTTCGGTAGTCGACGCAAAATCGCAGAGTACCATCTTTTTTCTTTACTAACACAACAGGGGACGCCCAGGGACTGGTCCATGGCTGGATGACATCGTCCTTGAGCATCTGCTGGACCTGTTGGGGTATAACGTCTTGTTCTTTTTGCGGGACTGTAGGCATGCTGTCGAATGGGTCTGTAGCGGCGAGAGAAGAGAGACGTGAGAAGACGTCGAAGGCGGCCGATGGGGCCGTGCCGATCTCGCCACTTTATTGCAGGCCTGAAGCGGAGCCACGTCGACTACCAGCGTCCAAACCGCCAGGCCAGAAGCTCGTTCTAATCCTCGCGCAGCTCGAGCTATCATACGCTGCGCGAGAGGCGCGGCGCGGTGATTGAGAAATGATGATGATGATGATGATGGCGCTACAGGGCTCCCCCCCTAGCGCTTTGCGCGATTTGAAAACATATGAAAAAGAAAGAGACTATATACATGAACGAAAATCCGCAAGGTGTCCGTTTAGGAAGTCCAGTTTGTGAACGTTTATGGGCCATCCGTAAGCAGTGTGTCTCCGGTGGGCGACTCTGGGAGTTGCCCAGAGGACGAAGAAGTAAGCGTTCCGAAACTGTGTTTGCACACAAGTGGGTGACGGGATGACCAGCTAGCTGGGAGCGCACAGGGTGTCGCGAGTGAGCATTGCAGGTAGTAAAGATGCGTTCAGGGTGAGGTGACGACGGGTGCACAAAAGCCGATTTGGCCCCTGCACGCGAAGCAATTAGAAGTGGCATAGTGAAGTCCTGCAGACCACCCATCGACAAGCAATGGCCTTGACGGTGCCCTCGCGGGCGTGCACAGCACTGGTGCCGATGTCGGTACGCAGGTGTCGTGACGTGAGTGGCATCTGAATATGAGTGGATCTGACCACCCACGCTGGCAGTGAGCAAGTAGGATTGTACACGCCGGGCAGAGGTGAATGACGCATGCTGCCCGTAAAAGGGTGTGCCCACAGTCCAGTCACACGCCAGCTCGCCCACGGCTTCCGTCAAGAACTCAGCAGGAGGCGTGTCACGGGATCCAGCAGACATGGACTCCAGAGGAGGCTCAGTGGGCGTACCCTGACCTGGCGAATCACCCTCAGTAGTCGGCGCACGTCGGTTCGTGCGCAGGTCGGTATGGAAGATGGGTGCCCGCATGCCAGGCGTGAGATGTGCGGTCTGCTGTGACATAGGCAGATCAGGCACGTCGTCCTCAGGAGCGTCGGTCAGAGTCGCAACATCTCGGAAGTCTGGCCGTGGTTGACAGCCCTTGGCTTCAACCTCGCCCGCGAGACCGTGAGGGCGAGGATGGTTGCTGCCGGCCAGACACGCAGATTACCGAGGTGAGTGGAGAGGCACCCCCGGACATCGTTGACACTGAAGCCCTCGCGACCGGGGGGGGAACAGCAGGCGTGACGATGTCCGCAGTCGTTGTAGACGCCAGGGCGCTCGATGACGCCGCCGTCGCAGAACCCGACGTGTCAGCCGTGCCGTGAGCCATGGAGGTCGGCTGAGACGAGCCGGCGGCAAGCATGCCTGCAGCGTCGTCGGCCGAGGACGATGAAAACACAAATCTCGTGGCTGACTGGTTGCATTCAGCCCAAATGTCGACAACCTTGGCGGATGGGCAGTCGAGCGCAGGACACGCGTCGCCAGTGGCCAGACGAGAGGTTAAGTCTCGTTTATCGGACGTTGTTGAAGGCGAAAGCTTCGAGGTAGGGAAGTCAACAACGGGCGAAAGGTCACCTGTGCCAGACTTCGATGCGGGCGGCAAGGTGGTCGTCATGGACTCCGGTGGGGCCACGGTGTCGCGTGCCGTCGCTCTCATGGAAAACATGGAGGTAGCAAGCATGCCAGAAGTACCATCGGCCGCGGACCTCGAAAAAACGCACCCCGTGGTGGAGAGGTCGTCGGCAGCAGGAACGACCTCAAGAACCTCGTCGGATCTGTGACACGTCCGGGTCACCAATGTAGCGGCGAGAGAAGAGAGACGTGAGAAGACGTCGAAGGCGGCCGATGGGGCCGTGCCGATCTCGCCACTTTATTGCAGGCCTGAAGCGGAGCCACGTCGACTACCAGCGTCCAAACCGCCAGGCCAGAAGCTCGTTCTAATCCTCGCGCAGCTCGAGCTATCATACGCTGCGCGAGAGGCGCGGCGCGGTGATTGAGAAATGATGATGATGATGATGATGGCGCTACAGGTCTCTTGGTAGGCTCGGTGATGATACGATGCTTGGAAAGCGGTGTTTGGTTAACTTTCGAAGTCGTAGCGAAGCGGTCCCGAAATGAGCCGAGTAGCTTCAAAAGACGTTCCCGTTGTGCAGACGGTAGACCCTGGTTTACGTCGAGAGTGCTTGCAAATGTCATGGCGGAATCGTCGCACGACGAAACAGCAGATAATGTTGAGGGAACAGGAATGTCGGTAATATCCTCAAGGTATGCGATCGCAGTGTGTTTGGAAAGATGGTGATACTCCTCGCTGAAATTCGTGACTAATAGGCAAGCCTGCTTTCTACTGGGCTGAACAATACCTCGGGCAACGCAGATTTGTTGTGCAAAAAGTAGGGACAAATTTGCTTCCGCAATTACAGCATCGGGGACGTCTTGGTCACATTCAACGTTGATAAAAAGGCTGCTGCGGGGAGGCAGAGTAACAGATTCGGAGGATACACGTAGGGCAGCCTTCGATGAGCTGGCATTTTCCGGTTCAGGATGAAACAGGTCCTCGAACAACACCTGCAAGTCTCGTAGGTCAATAATAGCGCCGTGTTTGCGAAGAAAGTCCAGCCCCAGAATGAGTGGCGGGAGCACACTGGTAATACGAGGAAAGACCCTGTGAACGTCGAAGCACGGACTCGAACTTGGGCTGTGCACATTCAAGTCGGCGTGACGAGGTGGCCCCCTGCCATGCACAACGGCGGTCCTTGCCAAGGGGTAGTTACCTTCCTCAGTTGGGATGCTAGGGCGCTGCTCATAACCGAATAATCGGCGCCGGTGTCGACGAGGGCAGTGACGACGTGATTATCGACGTGAACGGTGATGTCGGCGCAAACAGTCTTATGACTTTCGGAAACGACTGGAAAGTCAGAACGGTCTTCGTCGGGCCTTTGGGTCGAAGGAGGCTCTTTGACAGTTCGTTGGGACGCGGCTTCACCCCCAGGAGCCGCGGTTTCTAGTTTCCCCTGTGGGGACTCGGTGACCGGCCTCTGAAAGGAGCATAAGATGACGAGGGAATGCTAGGTAACGTGGGGCGGCGAGGTGATGGTGATCGTGATTGGGGGCGTTGACCAAGGCGAGGAGCTTGCTGGCCCGTAAGGTACGCTTCGATGTCGCGGGGACGCTCACCGTAACGCGGGCACCAAGCATCAGGGTGAAAGCCACGGAGACCAAGTTGGCGGTACTGGCAATTACGGTAGACGTGACCCGCTTCACTACAGTGGTAGCAGAGTGGACGGTTATCTGACGTACGCCACACGCTGGTCTTTGTGCCGTTCTGGCGCGATCCAGATGGACGATAAGTTAGTGCACTCGGAAACCTTGAGGCGGGTGGCGGAGTCGAAGAGGTGCCCTGGAATCGATGGCTAGCCCGATCCATTGTCCCCATGGTGGGATCAGGGCCATGTGGTGCAGGAGATCGCAGAGCCGCCGCATAAGTCAGCACAGGGGCCTCAGGCCTTGTTGGCGCAAGTGGGGTGACCACCTATCGGATCTCATTTCGGATTAAGTCTGCGAGAGCACTTACGGGTGGTTGGGGTCCCGCTGCTTGGAGTTGGTGCAGCTCGTCCCGCACGACGCTTCTTATGAACTCTGCGAGGGCATGCCTCTCGCTGTCAGCCCCGATAGAGCATGCAGCAGGGGTCACGTCGTGGCGTTCATACTGCGACGACCGACACTGGAGAGTACGCTCCATTGTGGTTGCCTCATTTATGAACTCTGCCACAGTCGTCGGTGGATTGCGCACGAGTCCGGCGAAGAGCTGCTCTTTCACCCCACGTATTAAATGCCGCACCTTCTTTTCCTCGGACATTGCAGGGTCAGTACGCTTGAAGAGTCGAAGCATGTCCTCGGCAAACATCGAAGCTCTCTCGTTGGGTCGTTGGTTCCGAGACAAGATAGTCTGCTCTGCTCTCTCTTTCCTTCCAGTGCTGCGGTACGCATCACGAAACTGTCGGCTCAACTCATGCCACGTCGCAAAGGAACCCTCGTGATTCTCGTACCACGTTTTGGCAGCGTCTTCTAACGCAAAGTAAACTCTCCGAAGCTTGCGAGCTTCATCCCATTCGTTGATGTTGGCAACTCGATCGAAGTGGTCAAGCCAGTCGTCAACATCTTCATAAATGTCTCCATGAAATGAGCGTGGTGTTTGCGGCGCATGAAAAACATGCAGGAGAAAAGAATAGGCGTCGTTGGTTTGACTCGCCTGGCTGGTAGTTAAAGTTGCCATATCGTCTTGAGAGAGGGGACCGTACTCGGGAGATAGTCCTCGCAGGCGGCGACTGCTTCTTGTCCTGGGAGCTGTAACTGTCTCCAAGTAGCTCAGTGTGTCGGCTGAAAATCTGCAGCCGAGGTGCATTTACCCAGCACCTCCACCAGTGCCGCGAACGTAATAACAGACAGCGACAAATCGAGGACTTGCTTGCCCTCAGACCAGGACGCAAAAGCCCTCTTCTTTCTTCACTTCTAAAGGATTCCACCTACAGTTGATGGCTCATACCCATTACCTGTGACAATATTAATACAGCCCAGTGCTTACTGTGCGGTCGGTGTAGTGGCCACCCCGGCCTTTGTAAATAAGTGTCAGTGTGTAAATAAACTGAAGTCTGTCAGGAAGTAAGCAAGCAGTCCAGTCCTTCAACGTGTCGTCGTGATCATCTAAACTATCGGGCTCACATCCATCATTCCAATCTTAACTGCAACCGTCAAAATAGAGTTAGTGGACCTTTCGAACTTAATCAATAGGTGTAAGGTAGCTGACATCAGGAGTTATAACATAAAAAGAATTGAGCAGGCTGTAAAAAGCCGCAGAAGCCTAAAAGCTGCGAAGGCAGACTTGTGCGTACGTAAAAATCGGCTGTATGCAATGGGGAACAAGGAAGGCAATGTCATAACCAATATCAATTTAAGATAGTCGAGATGGCGGAGGTGTTCTACAAAAAAGTGTACAGAAGTCAAAAGAACCAGGATGATATTGTGATAAACTATAATAGTCCAGGAGAATTCAACATCCTACCAGTAACGACAGGGGAACTAGGGAAAGCCCTATAAGGAATGCAAAGAGGCAAAGTTGCCAGTGAGGATAAAGTAACAACGGACCTCCTGAAAGATGGCAGAGAAATTCTGTTAGAAAATTAGCCACCTCATACACAAAGTGTCTCTTGACGAGAAGGGCACCAGAATCCTGGAAGAACGCCAACATCATCTTAATCCATAAGAAAGGAGACGTCAAGAATTTGAAAAATTACAGGCCAATCAGCTTACTGTCCACTCTCTACAAACTATTTACAAAAATAATAGCTAATAGAGTTAAGGCGACAGGAGAGCTCAATCAACCAAATGGACCAAGCAGGATTTCGAACAGGCATCTCCACAACAGACCATATTCATACTGTCAATCAGGTAATAGAGAAATGCACGGAATGCAACCAACTCCTATACATAGCCTTCATAGATTACGAGAAGGCGTTGGACTCAATCGAGACATCAGCAGTAATGCAGGCACTACGAAATCAGGGCATAGACAAACCCTACATAAACATACTGGAAGAATTCTACAGTGGATTCACAGCCACCGTAGTTCTCTATAAAGAAAGCGACAGAATCCCAATAAAGAAGGGTGTAAGACAGGGAGACATGATCTCTCCAGTGCTATTCACCGCGTGTTTACAGGAGGTATTCAGGACCCTAGACTGGGAAAAGTTAGGGATAAGAGTTAATGGAGAGTACCTTAGTAACGTGCCATTCGCTGATCACATTGCCTTGATGAGTAACTCAAGGAACGAATTACAGCTCATGATTACTGAACTGGACAGAAGGAGAAAAGTAGGTCTGAAAATTAATATGCACAAAACTAAGGTAATGTGCAACACTCTCGACAGAAAACAGCACTTTGCTATTGGTGGAGAGATGCTGGAAGTTGTAAAGGAATATGTCTGTCTACTTAGGACAGGTAGTAACCGTGAAGCCGAACCATGAGAGTGAAATAACTAGGAGAATAAGGTTGGGGAGGATCACATTCGGCAAGCATTCTCAAATCATGAATGGTAATCTGCCTCTAACCCTCAAGAATAAGGTACATAACAGCTGCATCTTGCTTGTACTTACCTATGGAGCAGAAGCCTGGAGGCTTACAAAGAGGGTTCAGCTTAAATTGAGGATGACGCAGCGAGCAATGAAAAAGAAAATGATCAATGTAACCTTAAGAGAAAAGAAGAGAGCAGAGTGGGTCAGGGAACAAACCGAGGTTAAGGATGTCATAGTTGAAATCATTTGAAAGAAATGGGCATGGGCCGGACACGTAGCACATAGGCAGGATAACCACTGGTCATTTAGGGTAATTGACTGGATTCCCAGAGAAGGCAAACGCACGAAGGGGAGAGAGAAAGTTAGGTGGGCCGATGAGATTAAAAAGTTTGCAGGTATAGAGTAACAATGAAAAGCACAAGACCGGGTCGATTGGTGGATTATGGGAGAGGCCTTTGCTCTGCAGTGGGCGCAGAGTCCGGCTGATAATGATGATGATAAAAGGCAAGTTTCTAGTCACAGAGTCTGATGGAAGGCACACTGACACTGTACATTTATTGCCAGACTTCAGGATACGGAAAGATTATACTATTTCTCTTTCAGTTACATCACGTGAACACTTAAGGAAAGCAGTGCACGCAGATTCTGAAATGCATCCACACCTCTTACAAGAAACCGTGTGGCAGATGCCTCCTGGTGCACTGCATGCAGCTCTTATTACAAGTGAGGTGGCAAAATTTCTGAAGTTTTCACAGGGCAGAAAGCATGATATTCACATGGTACTTCGAAGTAACTTATATATGAGCCACTTAAATATAACTTTAATAAGGTGAAGTAAACAAAGGAGACTGGAGAACGATGATCAGGAAAGAAAAAAAGCAATGCTACAGCACTGCTTCTATGAACACAGCACATAGAAAGACATAGCTGCTGATGGTTTGGAATTGTCACATAGTCATTCACACTTCGATCTAGCAAAGCCTTATTATGAACACGATATTACTGAGCACAAAGCAGACAAAGCAGAGCTCACCCATGTCTTCAAGTGAGTCTGCAGACAAAGCAGTCACTGCACCGGCCACCCCAACAGCTGCTGTGATAACTTGGGCCTTGGCAGCATCCCATCGGTTGAAGCCCGATTTTAAGAGTATGGCAAAGTCTCCAACTTCGTGTGGAATTTCATGTATAAGAATGGCCAATGTAGTCACCATTCCCATCTGCAAGAACAAAAAAGTATTATTCATAAATTAGAAAAACTAGGCAATAGTAGTACTTCCTCCTGTCAGATACGATATGATTACATGCCAACAGCACAGACAATCTTAGCTCAACATGTGTTATCTGTCTGAAGTACAAAATAGTTTCTCACATATCCACTTTATAAAAGTGGTCTCATGTAATTCAATCCTAACTGCAAATTTTGATTGATCCTTTTTAATTACATGTAATTCACAGCATAACAGAAACTCACTTCTAAACTGCACAATTAATGATGCACAAGTCGTGATGAAAGTTCTATCATCATAATGATATTATAGACAAACTTCCAACCATACATACTGTAGATGTTACATCAGTTCCTTCTGGAAATAAGATTGAAAAAGGCTAAATTTAGCAGGGCCAGGCAGTATCATGATACTATTGAGTATCTGTGGTTCTGTATAGATATACATTTGAAGAATGTATTTGTATCGCAATACTTGGTGGGCACGAGTTTCTCGTTACATTTTGTGTCATAAGTGATTTTATGAGTATTCAAAGGAGAAAGGGACATTTTTTTGTGTACTTAAGCAAAGCCAAGGTGTGCAACAAGTTGGCAACACAGGGAGAGTGGAGAAAGGTTCTCGACATGCACAGAATGGCCTATGTGGTAAAGTGCCCGATGTCACTGATGGCGTCATTATGAAGGTAGTAATGTCAGCCTTGCTGACAATGTCGCTATCTCTCAAGCTGGTGCAGCACCTGCGATTTTTTTTTGGGGGGGGGGGGGGGCGTGTGCTTTCTCTCAATTCACTGGTGTTCATCGGTGATATGGTTTTCTAGCAAGTTTCAATGTGCTGTAACATTCTTCACAATATATATGTGGCACTTAATAAATGTCTTTTAGGAATATCAGCATCCCCGAAATAAAGTTTAGGCCAGTATTTGTATTGATGTATGCGTATTCTGAGATACTTCTTTAGTTATTTTTGGCTGACGTATCAATGAAATATCCCATTTCGTCAAAGATAAATGTACGTAAGTATCTGTATTTTAGACTTCCAGCGTGTGTATTTCTATATCTGTATTCCGGAATACTTTTCTGTGTGTCTCTACCCAGCCCTGGAATTTAGTAGTGCAGTTAAGACGTTTATTTGTTTCTATGGGTTGATGACGCAGGGTTCGAGGCAGGTGTAGGTCCCACAGTCAGGTTGTTTATGCTTGGTCGATAAGACTACGAAGCTTGACCTGGCAGGTAGTGCCTTGGCCAGGCTACCTTCATTCCCAAGAATGACTTATACTCATGTGGTCACTCATTGAATATCGTGCATGGACCTCTTGGGCACGGGGAGTCCTTGACTATGCTGCTCTGCTCGGGTTCTCACGTAGACCTGCCTAGTGGGTAGTGCCTCAATCGATCTACTGACAGCGATCATCCTTAACTCACCCGAGGCCGGCCTCAGCTGCCCCTTTTTATGGTTCCTCTTTGAAGGCAGAGGTTATTCACCTGCTCCATAGTTGCTACCCTTACTGCCATCTTTCAAGGATTCATGCAGCTGTTTATTTTCCATGTATATCCCATGCAACAGTGTAGTACACCTTATTACAGCATGATCCACTGACCTAGTGTGATACAGAATATTACTGTCTTCAAAATGCCACGTCTAAGCCATGAGCGAAGTTCTCAGTGCCATTTGCCATAAGGTTTAGGTTTCAAAGTGAATTATAACTCATTCTTCTACTGAATGGTAAACACATTTTAGTTTTTGATATGTGAACTTAAGAGAGAAAGTGAAAGAGGTGATTTTGTTTTTAGTGTTGCTTTTGTTACTACTTTATACTAGAATAAAATTTTGAATGAATTTGCGGGGAAAAAATGTTGCCATGTACTTGGTACTACCAGACAAAATTACGGCAAGCATCAGAATCTGTCATGCTCTCCAGTGAAATCACTAAGCAAACAAATGAAAAGATGGCTATGTTGTGAATTCAAGTTCAAGACAATTCTCATGAACAAAGATAATGGAGCTATAAAATTATGAGTGCATCTTAGGACACAAGTAGATCAAGGAAATGGGACAAATACAACTACTAAATATTTCATTAACAACAGTTTTATTTATACCTATTATTCTCTATCTAGCTAAACCATCTCCTACAATGGTAACTAGTATTGTTTGCCCCTTTATTGACACCTTCAGAAAATATTCAGAGGTTAAATTGCTGACATTAACCTTCCAAAGTACATGCAAATATAATGCTTTTATTTCAAATAGATTTATTAAATTCAATATGTTGTTCTTACATTTATATATTACATTACAACGGACTAAGTAACCCAGTTTTGATTAAGGAAGCCTGCCCGCAACAGAAAAGTATTGATAGATATTGTTCAGTGGCCATATCAGGTAGCCATGGTAAGACAAGCAGAAACTGTGGTAGCTGTTCACAGCGCCATTCACTCCTTGCAAATGACAACTTCTTCACTGAAAAAACTTGCAAAGACCTATGATATTTTTACCATCCTTCTTCTATATGCCCACACAATTTTACAGCAGGAATATATTCAACATTCAATGTCATATTCAAATTCTTTATTTTTCTAATACTACTCACATTTATCTGACAGATTTTTACTGAAAACTCCACACACTCATTTTTCACTGCAATGAATCACGTTACTGACATTCATTGATGCGACTAACCTTAATGCCAACAAGGAAACTAGCAGCCACTGCCAAGCCGTGAGTGAAGTTATCAATGCCATTTGCCATAAGGTTTAGGTAACCAGTAACCTGCAAGGTGGAGAAGCAGAATGCAATAGTAAAGGCACTAGTATAACAACAGTTATGTTCAGTTTTATGCACTCAAGTATAGCAAATACTGTATTAAAGACATTTTTATTGCTTTTTGGTGTGCATATAGAAATTCAAGAATATTGTATTTCATCCTGCTTGCGCATACATAAAGATGTTGTAGTATAATGGTCCATAAACATCTTTCTAATGTTAACACATACAACTGTAGTGCATGAAATGCACTAACCGAAGTTTTTCATGTTTACACGTCTTCATCCAAATTTATGTCTTTTGCAGTCAACAAAATAATATGCTACAAAACAGCAATTGTATGCAGCTATCATGTATGAAGTAAATTAGTATAGTTATATGAATATACAGCACCGAAATACATTTTAAGGAGATGCAGGGCTGAAGAGTCAACTTTGAACTCCTGCAGTAAATTTAATGAAAATTTCAGAGATGGCTTGTGATCTTGTTACTAGAACATATTCCAAATTTTGTTATCCTAGGAGGAATATTAAAATCTTATGGCTGTTACAATGATCAATCATGTATTCCAAGTTAAGAAAACTGCCAGTTCAAAAATAATCAATATATATTAATTGTTTATCATTAGATGCCTTCTACATTGTTTGTGGAGCAGGATAAAGACAGTCACACATATTTTTTTTTCGATGTTTTGGTAAAAATATCACTAAACTCGAAGATAATCTTGTCCCATTGTCATTGCATGTCAGACATCTGAAATTTTTCTCACGTCAGGAAATATTCAGCGATTAAAAAAATACAGTATCGCTATGCCGTTCCAACACGGCGCTCTCCGTTTCGCACTCGGCATCGCGTCGGGCTTGCTGAAAGACTCACTCGAATTTCAAGCGTGAATGGCTGCTCGAGTTGTCTGCTTGTTTGAAGACGAAGAGAATGAATATTGGCGCCTCAGAACGTGCTCCACGTGCTGTTACTTGCAAGCTTCGCTGTTGTTTATTTCGCCTGCGCGTCGATACAAGAAGAGGAGCCGCACTGCGTGTCCCTTCGAGGTGCTCTGAAAAAGGCTGACGTTGAGCCATAGTCTAATTTCGCGTTTTCACCGAGCCAGTGGCTTGCACGGGCATGCGTTCTGTGGCGTCTGCCTCTTCTTTATCGGTGGACGCAGCCTGTGCCGTGCTTGTGAACCAGGAGGATGCATCTCTCGTCACACTCTGCCTCCGATGCCCGCGTCTTTCGGCCGATGACACCGACGGCCAGCGGCGGCGTTGCCATGTCAGCCACCCTGAAGCGGAAGCGGCCGCAGAAGCAGTCGCAGGAAATGAAGAAGCCGACTTACAGCCGCGGCCTGAAGGCCTACTTTAGGCGACACTCCCTGGACATGCGAGCCCCTTGCACCGATGCCGACTCGCCCACTTCCAAGCGACAGCTTTGCTGGCTGGTTCGAAACATCGGCGTGTCGAATAGTTTCCTCGAGAACATCGGTTTGGAGCTGCGCGAGAACCGCCCGGGGCGCCTTTCCCTCTACACGTTTGCGCGTTGCGACCCGAGCATGTACGACTACGGCTCCGTGTGCATGACGTTCCTTGCCGAGCTTCTCGCAACCCACCGTTGTATCTACTCCATGCACTTCGGCTACGCGGGCAAGCTGTTCAGCATGAAGATGACCGTGATCCAGCACCTGACGTCCAACTCTTCCATCGAGCAGTTCCACATTGACGGCCAGGCGATGGACAGCGACGAGATGTATACCTTCATCAAGGCAATGCGGCGGGCCAAGCCGCTCAGCGTGCAAGTGTGCAACATGCCGTTGCGCCGCTGTGACGTGCACTCAATCTCCATCTATGTCGAGGTCACCTCGACTCTCCGCGAGCTGGCCCTAGTCAACACTGGCTTCAAGGTAGCCGACACCATCCTGCTCTTCAAGGTGCTCGAAAAGAGCAAGAGCGTCGAGTATCTACGGCTCGAAGTCAACACCGTTGGCATACGGGGTGCCAAGCAGTTCGCAGCCCTGCTGCGACGGAACACCACTCTCAGGTTGGTCACCCTACAGCGGGTCAAGCTGCAGGCCAACAGAGCTGTGGCCATAGCGGCCGCGCTAGCTGAGAACACCACGCTCGTTTCCCTTCGTATCGCCAGCAACTCCATCGGGCCCGTGGGCGCCCGGGCTCTCGCCGAAACTTTCAAAACGAACTCCTCACTCTCGGTGCTCGACCTGCGAGACAACGCCATCGGCACCAGTGGCGCTGTGGCCTTTGCGACCACCTTGAAGATGAACTTGAAACTTGAAGAGCTCCACGTTTGCGGGAATGTGATATCCGAGGAAGGCATTGTTGCCATCGCGGAGGCAGTCATGGACAACTAGTCGCTCAAGGTGCTGTCGCTGTTCGCCAACAGATTCGGCAAGGAAGGTGTGGCCGCGTTGGGCAGGCTCATCGCCTGCAACAGGACTCTGGTGAGGTTGAACGCGACCCTAGAGTCCAGCTGCGGCGCTCCGCGGAAGCACCTCGACGCATTTGCCGAAGCCTTCGCGGCCAACACTGCCATCCACGGTGTTCAGCTGTTCGTGTGGGGCACGCCCGCCATGAAGCAGCTGTCGCACATGCTGCCGCTCACTCAGACTCTGCAGTATTTCTGCGTGTGCACGTGTGGGCCCGAGATCGAGCAGTTGTGTGCCGCCCTAGCTCAGAACAAATCCATCCAGGAGGTCGAGATCAATTGCTACCTCAACCTAGACGACGGCACGGCGCTGGCTCACCTGTTCGAGACTATCACGATGATCCAGGCGGTGACTATCACCAAGAGGGTGAAGAACACCTGTCTCATCTGGCTTTTCAACGGCATCGCCAGGAACAGCAGCATCTGGTGGTTCAGCGTGGAAGGCGGCAGCCTGACGTCGACTGCTTGCACGCCCATCGCTGCCGCCTTGGAGAGTAACAACACGCTTGCGTGCATCACGTTGGGACGGGCCACGGGGGAGGATTCGTGCCTGAAGATAGTGAGTGCTGCTCTGGAGCGGAACTGCACGCTCCAGATGATGTGCATGAACTACTCGGCTACCAGTTTGCCAGCGTTGGAGATCTGGCAGCGACTCCGGCGTAACATGGGCATGATGATGCAGGCCATCGAGTTTGCGCTGACCAGGAATGTCAGTAAGGCCTTGGCGGAGGCCTTCGAGATGTGCAAGGACACCTCTTTTTTTCTCCAGGAGCTTGCCAAGTCGAACGGCAACCAGGGTAGGCCTGCTGCCTCGGCGCTAATCAAGGAGGGGGAACGGTTTATCGAAGAAAACTACTTCCAAATAACGGGAGTCGTCAAGAGAGACATCGTGTGCGTCAGGAGGACGAGGAAGAAAAGGAATACCACCATGTTCGACAACCTGAACAACTACTGTTTGCGGGAATTGTTGTCCTACCTTCGGGTTTCCGACGTGCAGCGTTGAGCTGCGGTATAAGTCTCGGTGTTTTTTTTTTCTTCGAAAGGGAAGGGGTGGGGGGTTGTTAAAGTTAACTTAACCCTTTTTGTGTTTTGTTGTCTTGTTCTGCAAATGGACGACTGTTTTCCTTTTTTTTTTGTGGTGCCTTTGTATAAAACATCTTCGAGTATTTACCACTCTATATTACAAGTCTGATCATTACAACTAGGCGTTACATTTACTGAATTTCGCCGTGGTACGAAGCTCTGCATTGTTTGAGTTTGCACGAAAGCTGATAAGCAAAGGTTTGTGCTGACGGTAATAGGACCTTATCTTGTTCCTGACAAAATTTCCGTCAAGAAACAACTGTGTACGCAGGTATAAGTGAAACTGTTAGGAAATGATAGTTTTCCTAACAGGCTCCTTCTCTCCAAAAGTTCAAACCAAAAAAAAAAATGAATACTAAGATTTCACTGCATGCTATTTATTTTTACAGTCAAAATAGATTAACCAAAGGGACCTTTTACACAGTCAGAGACTTCCTTTTCAACATGACACTATACTGTGACAACTGTATCCAACTGTCATGTTTCAAGCCGTGAATGTTGCTCACAACACGTGTTCCCTCCCCACAACACAGGCCATCTGCTGATTGCAATGAGCTCGCAGGAGGAAAAACAGATAAATTAAATAGCATCCTAATGCAGCTGGAGTAACTCAGAATTGGCATGAGACCAGCGCTGGATGGTCCTGAGCTATGTTTTCGCCAATTCAAGCTTCAGTTTAGGTTTGCTGGTTTAAATTTATTTCTTTGTCCTCTAGTGTACTCTCGACAGAAGGTCTACCTTAACTAAATGGCACAAAAAAAGCACGTTCCAACATGGGAATTGCCTTTGCCTTCGGCTTCTTTAAGAGCTTCGCATCGCGTCTTGAAAACAGCATTTCAGAGATGCTTTTGACAGCAAACATGTACCACTGTCTCGCAAAAAGAACTCGCTTTATTCTTTTCTGTACAGATAATAACCAAAGTTGGTGAGCATGTTCTTTATTGAACCAGCGATCCAAAACAACTTAACTTTGAAAATGGCTAAAATCATTTTTTTAGCCACACAGACCCACTTAATACTTGCTTCATGTAGTAATGATAAAAATTTTGGGGGTTTTTTTTGTGCCAATTAAAACCACTGTTGCAACTTGTGAAGAAGTTGCTGTGCTCACAAGTGGGGCAGTTCTTCGAGACCCGTTTGGCCTAGCCTGAATACCCACAGATCAAAGATGAGTTTTTTTGTCATATTAAAGCATTCAAGTTCTCTACCAAAGGGGTCTGTCTCTTCAAAGTGGTGCCAAAATCCAGGACTTTCAAACACAGAAGCCAGGGTTGTAAACTTGCAAGGTGGGCATTTGGACGACGCAACCGGAAGATTTTGGAATTTCAACTCCATAGAAATGGAATTACTACAAAATGTTATGAACAAGAGTGATCATGCTGACATCCATGGGTGATCAAGTCTGACTCCCGTGGAAGACGTATATTCTATGTGACGACTACAAGGCTGCAGCACGAGGCGGCACAATCAGATAACAAGGAGGCTACTTCGAAACTCCAAGTTACTTACAGCTTATCACACTGCTGCCTCCGACTATGGCAACAGTAAGGTAGGAGCAGTCGATGACATGAAAATCGCAAAGGCCCAATATATTATATGTCTCACCATGTCGTTATCAAAGACGACAGGTCAACAAAGACACGTGTTGTCTTCTTTTTCACATGAAAAAGATTACAATTCTTAGATAAGAGTACTATCTAGAACATAGAGTAGTGGACAGTTTTAGATGATGAACTGCCATTTCTTCAAATCATATCATAGTTGCACTTTAGAATTCATAATATTAGCATTGACTACAAATTGTTCCATCAGGAAGGAATGAGAAGAGTCTTCGGAACACCAAAATAAGCTCTTCTTAGAGTACAAATGATCGTTGCATGTTTGGTAAAGTCCAGCTAACCAAATGACATAGCCTGTTGCATTATGCAAGTTCTCATGTTTTACGCTTATATTATGCATGTGGAAATGATATTTATTGTACCTGTGCACCAATTCAGTATTGATTTATATGAAGTTTATATTGTGAGATAGTATTTACAAATAATGCGTACTTATGAATAGTGGTATTTCGATTTGAAGACCAAGCAGAACAGGGCCCTATTCGATTCAATATTTGATTTTTGTAATCACTATTCTAATCACATTAGGTTGAGAAAAAAATGCAAATTAAACTTTTGACTGCCTCACACAACACAAATTTGCATCTAATTAATATGTATCTGGTATGTAAAGTTCAGTAAAAATTTTTCAGAAAAATTTTATTGGTACTTTTTTTTCCCTATCAATACCCACACTCTAAAATATGATCAAGTAAAATGGGTGTCTTTTTGTCCCACAACAATAATTGTGATCCAGCTTGCCTGTGCTTCCTTTCTTGAACACTCAGCACTGGCCACTTTCCTATCAAGAATGCTATGCCACGCTAATAACATGCATGTCATCCATGACATGAAAGTGCCAGGCAAGTGGTGATAATGCAAGAAAAGGAACGCAAGAAGATGACGATTATTGTTGTGGCACAAAGAGACACCCTTTTACTCAATTATTTCTTAGAGTGCATGTCATTTACTTTTACACCTTCTCTTTTTGCTCTCAGGTTGCACATGATCTAAATGTAATTTCACAAGGCTGTCACGATGAAAAGTTGTACAGCAGTGCACTACAGCTACAGCTAAAGCTTCACAGAAAATGACAGGTCACACGAGTCAGTTGCTACAATGCTAAATATTGTTATAATATAAATATTCCCTTGCATCTTGATAACTGTTGCTGCTTATCTTGGCCTATAAGTTGAATAGCACAGATAAGCAAAAGACTACGCAGTGAATTAAAATGAACTAGTCTGACTAACATCACTGCACTAGACATCTTACCAGTTGGCTCAAGCATGTAATGAGAAGGTGTGGAAAAGTCAGACTCACCCAAAAAGTGAAGCATGGGTAGAAAATAGCAATTTATAAAGCTATATACACTAATATTTGTATTGGCTCTATGTAGTATTGCCATGATCATTTGCAAGCTAAATAAATTACGAGCATGATGAGTTTTTCCTCAGGTAAGTAGGAGCACACCTCACTAGATGACTCCAAGCACTGGTTTTCAGAATGCTAGTTTGATCAGTAATGCAAGCAGAAGTGAACAAATGCATTAAGCTGCTTCTCTTCTTTGACATTCTCCAAGTTACAACACTAGGCAAGCAGAAATCCGGGGATGCTGGCCGAGACAGTCACACAAAGCTGCCAACTGCCTCAACTCCCTCAGTTCACTGAAACACCGCAAATTACTTGCAAAATCGGGCATGCAATGCTTTCTTGTGAGTTCTGCAGCGCAAAGCACACTGAGCTTTGTGACTTTGGCATCTCCATGGCAGACTCACTATGAAAGAGATGTAAACTTTGCTGCACTCTCCTGCACTGCCCCCTTCCCCTCCCAATTTCCTGCTTGGATGCGCTCACTTGATCACCATCCTTCCCAGTTCCACACAGGGAGGTTAAAAAGCGTCCCATTGGCTACCCAGCGCTGCGCAAGATTAAGGAGAAAAAAACACAGCACTAATGCAAGCTACACAATGACTCAGTGTCACGTCACAACGAAAGTAATTAGGGTGAGGCTGGCACTTGCCTCTTCGTATGCACACACGTGGTAAGAGGGCAACATGCTCACGTGAATGGCTTTGAAGCTTTGCACTGTTGAGACTGGCTTGTCAAGACCATTCCGGTTGACATCAGAGTGGGAAAAAGTTTGCTCCACATTGGGCCCTGTGGCTGAGAAGACCAGCTCGAGTATGATGAAGGTAAAGACACCCAACAGCACCCACAGGCCGAGTGTCAAGTGTGCTTGTGCGGGACTCTCGGCACCTGCTGCAAGCAGGCAGATTAACCATGAAATCGTACTAATAAGCAGTCAAATTGAAACTACAGTGACAAGTAGTATGACCATGTAGGCTTCTCAGTGCAGCATAATGATGAATTAGATACATAATGACACAGGGATAGAATAAATGAGAGGACATACAAATGCCATTTAGGACTCATCTGTCCACTCTTTTTTCTTTTTTTTATGTCCCTGTGTTCACATTACAATTAAATAGAATCGTGATAAGGCATTAATCTCTTCTCGCTTTATAAAAGAAACATGGAATAACAACAAGATGGAAGAAAAATAAAAATAATGAAGCCCACTAAACTGTTGGTGGCATGCAACTACATGGTCCACCAACGTGAGCAATAAAGCATGTCTACTTACTTCAGTGATATGTGAAGTCACTGAACAAGGAAAGTTAATGGAACAAATATTTCGACGAGGGTGTTTGTCTTTGTTCGGGTAACCTCTAGATCCTAGTCACACTTAACAAAGACAAGTACTTTTGTCAAAATGTAAACTCCAACGACATTCCTTGTTGAATGAATGCATCATTTCAAGACCCCATCTAACCTCGAACTTTAGTTTCATCTGGATTACATCATTTTGTTTGGTTACATCGCTTTGCATCATACACCATCACTCTTGTTTCCATACCATGCATTGACATTTACACAGCATCCTTTTTATTCAAGGAATCGAAATAACTTCCATTCTATGCAACTGTTTCTTTCAGAGTGCTATAAATAAATAGTACTTTGCCATGAAAAAATTTTTTGTCCTAAAGAAAACAAAACTATGCTTATAAAATTTGTGGCCCAGGTGCACTGTATAAATGGGGGTACAGAGTGAAGGCAGTAAAGAGTCACAGTTTCGCCTGAACAGCGAAGCAATAAATGCTATAGCAGCATATTCGAAAGCCTCGCAAATAATAGCAAGTAGCTTGAAACTTGCAGTGTGCTGCTCAAGCAAAGAGAACATCACACTGGATGCACACGAACTAACAGCTAATAACAGCTAACAGCTAATAACGAACTAACACACAGAACTATGCATTAAACGAACACAAAGGTATACACAGGACAAGCTTGAAAACTGTACCAGTTGTTACTCCACTGTATTTGAGTAGCATGCTGAAAGTCTTGACTATGCACAACCAACTGCCCTGATTTGGCTCTTCTAACTAGCAGCTCACTCCTTTTGCAAACGCAGTCACTGCAGCGAGCAAAGTGACTTTCATGCACTCTGTAACTTCAACACAAACTTTGAGAATGAAAGCACAAAATGTTTAAACCACCCCTTCCACATGACAAGCGCACACACAGTGGAGACCATGTGGCAATACAGGTAGCAGGCACATGTGCACCAACACTCTGGTGCAAACAGAGAGGAGCGAAGACCTTAAAAGTGTGCCATTCGCGCCATCTCTTTGATGTACATAAATAGCTCGCCGTTGGTATATTAAAGGATGTATGTTTCATGGCCAATTCGCCTAATGCCATGCACTGTGGAGCGAAAAGGTCACAGGTTCAAATCCCCGGTAGGCGCTTGAGAAAATGTCTTCCAAATTATCTTCTTTGAGCCTTTTAAATATAAAGTAAAAGCTTGTTAATTCAACACTTCTTAATTCAGAAAATTTATTGATTCAGACATATACTCTAGTCCTTGCTAGCATATACATTAATCAATGGCATCTAACTCTCACTAATTCAGCCATATTTGGCTGCAATCCCGCTAATTCGAATGCTCTTTGGAGCGCGCCAAGCACAAAGCACTGTAACTATGTGACATAAAGCAGCAAAAATGGCTTTCATTGTCAACCAAAACGGTCGCGGGCTTCCAGAGAAGACATGGTCACCCTCCACAACAACATCATTGGTACGAAATAAGGTGTGGGTTCAGAGCACTTTTCAGCTAAGAACACAAGGTTTTGAGCCACATTGACATTGTGAACGAAGTCGTAAATGACGCGAATCGTGGCTTTTGTACAGCTGTTATGCAAACCTAATGAATTTACTTATTTTTGAAGAAAATGAAAGTGCATCAGTGAAACAGATATTTGTTGTTCTCTTGATACTTTTGATAATTCAATTAATTGGAACAGTTTGTCCGGTCCCGTGAAAACCGAATGAATGAGCTTTTATCGTATATACATACACATACATATACTGGACATGACAGCGACAGCAAAAAAAAAAAAAAAAAACTATGGACCATCTCCCTGATGGGATGCGAAGCAGCCGCGGTGCGCACGGCGTTGACCCGGTTGAAACGGGCGTCAACGCAGGTGCTGGAAGAACGGTTTGAAGCGAAACTCAGTGTAGTGTTCACTCGAGTAAATGTTTGAAACGCAAAGACACGGGAGGCTGGACGCGTTGAAGACGCTTGCTCTCAGCTTCTTTGGCTCGTTTCTCGTCGGTCTTATCCGCGAGCTGTATCGGTGTTCTTGACTCGCACCTCGTCGGTGTCGCTGGTCTTCCCTGGACCTCGCACACCATCGCTGTTGACGTCGCCATTCGCGAACACGATCGGCTTCGATAACCCTCCCAACGCCGGCGACAGCCGGGAAAGGTACGCGCACACTAGCGGGAAGCATGCCGCAACGGCGCTCCGCCCGTCGGCGCGATCACGCGGCAAGCAGCGGCGCGCTATTCAAGAGGCGCGTGCAGCGCGGGCGCCCGCCGGCTCGCGGCTTCTCGCTGACAGATGGAGAGAGGCAGCGCGGGTGAGATGATGCCCACCTGCGGAGTGGGCTCGAGCGTTGGGAGCGGTGGAGATGGTGAGGCGAGAGAGATCTGACAAGCGGCAAGCGCGCGGCAGGCGAGGGGGAGAAACGTCACCGCGCACTGCTAGGAGGGCGTGAGCTACTTGGCACCGCTCCAACACCTGCGGCGAGGGGAGCGGTGCAGACGGAGGGACAGCGTTACACAGGCTACACAGCTAGGCTGGTCAAAGAGCTGCTTCGCACATAAAACAGCCGAGAGCGTCATCATTAGCCCCGAGAAGTTGTAATGGCGTCTCCTGGTGGGAGGCATGGGTGACGTCACTGCACGGACTCTTCGATGCCCACCGCCGCGCGCCTACATAATGATGCGCTCGCTTTGTGCACTGTTGCGCTGTCAGCGCTCGCTTTCTGCTCGTCTCAAGCTGCACACGAATGACGAGAACAGGATCGGTAATGTTCTCGGGTAAAACAGTAAATGTTTACTCTTACTGGTGCACAATCGCGCGCTCCGTCGTAAGCAATGTGAAAGGGATGGAAAGGTCTGTGTCGCTCTGCTAACCCCGATGATGGATTCTTTTCCCGGCCATGGCAGCCACATTTCGGGAGGGGGGGGGGGGGGGGTGAACAACCTCGGTCATTGGCGCATATTCATGTCCATTTGAAAGGGTTGACGCAATTGGGCAAGTTGTTGGGGATTCATTTCAGAAAGTGTTAACAGCGCAGGCTGTTGTCTCGTCTTTTTCCTAATCGTTCTATGCACTGTTAACACCTTTTGTCATGTCATTTTGAGATGCAAGACACAATATTTACATTATTAGGTCGGGCCGTTCATGGGCGATTCCTACAAAAGAAATGAGAGTTTCCCCTCCTCTAGGGTTAATTGTATTAGAGGAATCCACGTATCTACAAAGAATGCTTTCGCCGGTGTGCCTATTAATCCCCGCGCTCGCGTGCATTATTGAATCTCACAAAATATCTCGAATACGCTCGCCCTAGAATACCACGCACTGCCGCCGTTGTGTCCGTTTTTCGCGTGTACTATCCAGCCAACACGTTGTTCAGTTTCATGTTTCTCTGGCAATAATTTTGAAGCTTCATTTCACAGAAATTATTGAGGTAAAGTGTGGTTGAGGTTATGAGCGATGATTTTCATTGCTGTCAGATTCTGTCTTCGTGCAGAATCGTAGCAACGGCGCTGTCGCACTCGTGACTACCAGTTTGGTTATCCACCTTTTAAATTAATTTTTCTTGCAGTTGATTACCTGTACGTGGACATGACGTACGGTACCAGTCGTCGCCTCATCGAGGCGAAGGTTGTTTAATTATTACTTGGGCCACGTCGCGGACTGCGCCATCGAAAATGTTCGTTTCAACTTCCTGGCGTTTGTGTTGGAATCGTTGCTATCAGCGGTGCTCCCACGTGAAGTGAACACTACTGTTTGTGACGCGGCGGTAGGTCACCCCAGCATTTCACGCAAATCAGTGTATATGAATACACAATGCCTGGCAGCTGTCAAGAAGAAACATGTACTACACGTGGTCCGAGTAAACGGTCACATCCCAACAATCCCGAAATCGTTGTGTGTGCGACAGTACTATCTCGTTTATTTTCGCGAATATGTAAAGTTTCTGCTAACGGCAGTCAAATTCATGTAAATTCTCCGGTTAACGAAATCGCAATTATTTCTGTCAAATCGGTTGTATTATTCGCAGATGCAGGCGTAATGTGTACGGTAAAACACAGTGTATTATTTTCATTTGTGATACTTCGAAGCACACATGTTCTCATACCGGACTCTATGCCTTTAGTAGTAATCGCGTTAGCACCGCTTAGCATATTTTCCTATAGCACCCATTCCTTGGTGCACGCAACAGAAACGACAATTTTCAGTCACAGCAATTCTTTCGTTCGGACGGGAGTCTGTCTATTCTAAGGTAAATTATGAAAACTTTTTTACAGCCTCGATAACTTTCACTAGTTACGAACTCTTTCACTTTGTGTCTTGGGAGATTCGCGTCACGCAATTGAGGAGTAATCACACAACATCATCGCGAAAGAGCGGGTACGCGGAGGGCGGAGAAAAAGTAGACGAGCGGCGGAGGAGAAGGCGTCCTTGCCGTGACGTCATATCGCCGCGACCACAGCGACGCCAGTGTTCGCTCTCGGGGCTAATATACTAATTAGTATCGCAGTAAAAGTAACTTTGGTACGAGAAATGAACGTGTGCCTTCTCAGTACTGTAGACATTACATGTATATGACCAAAATCAAAGGGGCCCTGCAACACTTTTTAAGCATGGTCGGAAAATGCCGCCGTGGAGGCTCCCGACAACACGCGAGCCGAATATTATAGCGCAGCACGCGGCCTGGAATTCACAATAAATTATCAAAGTCGGCAAAAAAAATTGCTTTCTCTTCCCTCGACAAATCACGCAATAAGCCCATCTATCAGCCATTGGCTCATTTGAACATGGCGCGCTCGGTTATTACAGAGATCGCCGCGGGAGGCCGTCACTTGTCCACGCGTGCGCACGTTCGCACCGAAAAAACCACTTATTCGAAAAAAAAAAAGAAAAAAATGTGCTCAAGGTCACGAGGCGCGCATGAAGTTTTTTTGTTTACCCCTGCCATGTCTCCCTGCTTAGCTTCCAGCACTTTCGTCAGGACGAGAGAAGAGAGAGTGCGATTGCAGCGTGTGACAAATCTTCGTATCTCCGTTCGTACTGCGCGGATTCTTAAATTTTTTGCGGCGTTGAATTTGTGAGGCAATCCGCTTTTCCCATTAATTATTTCCATGATTACTCAAAAATTGTTTCAGGGCCCCTTTAAGCTACAATTAATGCATGAATGGAAGGGCTGATAGTGATAAATCAATGAATTCCCACTTTCTGCCATCACTCGGCCAGAAACTGTGAACTCTGATAAAAAAAAAACTCAACAGACACAGATAGCCCCCTAGTACATCTCACCAATTGCTCTGGGTCGAGGTGACAGCAGCACGAAAGCCACTTCGCTCGCCGGAGCGGCCATGTTAATTCCCTTATGCCAGCACTTCGTAGAGTTATGTGAAATCAGTTAGCGGCCAGCCTTACTTTGTATGACATAAAAATTTGATGCTATTGCATTCACTCTCTATGTATTCAGGCAAAGCTGCGACTTTTTTATACTTTCCACGACGTCTTCTGCACCAGGGGATCATATTTATTTATTTATTTACAAAATGCTAGAGTCCCAAGTTATGGGCCATATACAGGTGTGGTACCAAAAGCACTAGTAGCAACAGTAAAATCGCGCCCCGCCACAGTGGTCAGGTGGCTAAGATACTCGGCTGCTGACCCGCACGTCGCGGGATCGAATCCCGGCTGTGGCGGCTGCATTTTCGACGGAGCCGAAAATGCTGCAGGCCCGTGTGCTCAGATTTGGGTGCGCGTTAAAGAACCCCAGGTGGTCGAAATTTCCGGAGCCCTCCACTATCCGTTTGTCCGTCCGTCCGTCCATCCGTATGTATGTATGTATGTATGTATGTATGTATGTATGTATGTATGTATGTATGTATGTATGTATGTATGTATGTATGTATGTATGTATGTATGTATGTATGTCCGCACCAGCTGGGCGAGTCATCGAATTAGGCAGTCACGTACCACGAGCTAGGAAGGACAAGCCCACGGCTTTAGAAGCTTCGCCCCCTAACAAAAAAAAAAAAAACATGTGCGCGAATAATAACACACGCACCTGCGGCTCCATGCGCGCGAGCTCGCGTTCACTTCGTCTTTGTGGTTCACGTGATATTTTTTCCAGCTCTATTAAAGTACTTCGCGCCGGCTTTTCGACACGTGACCCGTATCATGAAACATGTAACGTCTTGATAATCTGGGCGCAGCCTCTGTTTATACAATCGCTGCGCGCGAAAGGCCTACCGTGGAGATAACCTACCCTCGAAACATGCCCCGTTTCGAAAGCAGCCTCCTGCCTGCCGTCCCTTCAGTCGAGTTTCAGCTTTCGAGTGCTACTTCCAGGGCCTCCAGAGCGGCCGTGCCCAGGCGGCGAGAAGGGGAGGATGTGTGGACGTCTGCAAAACATCACCACGCTCGGCCAAATGCGCGCGGTGCGCAAAGAAGCTAACATACAAAAACAAAAAAGCGCCACGGAGCCAGAAATACGGTCAAGGCGGCACCGTCCGACGCGTCCACCATTGGCATGTTGTAACTGCGTAAAGACCCATTTCATTTTTTTTTTTTCATTCTCGCCGTCCTCTATTATTGGCTCGACCAGCATACGGCAAGAAACGAAGGAAAGATAAATGTCTCTCGCTGGTCAAATACAGCGGAGCACGTCGTCCATCAGCGTGCCAGGGGGGAAAAGAGAAACAGAAGCAAAGCCGTCGAGGCCGGCCGATGGCACGTATACGCCGGCATATGCGGATTCAGGGGCCATCTCGAGTGGCGCTTTGCGTTGCCGGTTGCCGCCTCGGCGCGCGCGTCATGCGCATGCGCAGTGACCTGAACTGTCTCGCCAAACCGCCAATCTGTTCGAATGCGCTTTGTTATGGAGGCGTTTTTATATATTTATATGGGTGTGCGTATATAAATATTAGAAATTTCGAGTGCGTGTACGATAACGAGAAATACAAGTCCCCCCCCCCCCCCCCCACAAAACTAAGCTTCTTTTGTCGTCGTTTTTTGACTGCATATCATTTTCGGCTGAGCGCTGACGTCAAGATATTCGATAAAATTAGTCGGAACGCTCAAGTTGGCCAGCTAAAAATAGCGACACAAACGTGCAGCTGTACGGCATTACGTCAGAAAAATCCATGAAAATTATTTTTATAATAACTGCTAGGGTTTAACGCATATCCCAAACCACGATGTAATTAGGAGGTGCACACCGTAGTGGAAGGCCACATAACTATGAAACCAACGTGACGGATCTGACCATTCTTTCTCTCTTTTTTTTCCTTTTTTTGCGAAGGAAGGCTATGTATGTGATTGATTGATATGTAAAGTTTCACGTACCGAAACCACCATATGATTATGAGAGACGCCGTAGTGGAGAACTCCGGAAATTTCGACCACCTGGGGTTCTTTAACGTCCACCCAAATCCAAGCACACGGGCCCTACAACATTTCCGCCTCCATCGATCGAAGTGCAGCCGGGATTGGATCCCGCGACCTGCGAGTCAGCAGCCGAGTACCTTAGCCACTAGACAACCGCGGCGGGCAAGGCTATGAATGTGGGCGGAGCTTTTATTTATTCTTAGGTCGTAAAGCATCATAGCCAAGTTGTGGAATATTCCTCTCGAAATTCTGAATGCACGAGAGCCAACAACACTTATTGGAGTCTCGAGGGAGAGACGATCGAGTATTAACAATGAAATGCCTCGAATGATTCTGCTGCACGTAAAATGAGTTGTTGCGCAGAGGCAACAAATTCTGGAGAAAAGACACGGAACAAATAGTTTCTGCTCAATATTTCCCGCTAATTCAATAAAAATGTGAATTTTCAATATGTTCGCAATGTATTCACAACGCAAATATTGTTCCCAGGCGTGGGCTACTGCAAACGAAGTAAACTGTTATTTAATATTTGTATTGGCTACTGATGTTTCCCGTTGGAAACGGTAAAAAAATGAAACGAAATGAAGGGTTTGCATTTCGCTAGACCATAAACGAATTTCTAGTCACCAGCTAGTCACCAGATGATGACTGGCCGTTCTTCCCTCTATACACCTCCCCTCTTTATCATCCCGCTATATCACCATATCTTTATGGTCCCCGAGATACATATTTAATGATAAATTCATCTAGTGTTCTCGGTGAGCTACACGATACATCCAGTTTATATTACCTGAAAGTAAGTCTACTGTTATCAGATATCGCCAATAATAACATTTCCGGCAGGTAATTATGCGAGCAATAATGATTATGCATGTATATTTAAGGAACCACTTGGTAATATCTTTCCACCGTCCGGGAATTGTGGTAAATTAAATCACCGAGTTAATTGCGGCGGAGAAGACAGCTGCAATATTGGCGATGCAAAGAAAGAACGCAAGGCGAACTTTTTAACGTGAATAATGTAGCCTTATCGTCTTGGAAAGATATTCAAAAGTTCACAAGCAATACGAGTGTAAGATTGGTGGCTTTCGGGGGGATGCTGCATATCGTAATCTAAAGCTATATGCCCGTGCGAAATACGCCCTGGCGGTTAGCAATAACGAGTGCATGCGGTGTGATAAGCTCTTTCATTCATATAGATATCAATAGTACCCCAATCGAGAAAAAAAAAAAGAAGTTGCGTACACTATAGTAATGTTACACCCGCAAAGGCGGTCAAGTATAGTTATAAAACTCGACTGCTGATCCGCAAGAGCGGGATCGGATCCCGGCCGCATTTACGGTGGAGGCGAAAATTCTAAGGCCGCCCACGTGCTTAGATTTATGTGCACGTTAAAGAACCCCGGGCGGACAAAATTTCCAGAGCCTTCCACAACGGCATCTTTTATATATAATCATATGGTGCATTGTTTTTCTTATTTTCGGAAGTGAAACCCCAACAATTATTATTAACAACAATAAAGTAGAGCCACACGGCAAAAATGTCATGACTAACTGCACCACCTTTGATTAAGTGCGTACTCAAATGTTGCGAAGAAATGCAGGTATACATTTATAAGCACTATGGAAAAATTAAACAGTCAAGCGTGAATACATCCTTGCTTTACATTTCTAGGGTCTATTTCAAGAACGCGGGATTTTCTAAAAAAAAAAAACGGATAATATACTGTTCTGCCTCCAGTGCATTTTATGCGGAGCACCGAAATAACGATATAGACATAAACACGGTAAACATGTAGCTCCTTTTCGTGCACCTATAGGACTGCTCAGCCTGATTTCCGTCAAAAACGAAGTCCGAATGCATAATATAGACACGAAATACGGAAATCAATGTTCAATAAGGCTGTCGCAAACAGGCAGTTTAAAGCCGTGGGTGGCTTCTTTCCTTTCCTCCGCTATAGACACACAATCGTACCAAATACGAATTAAGTCAGCCCTTTAAAGTAGTTATTAATTTTCTATTACTTCAATGCCACAACATAAGGGCGCCAAACAATCACGGATATGTAGCACAAGCCTGCCGACAATAAAATCATACTGCCCATGAAAAGCACATTCTTCGACGGCAGTTTCATGACCAAGTGGAAGCGCTATTAAGCATTGCAACGTAGGCGCGCTGGATTACGTGACACAACAGAAGAAGCGCGCCAAAGACGCGCAATCACGAATTCTGACGACGAAGGCATTTCTCCATAGCAACCTTCACTAGAATCCAAGTCACTCTTACACTGCACGTTTTGAAACACGTGGCGGTGTTCCACGATGTCAACGTGACAGCTTTACGATATTTGCCCCTTCCATAACATTCAAGCGTCCTTGCCTAAAGGAAAGTGGTGAGAGGTGAGACCACCTGAAAATGCTACATAGATGGTGCTGGCACTAGTCTCGGTGTGTATATACGAGCGATCGAGGCCTACGATAAGATAAAGAAAAAGTGAGACTGTGGCCTGACGGGGTTACGGGCTGCCACACCGGAGGACCGGATAAATATTCCTTCATGTCAGACACGTGATCACTGTTTTTTCTCTATTCCGCAACGTAGAGCAGCACCGTTGGGAAAGAGGCTCATACTCCTCGCAGGCGAACTAAATTCCTTTTACGGAAACATATTCAGTCAGAAAGATATTTTTTTCTGATAATGCGATATATGAACTGTGGCCCCGTTTTTGTGGGCGCTCAAAGAGAGCTCGGAAAAAGCTGACCCCTTCCTTCCATTTGCTGAACGGAGAACATTTAGCTTTCTTGTGCGCGCGACCTTTATACTTCAGTGCACTTGTAAGTTCAGGGGAAACCCATGTTTAGGTGTATTTTGCTGTATAAACCGCAAAATGCTCAACTTCGTCATCGACATTTTGTTTGTCAGTAACATGTGACCCATCAACGGTTGGCAACTAATGATAAAAGCCCATGCAGTCACCTCTCTTGAAAGCAAATCTTGGAGAATGGTTAAAATGACTGCTGTAGCTCGTAGTGTCGGCACATACAAATAATCTTACACTAAGTGGTGGGTGGATTTGTCAGGACGAACAAGAGAGATGTCGGAGCGTGAAACTTGAGCGGGTTGATCGTTTGACAGACAGAGGTCCAAGACGTTGTCTTTGCAATTGACGACTGTGTTATGTTGCAGTAGAGAATTAAACGCCAGAAAATCAGAGAGCAGGTTGCACTTTTTTTCGATGAAGTGATTATAATGAGAAAAAGGTAAGCGTGCTCCAGTCAGCTGCAGGAACACTGAAGTCACCCAGAACAATAATTCTGTGCTCACTATGGGTCGAAATCACACGTTCAATGGATGACATGACATCGCGAAACAAGGCAGGGGAAATGCTGGGTACTAAGCATCCAGTCAACACTTTTTCTCGGCGCTCTAGGCTGAAACAATCGTATGCCTAACCAACAGATCCCTCAAACCTATATTCTTTAATGATAATGATAATAATAATAATAATAATAATAATAATAATAATAATAATAATAATAATAATAATAATAATAATAATAATAAACTGTCATTCGTTACGAACAGTTGGATAGCATCTATTCCACGGGCCTTCCTCCATTTTTCGTGCGTCCGCAGAACTGATTCATCAATAAATGATAAGAGCTTGCGGGTCAACTTAAGTTCACCGGGTCCACACTTGATGGGTTCAGGCTTTCAGGGCGAGTACACCGTCCCGACGAAGCTGTGTACGTCAGTCTTCTTGGACCAGGTTGCTCGAAGTTGCGTTTGACAGCAGGGCTGCCACATTATATATATATATATATATATATATATATATATATATATATATATATATATATATATATATATATATATATATATATATATATATAAGGGAAAGAAGTGTATATACCTAAGGGCTCGTTTTTCCGTGTTTTAACACAATATTAATGAGATCAAACAGACAGTAATGCCAAGGAATTAAGAATATCATAGTTGAAACCAGAGTTAAGAATATAGTTGAAATCAAGAACAAGAAATTGACATGGGCCGGGCATTCAGCATGTAGGCAGGATAACCACTGGTCATTAAGGGTAGCTAGCTGACTGAATTTCCAGGGAAGGCAAACGCAAGAAAGGAAGACAGAGAGATAGGTGGGCCGATGAGATTAAAAAGTTCGCAAGTATAACGCGGCAGCAGAAAGCACAGGACCAAGTTGATTGGCTGATGATGGAAGAGGCCTTTGCAGTGGGCGTAGTCAGGATGATGATGATGATGATGGTGATATTCCGCGTAAGTACCACCATGGATTATTAAAGCAATAATTATTTCGTAAACAAACGATTGGAGATGTTTTCACACTTTCATATTGTTTTCACACTTCCGTTTTTCACGCAATTCTTTTCGCACTTTTATATTTACAAAAAAAAAACAGAAATTCTTTCGTAACTGAGGAAGTATGAAAAGTGCTTCTATAATTCTGACTGCACAATAGTGAGGCCTGAATGACACTTGGAGTGGGACACGCTTGATTTTTGTCACATGGCCTTTTTAACAGGGAGTTATTTTCCAGCCATAGGACGGAGAAGCGAAGCGTACTTGAAAAAGTTCGGCTATTAATAGATTTCGAACAAGATGTATGAAACGTTTGCGAAGTCAGGTCGTATATATGCCAGCATCGCAAAACAGAGGACTAACAAAGGGAGTGCGAACTCCTGTATTCAGCTATTGTCCCATTTGATTTATGAAACTGACATACATATGCGAAGCTTTCCTATTGTTGAGTTGTGCTCGGCTATTGTGAGAGTTTCTTTGTTTTTGATTATTGCTTTTTCCACCCACGCGAATGTGAGACAACGGAAAGAAGAATGGTGAACGGAGGTGGCCGAACAACCGTCACAATCAAGCCAGCCATACAAAGGAGCGGCTGAGAAGGCCGCATATATATAGCTCTGCACTGGAGAGCATGATGCCAAATCTTTGTGACAGTGACTGGATTCAAGCGTGGGGTTTTCGCCTTCCTTTCAATGAACATCTACTGAAGCTGCCCTATGGTTCGTGCAGCTGACGCAGGGAACTCACTGGAAGCTGCCGCAGCACAGCCACATACAGCTTGAGAATAAAAAAAAAAAAAAGTTTGCACAGTACGTCTCGCGATCGTCAAGAAGCAGCCAGTCGCAACGCCGCAAGCGAACAGTGATTATCTGCAAGTCTGTGATATCGCACAAGTTGAAAGAAAAATGATAACAATGGCCGCCGCTCAGATGGGCTTCTTCTTCTTTGCACCTTGAGCAATCTATAGGGGAGCCTATTTTATTTTCGCCCCATCGCGGGTCAGCAGCCCTTGGTCACTAGACCACCGCGGCAGGGAATTTCCAGAGCCCTCCACTACGACATCCCTCATAATAATATTACAGTTTAGGAATGTTAAACACAAGCTATTATTATTATTATTATTATTATTATTATTATTATTATTTATAGGGCTTGTTTGCTTTTACTGCGCGCTGTACCCGAGAAAACAATTTCCTCCTTTTCTTCTATTGTACGACGTAAAACTAGGCAGACAAGCGAAAGCGGTCCTTGCACCTCAGTCGAGTTAAATGAAAAACGAAAACGGATACGCACTACACGGTAAACACAGGGAATAAGCGGTCAAACGGGGTACTTGGGACGGATTAACAATTTTTGCTGACCAAATGCGGCTGCGAAGCACCCTCCCCCCCCCCTTTTTTTTCTTTTCTTTCTTTCAGCCTCCCCCCCCCCCCCCCCCCAAAGATTGTCACGCGAGCTTTCCGGCGGTATGGCGTAACCAAGATAGCGCAGAGCCTGCGCGCAGCAGCGTTCAGCTCAGATAGCCTGAGTAGCTCAGTATCAGCATCGCCTGGATTGGGACCCTCAATTTCGACGATTAATATCTTAAACTACGTGTGTCTCTTGAGATAAAAAAAAAATCGTATGCCATAAACTGTCACGTTCTGTAACTTTAAAGTATAAACAGCTGACCTACGGCTAATCATTCAGTATTTAATTAACGAGTCCTTACTGATTGCTAATTTCGGTGAGACTATAGGTGCAGCGAAATATTTCCGCCTCGGCCTAGGGTTCACGTGCGAAGACTACAGAGGACTGACAGTCGTAACATTTTTATTTTTTAAAAAATGCTGTATTGGCCTATAAAGCGTAGTGGATAGGGTCACTAAGCAGCAAAACGATATTTCGCGTATTAGTAAATTTCACAGCATCGAAAACACCACTCTTAACCGCGAGATGACGTTTGGTAAAGGAGAAAACGCACGAAAAAAGAAAATGCGGCTGGAGACGCCACCTTGAGATTCCCGCAGCAAACACCGTGACGTCATAGATTTTGAAGGTGTCTGCTGGGCCCTATGTAGCTTCTAATCGATAAAAATGAAGTAGATAGTCACCTGTGGCTGCCATAGACCTAGCATACGAGGCTTCAGAGAATGTCTTCGAACCAATGTCGTGGAAACACGAAAACTAAATTTTGAAATTTTCGACGTCATGCGTAGATATTTCGGCGCAAAATTAAAAAAAAAAATAGAACTTCAACCTTGATTCTCTCCACTATTAATCAACTTTTGATAGTGAAACATGTGGCATTTTAGAGTTTTTAGAGTGGAGGTTGTCAATCTAAACAAAGTAAGCGTTTTTATTTAGCGTCCCGTTGAAATTTACAAAGTAGCGGTGCACGCTTGAAAAATGAGCTGTACCAACATTTATAGCACCGCCTTCGGAAAGAATTTCCCTTCTAATCACAGCTAAGCTCTGTCGGCCCTCTCCTGTCACTTTGTTGTCGCGAGGGAAGTTGCAATCCTGCCGACATCGGCGGGCGTTTTGTCGCTGGACTTAAATTAATAGTGGGCCATCTTGTATCGCGCACCGACATTCGAAGTTGACGAAGAGCGTTTCAAAAGCCGCGCGGAGTCCCTCTCACGCGCGTCCATCGAAACAAACCCGCTCCGGCGGCCGCCCACGTCTGCGAGAAATGAACGGCAATCGCCGACGGCCTTGACTGCGCCCTCGTTGCCGCCCTACGCAACCAAAGCCGAATGCGGGTACCCGACGGCATCCTTTCACGGGGCGCCGCTGCCAGCTTCGCCAGAAGATGGTGGCCGGCGAATCGCGTCATGCAAATGCCCCGTTACGGAGCGCCACGCGTCGCATAAGACGAATCAAATCAGACACCATACAGTACAGCGTCGGTAGGTGGCGTTTTCCTCCCACTAAAACGTGAGCGAAACTCGTCGGTCGAGCCACGCATCACGCGGACTGACACGTGCAGCACCGCGGGAGCATCGACCGACCGACGCAAAGGCCAGCAAAGGTCAGCGCCGTGCAACCTCTATACCCTCTCGCGAAGCAGCGTGGTTCTCAGCCCCGTGCCTGCGCCAGCGACTGAAAACTATAGCATATTCCGAACGCCATCGCTACATCATGTCATCCGCTGCAGCACTAAAGCGCGCTGCATTAACAGCGTGCCATTTCCAGACCCTTCGTGACACTAAACAAACAAACCACTTTGTCCGTTTCTAGAACGTCCCTTCACTCAACGCTTCACCCTCACATGAAAAAGCCGATGGTAGCGTCGTCTCTAGGCACGGCAAGCCACTGCATATGAGCGATATTCTGCCGCGATTCTTGAGAAGCGCAGCGTCATTTTCAGCCGAGCGGTGGCGCAGTGCTCAACTCTGTCAAGTGAAGGGTGGAAGTCGAGTCGAGGAGCGTTTGTGAATGCGGGGGTTAGTGTCAAACTGGGCACAGGGGTCTCCCAGCAAGCACCACGCGTGCTCGATCAAGTCTTCCGGGTCACGTGGATGTTGCCGCTGACCAACCACCTTATTGCACATCGCGGGAGCGCGCGCGGCGAATCAGTTCGCGTACAATGCGTTCCATCTTCCCTCGCACAAAAGAGACGACGCAATGGTACGCTGTAGTTAATGGGTGCCAGGGCCACCATTGGAAACGCCGACGCCACTATTGTCCGATGGTGAAAGCTGTGTCGCGTGACAGAGAGGTTCGCCGAAGTGATTTCAGACCACGGTTTAAGAGGTCAATTTTATTTCGACCGACCATCAACGTTGCTCCTCGTCGCTGAATAGCAGTGACTGTCTAATTGATTGATTGATATGTGGGGTTTAACGTCCCAAAACCACCATATGATTATGAGAGACGCCGTAGTGGAGGGCTCCGGAAATTTCGACCACCTGGGGTCCTTTAACGTGCACCCAAATCTGAGCACACGGGCCTACAACATTTCCGCCTCCATCGGAAATGCAGCCGCCACAGCCGGAATTCGAGCCCGCACCCTGCGGGTCAGCAGCCGAGTACCTTAGCCACCAGACCACCGCGGCGGGGCGGTGACTGTCTAAGTGACAGAAAAAAAAAACGATCCTGCTCGAATTCTATATATACTAAGTAAAATTCCGAGATAAATTGTTGTTTTCCTCGGGTAGGACTGCTCGTTTAGGATACAGCGACACGACTTGCGACCATGAAAAAGTAAGCTGATCACGTAACGTTTGCGAAGGTCCCTCCTTTAAATTTTGCACTTGGTCAGCATTCGAGCTGCAACCGGGTTGTACAGTTGGGGAATGATCGCGTTGACCCAATAAATAAAAATAGTATTTCACTTGTTTTTTTTAATTGCCACAGTAAATAAACAAAATTAACCATTGCATGACACAAACTGCAAACAAGAATACGTAAATTTCAGACTGCAAAACAAGATTTTCACGATTCCACCATCTAATTTCGTAGTTTGTAGGACTTTTTATCTTCGCAAAACTGGCTGGCCTTTTCAAAAGCATGAGGTTAAAGAACAGACGAGACGCTGGGCAACCACATTTTTACAACGGCGAGACGTGAGAAAAGTGGCGATACGCGCTCTAGCGTATAGAGGGGGGCTCTGGACCCGTTCTTTCGCGTGCGTCTAACCTGCTCCATCGGAACACGGCTGCCGGCTTTGATCTCGGGGTCAACCGCGAGCATGCGCTCCTTAGCATAGCGTCACAGCACCCTCGAGCGCCAGCTCCCCTCTCTCCGAACCCAGTATCGTGGTTCACCGGATCTGCTGATTCTGACAACGATATATATAAAAAAAGAGCATCAAGAACCGAATCCGCAACGCAATTCACGCGAGCTAGCACGACCTTCTTCGGGAACATTATCCCACCTTTTCCCCCCTTCTTTCCGACTTAAAGAATACGCGACGCTTTCACAGAAAACGGGGCTTACGGAGTCTGCACTCGGCTCACTAATTTTGACAAGTTCACTTTGGAGACCCTCCGTGGCAGGCGTGTTCACATTTACTCTTCGAGCTCATACATGCTTCACTTTGTCCTAATTATTAAGTCTCGTCGGGCGAACAGACTGACAAACAATGTTACGGAGAAGCAGCAACTCGCGGGATCCGGACCTACCACCTCGCGTGAGGAAAGCCGTTGAGGGGGAGACCCAGAGTACATACTTAAGGGGACTTTTTTAAGTACTGCCTGCTCAGAAACTAAAGAGCAGAATCAATTAACGAGTAAAGTGGGTAGACCCATCTCAAAGCATCGGTCTTCGTGAGCGAACTTCAGATGACTCGAGGCAACCGGCTTCTATTTGCACTTTTAATAATAATAATAATAATAATAATAATGGGCTAACCTCCCAGAACCCCGATATGATTATGAGGGACGCCGCAAGTGAGGTGGCCCGGCAATTTCGACCTTGATTTCGACCATCTGGCGTTCTTTAACCTGCACTAACATCTTAGAGTACACGGGCCTCTACCAGTTCGCCTCCGTCGAAAAGCGAGCCCCGCGGCCGGGACGGAACGTTCTGGTCGTAAGTCCGGTCCGAAGATCGAACTCAAAAAAAAAAAGGAAAAAAAAAAAAAACTTCACCGCACGGTTCGCGGTGAAGCGTTATAGGAAGTACATGAAGGTCGTTCCACTCGCAGCAGCGGCCGCGTTTCCTTGCGCTAGCGTTTCGTTGAGTTGGGGCAGGCTGGATGGTTAAGTTACGTCGTACAACACTCCAAGTGGTTTCTATCACATTCATCGGGCAGTTTTGGAATAGCGTACACCAAGAGAGAATTTGTAGCGGTCATGCGCGACTCCCATCACCTAACGGGAGACCGCAAAGAGATTGCGTACGGGGCATACGCAGTGGCGACAAACGTTAACGCAAAGCTTTGCGTACGCTATTCTAAAACTGCTTATCGCTTCGCCTGTGCGGCGAAGCTATTACTTTTTTTTTAATGTCACTTGTTCAAGTGATGCAGCGCGCCAAATCCTCCTGCAAACCAAGGCAGCTGTGGGATGATGCCGTACAATAGTGATAAGGCGAGGCATCGCTTCGGGGAGCGGCAACAGCGCGGGCGAAATGAGGCGCGGCTTTGTGTCGAGAACGCGTTTTCGTTATGGTGAACTTCCCTCATGTCTGGAACCATCGCTGCAAGAGAGATCAGCTAGCGGTTCCATCAACCTGTAAGATAAAGTGTATCGGCATCAGCAAGCTTCTGCACTTTGACTTATTGCGTGACTGCTGCAGATAGCACGTTCTTCTGGCCCAATAAATGCTTACTGCCTTCGATGCAGGTTTTTAATTGAGTAACACATTAAATGTTACTCTGCGGGCTGAAAATGGTGGTACCTATATACACAAACGCATTGCTTACTCCCCCGCGGCATTACTGAGTACGTTTTATTCACCGCGAATTTATATATTTGACTAACAAAGCATTGTCAGAAAACGCTGCCGATCGAGGATTCAGACACCATACGAGCCAAACACTATAGCGCAGCACGCGGTCTGGAATTTACAGTTAATTTTCAGTCAGACACAAATCGCTCTCTCTCCTCTCGACAACAGATGTCATAATCTATTGTGACCACCATAAATACAAATCCACGGCCAGTGGCTGTGCTTTGTGCATCGTGAGCTGCATAATTAGTGGAGCCACTGCAAGATGGCGCGGCGCACCCGCTCGCTCACGATCACACTGGAGGTAAGCCATGCGTTTGGCGAAAGATAAAAAAAAGTAAGTGCTGAAGGTCATGACGCGCGCGTAACGTAACTGCTTTTCCCCACGCCATCCCTTCCGGCTTAGCTTCCAAAGCTCGCCCAACGTAGTTGCTCAAATCTGTGTTAACCATATCATTCGCACACACATATGACATATTGCTACGACTTCACCGCGCTAGACAACGCCACAACCATTCCATAGTTCATAGCACGATGTTAGTTTCGTGAAGTGTGAAACACACTTTATGAAACTAACATCGCACAGTGCAAAAAGCTAAGTATATATCCATATTTTTTATAACTATTGCACAACAAATCACACAGTGCTGTCTTTGTGCACGTATGCAATCATTAAATTAAATAAACTGATTATCGAATTTATACAGATTAGGTGAATTGTAATAAAAACAAGATAATTGATTTACATCCTCAAAATAAAGAAAAGCTACATTCAGAGAAGTAACCATGCGTCGTACCAATAAGAACCTACTTGTCCCCACTATAACATTTTACCTCCAGGATCACGACTATCGATCAAAGATTCAAAAAAAAGTTACACACTGCATTACCGACACTGCCTAAAAAAGTTAACCAAGTTGACACCAGTAGAAAGAGACTATTAATATCTGTACTTACAGGTTTTATGAAAAAAAGCCGAGACAAGCAACTAGAGTCACTTATGCTACATGAGTAGCATAAATGATTTTGGAGGTGAACATTTTGACGCTTTCACCTGTCTGGTCGGGGAAATAGATCGAAACTTGATAGGAGCTTCCACCAATATATATATATATATATATATATATATATATATATATATATATATATATATATATATATATATATATATATATTGGCAACCCAATGTTCTCGAGAAGAAGCCTTTTCTTTTTTGCTTTTTACAACCGAGTAATTCTAGACGCAACGTCTGAAGTCACTTGCCGATCTCTGAGTTCGTGTGGTGCTTCATTTTATAGGCAACCAGTCAAAAAACTGGCACGGCCGCGACACTGGCTGATACATTTGGCTGCACTGATACTCAGCAAGTTTGCCTGGTCAAAAGAGTGAGTGCGCAAATGCTTTTACAGTTAATTGCACAATTCCCAAGTACTACATTCAAGTTTCCAGCAAGCAACCCGACAAACCAAAGCACGTGAAGAGCGAACCCATGCAGAGACACACCTCTCTGAAGACGTCCCCAAGCTTCTGGTAAAAGGTGCAAAAACACATCGCCTAGAAGGCCACCAACAGCAAAGCTAAGCAGCAGCTTAAGTGTACGGCATCCATCTGAAACAAATAATGCGAACGAAACCTCCTTAAAACTTTTTGTGGAGAAATCAGACATCATAGAAATCTAACCATGAGCACACACACACACACACACACACACACACACACACACACACACACACACACACACACACATATATATATATATATATATATATATATATATATATATATATATATATATATATATATATATATATATATATATATATATATATATATATCTGCCACTAGCCCCCCTCTAAAACACTGCCACGCGATATGTACTCGCAAACAAGCACTGTCAAACTACATAAACACAGCTTTGTGCAGGCTGCATTCTAGGTGAGAGGGTGAGGGCTTGCACATTGACGTTATCCACAAGGTTGAGCAAATAGCTCTTTAAGTAGGCGATAAATATTCCGCACAACGTCGAGAAGACGCAACCGCACTTCCGACTGCGCAGATGCTGTTTCTCAGACCTAGCCGTATCGCGCGGCACTTAACGGTGCCGGTCGATAAGCATCCATGTGCTCGTAAGCGTTAAGGCGAAGTGGAAAAAGAAAAAAAAAATCTTGTACTTCTAGAACTATTAGTTACACAACCCAGTCTTCTTCACAATTTCTTATTCTTTTTTTTTTTCTGCTTTCTTCCCTCTTCAAAGCTGGCACTTGCGAGTGGGAGATACCACCCAAACATGGCAATAAAAATCGTCATAGTGTGACAGGACTTTCACTCGAGACTAGTGCACTTTGAGCAACGGTTACGCGCAGACGTGGCGGGTTAACGTCAAGGATGTAGACTGCACTTACTGCGGTTCTGCTTGACACCAGTGTCAAGAGGCACGAGCAGAAGCGGGAACACACCGCTGAGGCCCACAACACATGCCGCCACTATGGAGAAGACCCACGTCTGGTAGGTGCGCACGTCCGGTGGGGCTCGTACAGACGAGCTGTGCTCGAGTGCGGGGCTCCATAGCTGCCACACTCGCAGAAGCGGTGTGCCTTCTACGAAGGAAACGTTCGACGATCGTTCGTCACCACACAGCGCATTGCCCGCGGCGGCCACGACACCGAGCCGTAGCAGCTGAGCGGCCAACGGCATGCTTTTCCAAGTGGTTTGGCGCCTGGCTTCAAAGGCAAGTCGAAGCACTCAGTTTCGCCGGAGCCATCGCGTTTTGTGTTCTACCGTACAACCGAGACACACAAAACTTATCTCCATCAGCGATGGAGGCACCGTAATCTGTCCCGGTGAAGTACACGACAGGAAGTGCTCACCGAAGAAGTTTTCAGGCCGCGACGAGATAGCACGGATTCTCGAGTGGGACTCCTTTGGCTGCCGCCGCTGATGGGCAACGTCAGGCGGTGGAGGGAAGAGGATGGAGAGTGCAGCGGCCGTCTTCCCACGCCAGCGAGACGGTGGAGGGGTGCGTCGCCGTACGCGTCGAGGCTGCCACACACGAGCCGAGTTAAACGCAGCGCGCTCGCGAGTCTGCCTCCTTCGTCGGGACACGCTGTGCTCGGGATCGCTGCGAGCATAGAGTTTCCTAAGATTAATTTAGGAGACTCTACGGCTACGAGAGTGCGCGACATGCGTCCAGCATCGCACCGCATCAGCAAAGTTTACAATGAGCTACGCGCAGCCTCCTGTCGAAGGCTCGCATCTTGAACTGAACGAAAAAAAAAAAATGAAACCAGTTTCGGTTTTGTTTTCTGCTCAGCGTTAAATGTATTTTTGTATTTATTATCAGTTTTGCTCACACGTACTAATTATTATTGCATAAATGTTGATTGTTCCAATAAGGCAAATTACCTCACAGCAGCAAGCATTGTTTTTTTTTTAATAGGCATAGATGGTCTGGTAACGTTGGCACAGCGCCAGAACTGCAAAAGCGCGCTACGTTTAAAATCTAGTTAGGGACCTTCAAAAGATAGTTTAGTCGAACGCTGAAAGCAGGGAGCCAGCATATGCCAGCCATCACGGTAGGGGCGTAGCCAGGGGGTGGCTCACAGGGCCGTGCATGCCCCCCCCCCCCCCCCGAATTTTCTTTTTTTTTTTTACACCGTGGCATAGAGAGCAGAAAATGGCCATTTTAAGGGGGTGCCCAGCCCAAAATAATAAAGCTAGGTTTCCCTCCCCCTCCCCCCGAAAAAAAAATTATGAGTACGGCCCTGCACATCACGACCTGAACCCAGCCTTCCGAATAATAAGAAAAAAATAAAAGAAAGAAAGAAAAGTGTAACACTTATATTGGAGGGGGAAGGGGCGGCGGGCATCTCCCAAAATAAAATCCTGCTTTCATACGCCTTCGACTGCAGTCACAACCTGGCCGCAAAAGGTGCATAGGCCATAAGTTTCTTTTTTGAAAACCTCAAACAAATTAGCGGTTAGGCGCGCGTCCATATATGCGCGCATTGACCCACTTCTTGCGCGCAACAGGGAGCTTCTGAAAAGAATAGGAGGAACCGTTCGAACGAACAAAGCCCATTGAACTACGAAGCTCTATAGAATCCTTAACTTAAGTCACCCAACCCGCGTGTTTTGTTCGCCCACTTGAAAAACTCTTCCGCATCTCAATTCTGTATAACCCTGTTAAGCGCGTAGAGTCCAAATTTGGCTGAATCGGCGAGCGCATTTCAAACAGGTACGAGTCTCAACCACTAATGTCAGCTTTTTTTCTCGTGCGCCTCTCCGTGCAGACTTCTGTCGATCTCATGTGGTGCGCGATAAATGGTCACGATCATGCAGTCGGTGCCTGATGCACCTCTAATCCACGGCCTCATTTTATTTTCACCAGTGCACCAACAACTCTTCACGTAACCTGAAAATATAGTATCACCTGTGACCTGCAGCAAAAAGAGAGGAAAGACACAAAGAACTCGATTTTTGAATAGCGCCCATCTCAAGAGGTAAAAAAGTGAAACTAATCGAAAAACTTGTGCATACGAACGTCATGCATCGTAACACCTGTTCCACCGAGGGGGACATTATAAGGAAAAAGTAGTAAGATAAAGTTTTGTCTTGCAGGAAAAAAAAATTAAGAAGAGGGCACACACCCCGAAGTAGAAAAAGAGTCTTCTTGCTCTGTCTTTCTTTCTTGCGTTCGCGCTCTCACCGAAGCTTACACCCTAGCGCACGTCTGTAGCGCCACCCCCTTTAAGCAGCACCAGAACCTGCCCCACCTAACCCGCACAAGCACTCACTAGAATGAATTTTTTTTTCTGTACGAAATCGTGAATGATAGCTAGATAAAAAAATAACAAGAACTTCAATTATAGAGGTACATGAACACCAGTTGCAAGTTGTGCTAGTGACTGGGCCTTCCTAAAAGATCTAGTCATGCATGAAAATATTTCTGAAAACTCAAATGCACTTTCCTTGTTTGCTGCATGATTTGGTTTATGGGCATATTTATTTATTTATTTTCAAATGTGAATTTTTATGCAGCCGTTCATAGTGCGGAAACCACATTGGCATCCTGTTTTTTCTTTCCCTTTTCTCTTTTTTTTTTTACAGTGGCGGTTTCATGTGGCACTCTATCATCCTATGCCTTTTTTTTTTGTCATAAAAGGTGATGTACTATTGCATATGCCCGAAATAGCTCCAGTTATATCGACTTGGATCTTGGGTGCCCGTTTTCTTTCCCACCAATAGTCACTCGACACATCTCTTGCTTATGATACATCAACCACTGACCATGGTGTTAATACTCTCATACGCTCCGATACCCAGACCCTATAAAAAATGCATGCCTTCCACAGGTCTAGCAGGGTGAATACTCTTGCATTCCAATTCAGTGTCACTAGTTTTCAGGTTTTGTTGTAGAACACAGATGCCTCATCTGTGTGTTTTCTTCCAACCCTGAAAAGACCTAAAAAAATTACAAGTACAAAACTGAACGTTAGAATTGGTGCCATTACTCTTTTGCAGTTTGGTTTTGCATTATTCTCACATTATTTGATAGATACTACAAGTATTTTCTTCATGGACACACCTGGGCAATAATCCCAACTCTGCAAATAACTTGCTGTTGAACTGATTAACTCTTTTTTTTTTCATCAAAATCGACAATCCCCAATTTGTTGTGATAACGTTGAGGTCTTGGTATGTCACTTCATTGTTAGACATACTTCCGACTTAATCTTTTGAATTTATTGGAATTGTCCACCAGTAAAACCATGTCATCTTTGTACATCTGCAAAGAAATACTTTTTCACCATTTCCCAGTTACGTATGCAAGAAAAATGACGTCCTATGTCAAGGTCCTTCAAACATCATTGAATGCCCTTAACATAAAGTGTTACCCACAAGAGAAACAGAAGGCATCCTTGCTTCAGTCTCCCCTGAATTCCCCCTTGTTTTCTGCATTTCCAGCCTTCCCAAACAAATTTTAGGGGCGAAGCTTCTTAAGGCGTGGGTCTGTCCATCTCTTGTATGTACGTAGCCACCGGTGGCACATACCTGCTCTATAGCAGGTATGTGCCACAGGGAATGCGAGATGTCGAGATGTCTACATCGCTGGTGTCCACATCGTGTGAACCACTGAGTTACACCTACCACTGAGTTACGCCGGTGCTTGTAACTTGTAGTCAAACTCGCCTTAGGCAGGCTTCATGACGGGAAAGCAATAGCGTGAATACCACTTATAGGGCGTTTTATAGAACACTTATAGAACAACCAGTCGTTGCACAATGCGATTAGCATAACGAGGGGACCATCCAATGCTCCAACCCATTACAAAAGCTTGTTCTTGTTTTCCTATTAACTGTGGCACATACCTACTACAGCCATAATTCTTCATCGTCATCAGCCACTGCATAAACAATTGGCACAAAATTCTTTGCAAGTGTTTAGCGGATACCACGCTTCTCAGAAGAATGACGAAGAATAGCATCGAATGTCGGCCTACTACTCAAAAGTTTATTATTATTGCCCTAGTGGGTACCAAGCAAGTGTGCTTGCAGTAGTTACCCAATGAGTGTTTTCAAAAGGCTCCGAAAGGCCGCTCTTCTAGCTTTCACTGTGGCTGTGCTGTGCCTACCACGCAGGCCTGGAGTTTTTTTCTAGTAACTCTTCCTGTGGCACTACAGTTAGCCATGCCTTGCTATTTGGATCAAGCTGTATGAATATTGCCATGAAAATTTCAACTATTTCTGTTTCCATGCTGGCAGGGACATTATCCTTTACTTTCTTTTCCAATAAAGGCATTCAATGTGCATTTTAATTTTGAGCTCTCAAAATTCTTTGTTACAGAATCTGGTCAAGCACAGGCTGCACTTTTTTTCTAACAGAAGTTATCATTAATGATTTTGCTCATGTAACACAGAGCGCAGTCTTCTTGAAAAAGTTTGCCATTTTCATCTTTTGCAGGCATCTGCAAATTTGTAGTTGATAGCAGTGTTGTTACGTGCTTCCAGAATCTCTTTGCTACGTATTTATCTCTGTTGGAAATGTACTGCACCCATGATTTACTTGTGCATTTGTTTTTTGCACCAGGCCACGTGCTTCTCTTCTAAAGGTATCCGTTTAATCTAAGCAGCACTTACCTATGTCTTGGCAGGTTTTACAGCAGATATTATGCCAACCTAATTATTTTTGGTACTGCAAGTGTTTCAAATCATTATTGAATTTTAACCTGACTGTGCTACGTGTAAGACTTCAATTCTTCCCTTTCACACCACCTCCACAATTTTTTTCAACAACTCTCTGTCTCCTCTCTGCTTTCTTTTAATCGCTTCTTTTGGTAAGACAGAAAACTGAAGATTGTTCCCAGATAGGCTTGTGACATTTCACTTGTTCATCTCTTCTTATTCTACAGCTTGATTCACTTCCTTATTGCGTGGTATTCTTTTTCCACTGTAGTGATTATTTGGCTGCTTCTTCTGCTGCCCTCTATCTTCTGTTGTAATATTCTTTACAATTCACCGTAATCCATCATTCTTTTTACTGGTTATGCTTAATCTTGCCTCAGTTTCTATCTCGTCCATTTGGCAATATGTTATACAGCTTCTGTAGCTGTAGCAACCTGATATATGCTGTTGAGCTGAAAGCTATTTATGGACTATAATGAACTTTCTTAGTACTGTGAAGCCTATTTCTACCTCTGTGTCTAGAATTTCTGGCTTCCTTCCTTGTAAAAACCTGTAAACATGGTCCACAAGTAGATGCCAGCAGATGCATAAAGTAGCTGCCCAAAAAGAGTTGCGTTAAAGTCTCCACCTATGACGAGTAGATTGGGTCCCGCTATATCTACGGCCTTCTTAAAGAGAAGAAGACACAGTAAATCATGCAGTTGCTTCAATAACCGGTAAAGGTTATGACAAAACGCTACAAGAGAAACCTGGGCATGCCTTACGTTAATGCAAGGTGTCCCAACTTATATTGCCATAATTCTTATTGCAATATACATACATGCATTCTCCTTTTTGGAATTTCAAGTCGTATATCCTAGCAGGTACGCTAAGAAAGTAACTGAGCTACCATGCACACACTTTTACACTAAGTGAAATATTTTATTCTGAAACAACATCACATGAATGAGAATACCTTTTTACGCTATTCTAAAACAGGGTATCAATAGAATTAAAACACACTGCAAATAATTTATATTACTATGTTATAAAAATGCGTTGAGCCATCATCAAGTGCTCTTCATCATACATTAGTTCTATCAAAATGCTTTTTTGCAGGCCACACCTGTTTTTGAATTTGATTGCAGTGCCAAGGTGGTGAGCTGAAGAAGACAGAGTGCACAGAGTTTCAGCACAGAACAGCTATATCTAAACAGAATGTAATAACATTGAGTGGCACTTAAACACAACCACTAATCAAATACAAGTACAAACTATACTTTCATGACAGCATAAAACATTGCAGTTTTTTCAATAAAGTACATGTTGAACTTTCAATAACAAATTTATAATCGTATGCAAAATTATGCAACAGTGCCATAATCCTCATTTGCAGCCTATCGTTCACAAAGTTAATTCATCTTTATGATACAAGGTGTGTATTTAACATGCCAGATAAACCACAGTCATATACTAAAGAGCAACTGCATTTTTATCAAACTCTACTTCCAGCAATTTTCTGGGAAATGGTTATTTCAAAGTAGAAAAGAAAAAAGCCAAACTTCCCCTGTGAGAACTAGGGCCAAAACCTCATCACTAGCACCTTATTACGACATAAGGAATTTTAAAGCAGCTTATTTTACTCATTAAAGTTGTTTTGGCATAAAGAAATTTGTCAAAACTTCTTAAGAGTTGCTCCTCAGTTTATTTAGCATCCCCTGCCGCCCTTTTTTACTGCTACACCCTAAGTTTGCACCAAGCAGACATTCAATAACTATAGGTCTTCACAAAGCTGGTGCACGAGACAGTGACACCGACAATCTTATTTTATTTATTTTTCCTGTTTTGTCTTAACAAGCTTTCCTTATAAAAGCAGTAATTTTACACATTTTTCCATCACTCTAATTAGGTTCATTCAAAAGTTCATTATGTTTCGTTAACCCCTTGAATGTCATTTTTTGTAACACTATTTTCTCATTTTATAACAATCAACACCTCGAAAGTGTTTTTCTGTGAAGCTTGTTACTAACCCAATGTTCTTATTTGGGTATGCTGGTGTTGCTACTTCACAAGAGGCCACAAATAAGGCATAGCATTTTATAGACAAGAATGAATGAAGTCACTGGGCACACTGAGTGAAAAGAAATGAAAATAATGACTAGTTAGTAGAATTTGTCAGTGAACTAACAAAAATAATAATTTACATTTCAGTCCTCCACAGAAACATGATTAACAAGTTATATTTATACTTGTTATGACAGGTGTCAATTTTTTTAAGCAGCATTATAACTTGTTTTAATAGTTACTCATTGATGAAAATGACAAGTATGAAAGTGGTTTAAGAAATCATGTGAATAATGTGAAGGAAGATTAATTACACCAGCTTCCAGCTCAGAAAGGTGATTAACTGGCACTGTATTTGAATGAGTAAATTAGCATAGCAGAATAAACAGCTTGAGCTGGTAGAGCTCGAAAACTGTTCTATGCAATGCTTTGACCACACAGAGCCTAAGTTCCTAGATGCAAAACAACTTTAACTGCAGTGTTCATAGTCGTCCTCATCATCATCAGCCTGCCTACGCACTCTATAGGGCAAAGCCTCTCCAATGATCCGCCAATCAATCCGGTCTTGTGCTTTCCATTGCCACGTTATACCTGTGAACTTTTAAATCTTATAGGCCCACCTAACTTTCTGTCTCCTCTTCGTTCGTTTGTGTTTTCTGGAAATTCAGTCAGCTACCCTTAATGACCAGTGGTTATCCTGCCTACATGCTATGTGCCCGGCCCATGTCCATTTCTTCTTGATTTCAACTATGATATCCTTAACCCTGGTTTGTTCCCTGACCCACTCTGCTCTCTTGTCTCTTAAGGTTACAGCTATCATTTTTCTTTCCATCACTCGCTGTGTCGTCCTCAATTTAAGCTGAACCCTCTTTGTAAGCCTACATGTTTCCGCTCTGTAGGCAAGTACCAGCAAGATGCAGCTATTACATACCTTCCTTTGAGGGTTTGTGGCAGATTACCAATCATGATTTACTACCTGTCCTAAGTAAACATATTCCTTTACAACTCCCAGCAGCTCTCCACATATCGAAAAGTGCTGTTTTCTGCCGAGACTGTTGCACATTAATTTAGTTTTGAGCATATCAATTTTGAGACCTACTCTTCTGCTTTCTGTGTCCATTTCTCTATTCACGAGCTGTAATTCATCCCCTGAGTTTGTCATCAAGGCAATGCCATCAGCGAATCGCAGGTTACTATGATACTCTCCATTAACTTTTACCCTAACTCTTCCCAATCTAGGGTCTTGAAAACTTCCTGTAAACACTCGGTGAGTAGCATTGGAGAGATCGTGTCTCCCTGCCTTACACACTTCTTTATTGGGATTCTGTCGCTTTCTTTATAGAGAACTACGGTGGCTTTAGATCCACTGAAGATTTCTTCCAGTATGTTTATGTAGGGTTCGTCGATGCTCTGATTCCGTAGTGCCTGCATTACTGCTGATGTCTCGACTGAATTCAACGCCTTCTTGTAATCTATGAAGGCTATGTATAGGGGTTGGTTGCATTCCGTGCATTTCTCTATAACCTGATTGACAGTATGAATATGGTCTATTGTGGAGATGCCTGTAACAAATCCTGCTTGGTCCTTTGGTTGATTGCACCCTAATGTCACCTTAACTCTAGTAGCTATTACTTTTGTAAATAGTTTGTAGAGAGCAGACAGTAAGCTGATTAGCCAGTAATTTTTCAAGTCCTTGGCATCTCCTTTGTTATGAATTAAGATGATGTTGGCTTTCTTCCGAAATTCTGGTACTGTTCCCGTCAAGAGACATTTTGTATATAAGGTGGCCACTTTTTTTTAACACAATTTCTCCGCTATCTTTCAGGAGGTCAATTGTTACCTTATCCTCACCAATGACTTTGCCTCTTTGCATTCCTTCTAGGGCTTTTCTTACTTCCCCTGTTGTTACTGGTAGAATGTCGAATTCTTCAGGTACATTATTGTTTCTCGCAGTATCATCCTGGTTCTTTTGACTTCTGTACAGCTCTTTGTAGAACTCCTCCGCCACTTCGACTATCCTATCTATATTGGTTATGACATTGTCTTCCATGTTCCTCAATGCATACATCCGATTTTTGCCAATGCACAAGTCTGCCTTCGCAGCTTTTTGGCTTCTGCCAATTTTTACAGCCTGCTCAATTCTCTCCATGTTATACCTCCTGATGTCGGCTACTTTACAACTATTGATGAACTTCAAAAGCTCCACTAACTCTATTTTGTCGGTTGCATATGAAGCTTTCATGGTTTGTCGTCTTTTAATAAGATTTTTCATCTCCTGAGATAGTTTGCCAGTTTCCTGTCTAATGACTGTACCTCTAACTTCGTTGCACACGCTTTGATGATACTAGTAAGGTTATCATTTATTATGTCAATGCTGATGTCAGTTATCTTATTTACAATCTCGAATCTATTCTGAAGAAAATTTTGAATTCCTGTGCTTTCCCTCTCATCATTAGCTGCTTAATTGGCTTCTAGCATATCAGTTTTTGCTTTTGATTTTTTAAATCTAGGTGAATACGAGCTTTTACCATTCTATGGTCACTGCAACGGATCTTGCCAACTACTTCTACATCCTGTACAATGCCTGGGTGTGCACGCAAAATGAAGTCTATTTCATTTTTAGTGTTAGGTCTTTCACCACGTCCATTTATGGTTAGCCAGTTATCTGAAGAGGTATTCAATATCCATAAATTATTGTGTTCACGGTATCACTAGACAGGCAATACCTTACTTTGAAAACATATTAAACGACTTATTTACTGCTGTTTAGATGCAAGAATAAAATTTTTGTAACAGTAATGATATGTTTTTGCATAATTATTACAAGAATCCTGCCTCACTAATTTTTGACTACCTCTAGAGCTTTCAAAGAACTATTCATTACAGGATATTTTCATTCATACCTAAAAATATGTAAGTGACAAAAAATACTATGCTGCTGAACAATGGGCACATTCTTAGAAAGCTATATACAAGGTATGTATGGAGTTCTAGTACTGTTGTTTGTACAAGCACCTGTGGTTTAAAGTTTCTAACATATTTGTTGAAACAGAAAGTGTTCTATCTCACAGGCAGTACACTGAACCATATGCATTATAGCACTGTATCACCATGCAGTTTCTACTGCCTCTGTAATAGAGCACAACCTTCGTGATTAGCCCAAAATTAATTAGACAGGAACGTAAAACTGGAATCATTTCCCAAAGATTGCTGAATGCATTGAAGGCTCCAGCTCAACTCTTTTTTGGTAAGCAAAACTGGCTTAAATGCTTTCTTATATCCAGGCATGTATAAATTTTTATTGAAGTCTGACTTCCCTTTATGCATGTTCGTGCATGAGTTTGTATGTATACATGTACATACACATACATAGCGTAAGTGTCCAACCTCCCCCTCCCCCAACCTACTTCACCCCTGGCTATGCCACTGCTTGTACCTTCTTAATCGGCCACTCACGAGTAGTAGAGAATAACTCGAGTGAAAGGAGGTGTGGCACTGCACTAGTTGAGCTGTCACCTACACTAGTTGATGTGTGTTCTGATCCATATTAAAGGGGCCCTGAAACACTTTCAAGTAACCATGGAGTGAATTTACTGGAAGAGCTTATTGCCTCGCATACTCAACGGCGCGAAAATTTTAAGAATCCGTCCAGTGCGAACGGAGTTACAAAGATTTGTCGCATGCTGCAGTTGCATTCTCTCTTCTCTTGTCCCGACAAAAGCGCTGAAAGGTAAGCAGGGAGGAATGGCAGGGGCAAAAAAAATACGTAACCCACGCCTCGTGGCCTTGAGCCCTTTTTCTTACTCTTTTCTTCGAATGCGTGGCTTCTTTAGTGTGGTCACGCGCACACACATGGACAAGTCGCGCCCTCCCGCAACGATCTCTGTAATGACCGAGCGCATCATGTTCAAATCAGCCAATGGCTGATAGATGGGTTTTCTATGAGTGATTTTTAGTGTCTTTCATCATTTGTCGAGAGAAGAGTAAGCAAATTTTTAGCTGACTTTGATAATTTATTGTGAATTCCAGGCCGCGTGCTATGCTATAATATTTGGCTCGCGTGTTGTCGGGAGCCTCTACTACCAATCGGCAGCATTTTCTGGCCATGCTCAAAAAGTGTTGCAGAGCCCCTTTAGAGAAAATAAACATGAATGGGAAGAGTTCAATCCTCCCCCACTGGTTTATTGAACTATAGTAGTCTGAAAAGTCTAATGCTAAATACATTATAACATAAGAGGTGCCACATAATCACATAGCAAATAAAGTAATGGCAAGTTAAATCGTTAAATCCACTGAGAAATCCAAATGCACGTACAAGAACATTGTGCAAGTAAAAGAAAATAATCACTATAATAGCAGAAAAGGGAGATCTAGTGCCATATGGTCACCATAGCAGTTTACCTCAAGGTGAAAGAGCTGTACAATTATCAGACAGAAGAGGCATCAGTACATCATATTCCAAGATGGTCTGCCTCTAAAATGACTGACTAAGCCCAATGTAATCAAGATCAATGAGCTGATGAGAAAAAACACATACAGAACTATGTATGGCATCAGTAGTGTTTTCATCCACCGTATGAGTGTACATGAGTGAGTAAGAAACAATATGACTTGCCTCAATAAGCTTAAAAGTAAGCTTACAAAGAGCTGCTTCCTGATAAAACTAGCTATGCCACATCTAAGTGAGCCAAGACATTTGAGCTTTCTTTTCATCGGCAGACAGAATATGGCTATGTGAAAGCAGTTCAAGGGTTTTCAAGGCATTTAACAGGTTCCGCAGCACGAAGCCTCCGTGTATTGCAGTGCAATCACAAAGCAGCCAACAGGGCCATAGTTTTAGAGTTATTGGGAACCCCATCAATTACAATAGACAAACAAAGAAGCACACATAAAAGTGATTAACAATTAATGCCAGAGTTAAGAACAAACTATGTACAAACTAATACAAACTAATAGTATGGTCCATGGCAGCTGTCACCAATGCCTACAATCATTACACACTCATCAGCAAAACTTCCCAAAAATGCCACCAAAACAACTTGTATTAAAATATAATGAAAAAACTAACAATGAAGACACTATAAAGATTTTAATGATGTACAGTGTAATTAAACCGATAAGTTCTGACAGGATGTCAGCTACATGGAAACAGAAAGCAGCAACACTGCAGCAGGACCAGAACTGGACAGTCTATATTAAGAGATGTGAGGTACTACAGATAATCTCCATTTACCCTATGTAGCACTTCTAGAAGAATAAAATATGAGTGCATGTAACACATGGGTATGTGTGGTTAGTTTGCAAGATTCATGCTTTCCAGAATGGGAACAACAATTCACAACGAGAATATCAGCATGAGTGGTAAATGGATTTCAAACCATTCATGATACAATACATACATATTTTTACACATATGGTATGCCTGAGACAAGAGCACATGCTAAAGTGTTTTAAGTTATACGTCACTGAAAAATTCTTCTCATGGATTTCCTACAAGCATAGTAATAACAAGAAAGTACGGAAGCTGATCAGAACATTGACATGAAGTGTAGTGCTTGTAGGTGCAACAGCTACATCTGCAATAAATTGTGAACTATTTTCCAGCATATTAGGCAACAGTAGACCCTTTTTATAATCTGCAGGCATGCTTCCCTGTGCTACATATTTGCCAAACTTAATGGGGCTTGTCTATTATTGATTGATTGATTGATTTGTGGGGTTTAACGTCCCAAAACCACCATATGATTATGAGAGACGCCGTAGTGGAGGGCTCCGGAAATTTTGACCACCTGGGGTTCTTTAATGTGCACCCAAATCTGAGCACACGGGCCTACGACATTTCCGCCTCCATCGGAAATGCAGCCGCCGCAGCCGGGATTTGAACCCGCGACCTGCGGGTCAGCAGCCGAGTACCTTAGCCACTAGACCACCGCGGTGGGGGGGGGGCTTCTCTATTAGTACACAATTGAGAGCTCAGTCTACATTTTTCGCATCATAGTGCATCAAGTTGCACTTGAACACTCTGTTTCGACAAAGTGACTTGCCGCCATTATTTCGGTCAACTGCATTGCAGGAAAGCTAGATTTACAATTATGAAACGGGTCTATTACACCTAGGAAGGCACTTGAGTTAATGATGGGCACAAAAATTAAGATGTGTAAAACAAAATAGTCATTACTTAAATGCTCCCACAGGTTCGGGTGTGTAGTGGTCATTAAAAGCTTGACATAAGTTTGAGATTTGGATACCACTCACACCAAAGCCATCCAGTGCTTTTTAAGCAGCAAACTAAAACAGAAAGAGATTTGTTACCAGCATATTACATGCTGAGACAGTGTATAATATCAGCACAATTAAAGTGACAAACATCTGTTCCAACCACGTTTCTTTACCTTTCTAACATCAATATGAAAAGCTTCCTGCTGAAACGTTTTTCTAAATAATAGGAAAGGCAACAATGCCAAAGACAAAGCCATCACTAAAAGACTAAACAAAAGGGCTATGTAAAACTGCCACCAAACAATATGCAAGGCAAAAGGTAGGACTCAATTGAAAAATGAAGTGCAGCAAAGAAAACACACAACATATCCAGGTTACCACAAAACCAGGGGCGGAGCCAAGATTTTTTGTACTGAGAGGAGAGGGGAAGGGAGGCAGGGAATAAACATATGCGTTGTGTTATGATTATGCTTGCTCTTGTGGGGCGAAGGGGGGCAGGAAGAAATTTTCGGAAGGCTCCAGTGGCCAGCGCCCCAATACCCCTCGTCGGTGCCGTGCACAAAATACTAGTATACAGCAAACGCAGACAAAGAGATGATTGATATGTGGGGTTTAACATCCCAAAAGCACCAAATGATTATAAGAGACGCGGTAGTGGAGGGCTCCGGAAATTTCGACCACCTGGGATTCTTAATGTGCACCCAAATCTGAGCACACAGGCCTACAAAATTTTCGCCTCCATCAAAAATGCAGCCGAAAAGCCAGGATTCGATCCCTTGACCTGCGGCTCAGCAGTCGAGTACCTTAGCCACTAGACCACTGCGGCGGGGTTGCAGACAAAGAGAAACTGTGGAGCATCTTCATACAAAACTGGCCGACACACCTAGGCGCATCTTTAGCCTCAATGTACGTATATTGGTACATATGTGCACACAGAAATACACAGCCAACAAATTCAGAACCCAAAAACAATAAGCTAAATTTAATTGTACAAGCTCTTACGTGTATGCAAAACAATAATTTGCATGTTACATTCAGATAACTTGAATGGTTAAGTACTGTCCAAAGTATTCATGTTCATTCTCATTTATCATTTTTAAAGCATTTTTCGCTTAAGTGAACTGACCTCGAGTATTAAAAGTTTTTTCCTCACGTATTGACTGCCACAAAACTTTTTCAATCTATCAAGTACGAGTCAAGTTACCCGCCAACCTTTCACTGTGATTTCAGTCGTGTTAGTAACGCCACTGTGTAATTTTAGCACACTCCATAGCACGGCATCTGGCATGTGATGGCATACCGTAGCAAAAAGTGCATTTGATTGAAACAATGTGATTGGCCAATAGCAGCTATCTGCTCCATAATCAAAAAATGAAAAAATCTGCAGTATGACAGCCCTCAGCAGAAGAGGTATGACCTTTCTTATTAAGAGAGGGCACTTGAGAAAGTGGAGACCTTGTATTTTGCTTGTGAACTATCTTGCCACCCACAGCTGCAAGATTTGGCTGCTTTTCTGCTTTTCACTGTACATGTTTTCTTGTGTTTATGGTTTTTTTTCTTTTACCGAGAACAAGGGGTTGTTCAAGGCTGCTTTAAAGCTTTCCTTAAAAAGCAAATGCAAAAGTTGCCACTTATTTCTTCTCCTCAAGGGCCATTTTATTTAATACAGTGGTAACTAACACCAAGATGGTCATGATTAGATGTCTCATATATCATCTACGAAGATGAACAAATAAATAAAATAAAATAAGCAGCTAGGGACAATTATGGGGAACATCCCATTTCATGAACGTACACAGGCACGTGCGATTCTCGTTGTGTCCACCTTGTGGACTGTCCACTTTGGCCCCCACTGAATGGCTAGAGCTTGGTGAGCAGCGTGCCCCCTGTTTCCGGTCATTCTTCCAAAACATAATTTTTACGTTGCGAAGCTTTTACAAATTTTGACACAATTGAGAGTAACGAAATTTGTTTCACCATGATAGCTGTCCCGAGAGAACACTTTTGAATCCACATCTCAGAAGCCATGCACGGACTTTAATCTCGTTAGCTCTTGAATTAGGTTTAACAAGACTGCCCGTCTGACGCATCTGAAGGTTGGTATGCATTCCCTGCACCTGATATGCAACTTCAGACATGTCAAGTTTGTTTAAGAGGCCTGTCATTGTACATTTCGTCCTGATCTTTCTCTTCCCGCAGGGAACGTGCTGGCAGGCCCAATGCGTTGACATGGTCAAGAGCGCCATGATGTCATGCATCGCCGCTTTTTCGAACTGAATGCACTCTGCCGCAGTGGACATGTCCGCTAGGTGGACCAATTGAGAACAGCTCTCCAGCTTTGAATGCCATTTTGCATTAACATAGGAATGAGTGGTTTATCCAGTCTTACACTCTTTAGCACCTAAATTATTCATGATAACACCAAAAGACATTGAATGAGAATATGCTATGTCAATTCCAGCTATATAAAAATGTAGTGTAAATATGAACCTAATCAACCCTCAATATAATGAGCATGTTGTAGCATGCCACCAAGTATAATATAAATAATAATCATATAAAATAAATATGAAATGTATCTCACTTATGTCAGGGTGTAACAAATATATGCTTTTACGAGTATGAAATATAACATACATATTTTTCGTGTAGGTCAAAACGCAGTTGTAGAGTGGTTCAACTGCACAGGAAACTATATGTACAGACAGAAGATATTTTCAAAGCACTCTCTTTATTTTTTTTATTTTCTTGGCAATTTTTTATAATATGGGGTCTAAACGCTTGTAACTTATTTTGTTTGTTTGTTTGTTAGACCATCAGGCAACACTCACCAGTCCAAGGACATTTCAGAGCAACTGGGACATACAGTGCAGCAAGTAATAATAAAAAAAGAAACGGAACTTCTCTATGTATTTAAAGGCATTGAACACTTGAAAGCTACGATACCAATGTACCGCCTTCTAGATGATATATTAAAAGGGGTTAAGGGGGATACAAAACAATGGTGTGGCAGTGACAAATCCTGCTGGAAAGGTGAGTACTAGTAGGTCAGGCCTTCCATTCAAAGGTCACTACAGAAGTACAGTAAAATTACCTGCATATATCATTCAAAGCCACTACACAAATATTTCTTCTATTTATGGCTTACTGACCATCATGGCTTCCTCAGCTTCGATGGCCAAGATCACTGAGGAAGGCACCACAGCCCATGGAACATAACCAGAGATAACACATCTTGGTGCATGCTCAACAAATTGTATCATAATGTGCTGTTTTTTTTTCATTTGTTATTCCAGCATGTAAAGGGCAATAGGAAAAAATACCTATAAAAGAAGGCCCATCAATGTGACATTGCATGCTTAATGCTTAAAAGCAGACTCGACAGCACATGTCACATATATATATATATATATATATAAGGGCTATAAGCAGTATCACGCTGGCTCTGATAGTGTAGAAAGAAGCGTAATTCACACAACGAACGTTTCAGCACAGTTTAGTTCGACGTTTCGGCCATAGGACCGGCCTTCGTCCCAGATGAAGGCCGGCCCCACGGCCGAACAGTCGGACTAAACTGTGCCGAAACGTTCGTTGTGTGAATTATGCTTCTTTCTGTATAATATATATATATACACACACTGGGAGTAATAATTTAATGGGCTAGTAGTTAGCCTTCGTGAAGGTATAGGATATGGCATAACGGGAGCATTGTCAACAAGGATAAATATATATTTCCCAAAATTTCGGGAGGGGTCCTCCCTATAACTCATCCCCTGATGAAGGGAGGACCCCTTCTGAAACTGTTGGGAAATAAATATATTTATCCTTGTTGACAACGCTCCCATTGTGCCATATCCCATATATATATATAACAGACCAATGCACATTATTGAAGTAGTCTATACAAGCAATTACAACTGTTCCAGACAAGAGAGTACCAAAGCAGACAACTTGACAAAACTCTAAAATGCGTAGCATTAAGCTTTGTTGCTCACTAGCTATTAAAAACCACAACCAAACTAAATGTAAAATCGACTGCACAAAATTCATAGCCTCGTCACGATGACAAGAGAAAAACAGAAAAAAAGAGAAAAAAAAAGCGGGTTATGTCAATAGCAAAATTTCCACCACGAAAGATGTTTACAAGTGTTTGGGCAATACAATAAAGCATACTATGGACTATTGTGAGGTTGGACATTGGAACGCACTCATTTTTGAACGAAAGCATGAAAAAAAAAAAAACACAGACATCAACAAAGGTCACAGAAGCACTGCATCCTGTTGTGCTCATTTTAGTTCATCTATTTCTTCAATTTTATATAAACATAAAAGCCTGAAACAGTGCCACAATCTTGGCAGGTAGCTCACAGTGAGACATACCGCGGAGCTTCAGGAATTGGAAATTAATTAAAGCTAAGGCAACTGCAGAAAAAGGCAAAAACTTGAAAGGGCAATATGTCAGCCACAAGCAGGTGCATTGTGGACATATCACATGCAGATACATGCCGAGTTCCCTGATCTATGAGCAAAAGTGAAATGGTGGATACAATTAAAAACAGCAATAAAAAAAACTTCACAGGCTGGATACACAAGAACATACACAGTGGAAGCTAAATCTGTATATCTAATTACGAGTTTGACTACTTGCATCTTGAAGATACGGCTTTTCACCATGCTAGCACAACAATGTTAAGCTACTATAGAAATCGGCAAGGTGCTGTGATCATGTATCTACAAAAGAAACCTACATTGTGGCAGAGGAACAGATGGTGCCAAAGAGTACAGCTTGCAACAATATGTGCCCACAAAACAATGAGGAGTGTGAACAAAAAGATCATGGGATGGATTACTTATGTAGATAGCACAAAGAATACAGGAATTCAAAGATCTCAATTTGTTGTTAGCTTCTTTTTGTGGTCATGAGCAATGCTGCCTAATGCTCCAAGGGCTAATCTTTTCCCGTGGGTGTACACAAAACCCATAGAAAGTCAGTGCAAAGATGGCACTTTAGTAGCATAAATGACAAAGAACCACATGCATAATGTAGCAGATGGCATTTCGGATCTCACATGCAACAAGTTATCTTTCTGTCCACTTACATTTCCATTAATCTTTTTTTTACATGTAGATTAAACAAAAAGATTATCCTCCATAATTTCTTCCAAATGTCTGGTCCTCCAAGTGTATGTGTATGCAAAAGATGTCATTCATATTTAGTTTGTAGCAAAATAGAAAAATAAAACAGAACTAAAAGGCACCCACGAAGACTGCTTTGTACTAAGCCCTACATTCCCAAGTTTCTGGCAGTTAATTAAAAGGTACGAGTTTCCAGCTTGACAGTCTTGATTTTATTAATAATACAAGAGAAGCCATCTAATGCCCAGTTTTACACTATATCGCATCAAGTTTAAGTTATTTTTATGAAGTGCTGTTGGCCAACACATTTAAATGAGCTGATGCTTTTCTTCTCTAGTGTATATCTTCAGTGATTAGTACCTTAAATTACAAATATTGTGTAAACATGCTAAACTGTACCTGCAGGATGAAGTGTGTTCCAGTGAGCATGATGATGATGGTGATTAAAACTTTATTTTGGTCCAGAGAAGACGAATATAGAAGCAACTGTGTGAACTGGTATTAGCAAAAATCAAAGTACCTCTAGTGAAAATTTTGTGATATTCAGGGTTGTAGTTTGTGTGTGTGTATGTGTGTATATGCATGTGCGTGCGCATTTATTTTTACAATACATATTTACAGTGTATTTATTTTTTTCAAACCATAACCATTTTTCATTAAAAGATGTTATGATAACCAGGCTGCTCTCTTTTTTACACGAACACTACATTCAACCAGAAACACCTTTCCTTAGATAAAGTAACAGTGAAGTGACTAATTAACAAACACCTGTAAGTTCTTTTTTTTATTATCAATCTGAGGGCAGTAGTGTATGTAAAAGAATTGCAAAACGTCACGATTTACGGCATACCAATTTTTTACAATTACAACAGTTGCATGTAAAATGAGATATTTGGAGTCAATTTTCAAGGCTGACATCACTGAAACAATATAACTGGAACTTCTTCTGACCTAGTCAGGGGCAGTTTCTATCCAACACAACAGAGCAGCCACGGTTGCTGCATGTTGATTACAGATACTTTCAGTATCGGCTCTAAAATTCAATGATGAATATCTCAAGTCACCTACAACTTTTGACATATTTAAAAATATGCCTAAGCAATAAACTGTCACGGACTAGAACTCTGTAATATAAACTGTCCTATAGTCAATATCTGAAAGTTATTTAAAGAGTTCTTGCAAATTAACTTCTTCTTCTTCGCTCTAGCTTCAGCCAACTATTTTTATCTCGACGTAGATTCATAGACAAAAACGACAGGAGCCTAACATAGCATCTGTATTGCTATCAAAAAAAGCCCTGTACAAATGAATAGTGGCCTCCTATGTGTGGTTCATGCTTGTAAATAAACCAGTTGTTAAGAATAGATTGCAATTCCTATGCTTTATCGACTGCTGACCTTTTCTTAACTTAGCATGTGACAGCTACTCACATATTTTGATTATAATTCACCTTGTCTGTTGTAATGCTCTTCTAGGCCATATACTATAATTAAGCAGCCGCTGGACTCGCTGCTCAAGCAGCGTGAGCTCAGCATGCAAAGGATCAAGGAACGTACCTATCCACTCTACCACAGTATGCACATCATACACTTGCGACAGTGCATCGCCCAAGAACTTGTGCAGATGCTTAGATGTGCTCAGTAGCTCAGTGAGGTTTTTGGTTGCTTCAAGAATGTGATCAGGACTAACAAATGACAGCCGAACATTATAACTGTCTAGCCATCCAACATAATGACTGTTTTTTTCCATCACTTTCTTTTGGTTGTACAATGTCACCAGCTGCTGGATTCCTGTAAGCACCTTTGCACCCGGGAACTGACAAAAGAGCAAGTGGGTGTTTTCGCTATTATCAAAAATAGGCAGCTGCCTATTGCACTGCAAGTGTTCCTTAATTTGAGACAGCTGCATTTCGTCAATACACCCATGCTGCAAGTAGATTAAGTTTGTCGCCAAAGATGGCATGCTTGCTGGAAAAAGCTCACAAAGTGTAGCAAAGTGGTCATACCGCTGCCACCCTGTCAGTGCAATACCCCGAACATTTAGCAGTTCCCGGTGGTTATTAAGTGTTTCCATCCAAGAATGATGGTTTTGTAAATGGTATTTGATGTCTGGAAGCAACTGCTTTGGACCTGTAGCCCCCTTAAAAGCACTTGCTATCCAGATCCCTTGGTAACGGCCATACTTCAGCCAGTGCTGGTCTTCAATATATTTAGATATATTACGAGAGTACTGCCAGACCATGAGGTCTACTGGGTTAGCAGCACCCCACTGCTGTACCTCATCAGCATCAATGCTTCGCAGCATGTCATCCCACATAATAGGACGAACCCCATGTTGAGTCACATGAGCTACAACCTTCTCTACATGCTCCAAGAAAAGCCTATCTTTTGTGATGTTTGCCACATTCATGTGCCTCTCACAGCGACTGCACTGACCTAATGAGTAAACCTCATCACAACCAATATGCAAATACTGAGAATTAGGATGCAAATGGAGGACTTGGTCAAGCATAGCTTTTACTAGGGCAAAAGATTCATTCAGTGAGGGACATAGTGCTTGAGGACTATGGCTCACTTCTCGAAGGTCTGAAAATTCTTGCAACTTTAGTGCAAACTCAAGGTGGCCAAATGTTTGCACCAGTGGAATCACCTGCAGATGATTGGCACGAGCAACAGACAAGATATGGGCTATGTCGGCTTCGCTGTAGGCATTACTAGCCGCAAGAGAGCTGAGCATGCCTGTGTAAGGGAACATGTCTTCGTACTCCATTAGAAGTCCAGTGGCACCGAGCTTGCGCAGCAGGGGAAACACTGCATCATAGTATTCAAGCTTAGGTGGTGCACCTTTTAGGTCAAAATGCACTATGCGCTCATCAAACTGGATTGGTGGCAATCGTAGGCTCTCTTGAAAGCTTCTATGAGTTGAAGCCAATGTGGATGGTGGATTAGTAAGCACATCAGCCACCCACTGCACTGCTTCAACAGGTGTCCTGTCAACTGTCTTGGTGCTCTGCCAGTAAAGTATAAGGAATGCTATCACAATGACAACAGCAATTAGCTTCAAAAGGCGCATCTTCGGTGGAGCCATGGCACAAGGGTGTTCCAGCTTGAAGGTCATTCAAACTGCAGCCTGCAGAAAAAAAGATGAGTCATTCAGTCCCACTCAAAATACATTAAATGATAAACGTCCTTCAAATGGATACATTAAATGTTCTATATGTTACAGCTACTTTAACTGGGCAAACATGACAGCCTTAGTAGAGTGCGCTGCTGGGACAGTTGGTTTTCACTTGTGAATTCAACAACAGCATATCATGGACAACACACTCAAGTAGATCCCAGTTAACAGATAAACTACGACCTTAGTTTATGTAAAAATTTAAGGAAGATACTCAGACCACACTGACCACAAAAGGTCAGCAAAAGAAGTTACCATCACTGGTGTATCAACTGTTTCAAAAATAAGAGGAAAGGATCAACCCCCTCTCTCCCTCACTTACACATACACATGCATGCATGGGTCTTTCCCTGCCAAGTGTCCCAGCCGTGGCGCTCGCACATGGCAGGTTTCACTCATAAAATTTGTGCTTTTTTTCTATGGCAGAACATTTTCACTTGAATAAACTTTCACGACTGTGGCACCAAATGAAAGTTTGATAGGTTTTGTTCAACTGTAGCTAATGGGACAATGTATTTGTACTAAAGGAAAAAGCTATGCATTCTCAAAAACAAGAAACATTTTTATTGTTCACAACTTTACGCTAAACTTTCACTCTCCCTAGCAAACCTTAATAGTATCAGTATAGTTTTCAGTAAGGTTTATTTTTGTACAAAAAGGTGTAGTAGTGAAATAGACTTGAGATCATTTAAAAAAAAAAAGGCGAAACCAGAGAAAATCTTGTGACTTTGATGTCAAGGTTACACAAGTAATGAATTCGTATAACAATGCGAGCTTGCTTGGCTGTCCCAATGCGAAGTATGGACACCGGAGAACAGCTTAGGGTATTTCTGGGCATATTGTATTACAGGGCCATCGGCACAACTAGTATACAAAAAAAAAAGTGTATAAAATGTCCATTATTTCTATCGGTTGTTTGTATACTGGATGTGCAGAGAGCCCCACCAAGTGCCAATGATACCGTTAGCTGCTCTCTACCATCCCTATTTACCATAGGGCCCGCTAACCTAAACCTAACGCACATTGTCACGTAAATCTATTAAACTTTCTCCATTACTTAACAGTGAAGTTTTTCATCAAATGCCGCATCATCAGAATTTTTACTTGGACCGCATCAGTAGAAAAAATACGACCACATATACAGCAAATAGCATATTTTTTACGTTTTCACATTTTTTTTGAAAGATGTAAAATCTATTTCAAACCTAACATTTTAGTACAAAAATATTGCTCACTGAAAACTGTACTGATATATATAATGGCTAGGGAGAGAGTGAGTTAGCTTAAAATAAAATTGCGAGCTTTCAAGATTTTCATTGTTTCTGAAAATGCACAGCTAGCAGTGAACACAAATATTTCAGAATTAGATTAACAGAACCTCTGTAGCAGTGCAAACACAGTTTGTAAGCTCATCACACAGAAATAGATTTTATGTACATTTTGCTAAAAGGCAAATTTCAACAAAAGCAAACAAACTCTTGAGAAAGTGGCACGGTGATGAAAATTTGTTTTCAAAAAAAGATGTTTTGCCATAATACTACCTTTCCTGTGTTGGAGGAAAAGACACGCATTTTATCAGAAAAATCTGTGATGTGCAAGCCCATTGCTGGGACACTTGGCATAGAATTACTCATGAGCGAGGTATGTTAGAATAGTAACGAGACTGGTAACACTACAAACAATCTGGCAACGTTGTGTCTTACGGCCTGTGCTAGATCAGTTTCTTAATCCTTCCACTTCCTCAGCCCAAGTTACAACTTTGTAGAGCTAACACAGTAGTTTTGACAGTGTCATAAGTGGAGTTGCGTTTTGGCTGGGTATTAAATAAATAGAGCATGGGAACTTAGAGCAGCGTTCTGCTATGAAGTTTTGTGTTAAAGTTGGTGAATCCACGAGTATGGCTTTAGAAAATTTCAAACAAGTGTGTATAAACACTGCTCATCAAGAGCACAAGTTTTCCATTGGCACAAGCCATTTTCAAAACACCTAGAAAATGTTGAAAATGAGCCTCGCTCATGAAGACATTGCAGAAAATAGGATGCTTCATTGTGACGATGCACCGTGTTACAGGGCTATCTATATCAGTGAATTTTTTACCTCAAAAGTTGTTACTGTGGTTCTTAAACTCCCTATTCACCTGATTTGAGTCTTTTTTTCTTTTTTCCTTTTTTTTTTAAATTGAAACATGACCTAAAAGAACGTCATTTTTAGAACTGCGGAGAACATTCAAAAGACTGTGACTGACCAGTTAAAAGTTATACAAGTTGAAGAGTTCCAGCACTGCTATCAAGAGTGGGAATAACTCCACCAGTGTACATCTGTCCCAGGGAACTACCTTAAGGGGGATAACACTGTTGTTTGATAAAAACTGAAAACTTCGGTTAGTACAAACTCAGTCTCATTACATTTCTTACACCTCGTATGTGACTATGTACCGACTGTCCCAGCTAACTTGTAGGGTTAAAACATGCTATGTTACGGGCATGCTTGTAAGATGAGTTGCATATTTATGAAAGCCATCTTGTGCACTACAGACAATTTTTTGTCTTGAAATAAATTATTTCATTAATTAGGATTATTTAACTAAACTGCTAAATATTGAATTTGGGCAACAAATGAAATTTACAAAGTTCAAGAGCATCTTAAGAAACTACCATTGTATTATTTGCAATAAAGAAAGTCTCACATGTGCCATTTTTTGCAAGTTGTAAAGAAAGTGCATGAAATAAAACGAAAAAAATGTGACTAGTGCATTCATGCTGCTCTCAACCATGACTTCAGCTGCGGCCGCGACTCGCTGGCTCCGTAGCAGTGGTAGCCTACAGGTTGGTGGCAGTTCTTTAACCCACATTGGCCAACTGGCATGTATTACGGTGCAAGTTTCAGCTAGTGCAAGCCAAGAAACCACCACAAACCTATCGGCCTACCACTGCTATGGAGCTGGCGAGTCATGGCTGCAATCGATTTCATTCACTGAAACCAAAGTTGATCGAGACCAAGACGAAAATGACACGCAAATACACTAATCACTTATTTCATGTTTTTTTTTTTTTTTTTGCTGCTTGGTAAAAATGGTACATGTGAGACTTTTTTTTGCATTTAGCAAAGTTCGCCATTTTTTCCTATGCTAGCTGAAACTCTCTCTAAACAATATTAATATTATTGTCGTTTTTAGGATAGTTTATTTTGGTGCAAAAATTATTAAGGGTGAAGTAAACTTCAAATCTTCCCCCTAAAAATTTTAAAGTTAGCAAAAATATGCTATTTGTCCAATATATGCCTGCATTTTTCGTACTGATGTGATCTAAGAAAAAATTCTCATGAGGCGGCGTTTCATAAATCCCTTCATGGTAAGTAATGAAGAAAGTCTAATCAAATTTTTTGTTTTAAGAAATAAGATAATTTTTGAAGTTGGCCCTCAGAACGCAGCCTGCATTCCTTTGTTTCCACTTCACTGCAAAGCACATGGTCGAAAGTCGTGTTGCTTTAATGTCAAAGCTACGAGTATTGAGCTCGCTTTATGATGTGAGCTTGCTTTGCGTGCCCATTGGGAAGTATAGAAGCCATGCAGCAGCTTGCAGTATCATTGGCCCATGTGCTGTAGGGATGTCTGCACAACCAGTGTAAGAGAATGTGCACACAGTGCGCTTTATTAGTCTCGGTCTCTGTTTACTAGTTGTGCAGACAGTCCTGTAGCACAATATGCCAACGATACTGCAAGCTGCTGCATGGCTTTCATACTACCCAATGTGCACGCAAAGCAAGCTCACATCATAAAGCGAACTCAATACTCGTAACCTTGACATCAAAGCAACAAGACTTTCAATCACTCACAAGCCGCTGACATACATCTCGCACCTTTCCACTTCCTGCGACGAGTGTCAGTCTAAAGGGCGACCATGTGCTTTGCGGTAAAGTGGCAACAAAGGAATGCAGGCTGCGTTATGAGAACCAACTTCAGAATTTTTTTTTCTTAAAACAAAAAATGACTTGATTAGACTTTCTTCATTACTTAACGATGAAGTGATCTATCGAACGCCCCATTAAAGAATTTTTTCTTGGACCGCATCAGTATGAAAAATACGGTCAAATAGGGGACAAATTGCATATTTTTGCCAATTTCCAAAATTTTTTTTGGGAAGATTTGAACTCTATTTCACCCACAAACATTTTTGTACAAAAATAAACTTTTCTAAAAACCACAGTAATACTAACATAGCTTAGAGAAAGTTCCACCTAGCTTAGGGAAAAATGGCGAACTTTGAAAATTTTTGTGGTTTGATTTGAGGCCTAGCTGGTAGGTAAACGCAAAAATTTCAGAACAGTTTAGCAGCACATCTAAACAGAACCCCTTTAGTAGAGCAAGCACTGTTTTGAAGTTCCACAAACAAATATAAATTTTATATACAAATTCCTATTGTGCACATTTTATCAAAAGCAAGCGAACTTTGAGGGGGCGCCACGGTCTTGAAAATTTTTTTCGAGCAAAAATGTTTGGCCGCAATGCTCCATCGCGTATACGAAAAAGGTGTAAATTTTATATTTCATTGGCAGGATCTGTGATGGTCAAGCACCACGTCTGGGACACTTAAGGTAAAATAACCTATATATATATATATATATATATATATATATATATATATATATATATATATATATATATATATAATTATTTGGCACAAATTTCTCATGATGCTGGTAGGAACGTACGTCATGGCTCCCTACATGAACTGCAAGGAGCCACCAACGCTCAGCAACATCTTCATTACGGTGGGCCGAGCAAATTCATCGCACAATACAAAAAGCTCTTTATGAATTCGAAATGCGAATAGCAAGTTTTTCCAAACACAACACAGGACTCTTTGCAGCCGTCTGATACCAACACCTCCACTCATTTACAAAAACAAGAACATTAATGAATAATGGTGCTTATAGGAAGCCAAAGCAATGCATGATGGCGCTGCCACTCTGGCCAGACAGTGCCATCTTTGGTAAAAAATTATAAATCAGGGATGTATATTGCACGTTTTACATTCCTGATGATGATGATGTGTGGGGTTTAACGTCCCAAAACCACTATATGATTGTGAGAGACGTTGTAGTTGAGGGCTCCGGAAATTTCGATCACCTAGGGTTCTTTTAACGTGCACCCAAATCTGAACACACGGGCCTACATTTCCGCCTCCATCGGAAATGCAGCCGCCGCAACCGGGATTTGAACCCGCGACCTGCGGGTCAGCAGCCGAGTACCTTAGCCACTAGACCACCACGGTGGGGCCGTTTTACGTTCCCGCCAATGCACTGCCACTCACTTATGTGCTCGTGCAAAGAGCGCACACTGCGTTTGAGTCACTTCGCAATGTACCGCCTACAGTGCGGCTTCATAAAGATCTCTGAGCTGGACAAGCACTTCCAAGAAGGGAATCTTACAAAAGGAGTAAAGCTCGAAAGTCAAGTTTATCATGTGGAGTCGACAACGAAAGACGAGGATGCCGAGTCTCTGCGAAATGCAGGTCCTCCGTGATAATCCCGTGTACGACGTATGCCTCGAGGTAAATCTCACTCTGCCGACATAAAGCTGCGTACTCTATCGATGTGCTGCGTTGACGTTTATGGAAACCATATAATTGTTGTTTAATCAGGTACATAGCAGTAGCAGCTGTGTACTGTCACGAGCAAACGTTCGCGGCGTGCTAAAAAAGTAAATAACAGCTAAAGTTATACAGTCATGGCATTAAAATGTCCAAGAAGTTTTAAAGCCATGTCCTCTATGCCGTGGGAGCATGACCCGCTTACCTCGTCACCAAGCAGAAAGCTTAAGTTTAACCACAGCGAGTCGAGTTGAAGTGCTCGCCTCGTTTTTTTTTTTTTTTTTTTTTTTTTTTTTTTTTTTCCCTCCGGCTCTCGTGTCGTGTTTGCTCCATCTTTCGTGAACGTGGCTGTGTTCGTCGGCTTTCACTTGCTAGGAAACTGATACAGCTTTACACGGGGAGAGCGTCCCTTGGTGTTGTCTGCATTGTTGTGGCAGCCAACAACACAACAATACTTCAGACCTTGCCGACGCTTCCGCGGCGCTGCTTGTTCCATCGCGGAATGGCAACTTCGCACAGCGAGCACCTCATTTTAGCGTGCCAAGCTAACGGCACGGTGCCTAAGTTCCCCGCACCAACTGCAGAACGCGTTGCGCGCAAGTCGCATGTGCTCTCATTTCGGCGGAACACACCGACTCGCCTACGACCTCTCTCGCATTTCTCAAGTTTTTCAGAGCTCGCCGTCAGGGCCAGGCGCGCTGTTGTCATCGCTCCGCAAACTTGAGCTTCGGTTACCTATTCAAAATTTCAACAACACACAACAAATTCCCAACCATAGAAACAAAATGCTTTATCATGTTATAAAAATTGCGTGGTATAAAGGTATTAGAAAATTTATAAACAATTCTTGATTTTCACCCACCATGTATGTAATATACAGGGACAGAGGAAAATGCTACACAAACAGCTTGACAGAACCAGGCCACACGATACGCACACAATGTCACTGTGACGGTCCAGAGGACACAGAAGAAAAAACAAACTTGGAGGATACTTGAGCTTCGCCTTCAAGAATAGAGCGCGATAGCTAAGTCGCGTCTTGTGCACAATGCCCTTCCAAATGCCAGCCTGGCTTTGTTTTTTGGTGAATGTTTCAACCATGCCATAAGAAAATGAATGACTGTGCGCGTAACATATTGGATGTTTCAAAGTATCCTAGAATGCCAACTGCAAGTACAGTTGCTAAGTGCCCACTATCCCACAATTATTCATTTTGCAAATCAGCAATGGGCCCACTATGCATATGTAAGGCAACACACAAATCAATGCAACTTTTCACTTTATTTCGCTGCTGCTGATGATGATAAAATGTCTGAGCCCTTTGTAATGGGTGCACTTTTAAAATATTCACTCGCACTATTCACATGTTTTGATGTCTGGTGTGGCACTACACTTCTGACACACAATACTACATGCATTAAGGAGACTCCTTGCACGACATGACGTTTGTATAGTGTTTTTTTTTTTTTTAAGCAGTTTCAAGAAATAGTGCGGCTCTGTAGTAGAACAGCTGCTTGCCATGCAGATGGCCTGGGTTCAATGCTGACTCAAATCCAAAGTAATTTATTATTTATTTCACTTGCACCTTTTTCAATTTTTTGGTCACGGACAAGATTGTTTTTCGCTCACAATCAACGACGCTGTCACCGTCGCCAGCATCAATGCCGACACTGCTAAAAAGGCTCTTTAATGCTATTGCATTAACAAAGTACATGGTACTTTACATATAATGCACCGTGACAAACATACATACGTATAACACACATAAGAAGTTGTGCAAACAACACTTCTTATACATTAACTACTAAAAGCAATCGACAAAAGTAGATTTTTTTTATGCAATGACGAGTTTACAAGAAATGTCTTTGCCAGTGGTACACTTTGCAAATCACTCCAATGAAATATCTTCAATATCAAAAAGTTGTTCACTGTTAAATGCATTTAGCTATGCGGGTAGCAAAAAGCATGGCATTTATTTTCCATGATTAAAATGACACTTAATGTTCCAGTCTTCACGTTTTGGGTATATTTTGTCTTGTTGGCTTTGAGTCTGGCTAGTTTCTAGCACATCACGACTGTCATAACCTAGGCAGAGTTTGCACTTTCAGGCACAAATAGCAAAGGTGCATGAAACTTTGTTGAATAATACTGCATGTTTTAAAAAGACCAGTGTTGTCAAATAGGTAGGCCATGTCACATATTACACAGCTTTCAAGCTTTTGCAACATAACAAGCTTAGTATTTTCATCAGTGGTGGTTTGTAAAACAAGCAATGCAATTCATATCTGATTATAATGAAGTGCAGTGCAAAAAATCATGCTGATAGAAGCAAGAAATTTTCAAAAATAGTAGTCATGGTTTGAACTTATTAGTCATGTGGTTTATGTGGTCCTCCCATATGCCATAGTACTATCAGAGTCAACTGAAATACAAACAGCAGCAAGCATACGAAATGGTACAGTGCATGTCGTTCAGTCATCACCATTGACAGGCACGTAGCACTCCCATTTTGTGCAGGTCAGTGGTGATTGTTGGATGGTACGCACAATACCATTGCTAATGCTCGTCATTGTTCAAATTTCATTTGATGCTGACAGTATATTTACAGTGTCCTGGTTAATATCACTAGCTCATGTCATTTTGCTCATTTCGTGTGGTAAAAACAATTCTGCTCTATAGATAAATTTTAAGTGGCTTTCGTTAACACAATTTATGCCTGATTACCTCTTGTTACTGAGTCAGTGGCTGAATTTCCCAATAGAATTAAACTGGTGTCATTTGTAGATAAATTTATCTCGTTAATGTACTCATTGACAAGAGGCCCCTGGGAGACCACATTCAATATTTGAGCACTGAATGATTCCTAGGAGTTTACAAGGCTACTAGTGTCTTTCTCTACCTCGAGGACCTCGTTCATAAACCCCAGGATGATAAATCCTGGCGGTGTCGACGTCCGGGCAACATCAGTACGAAGTGTGTGTTCTCGTTGCAGTTGTATCAAACTCGAATCATCCATAAAATTGTTAAACCAGCTTGCCAGTTCACATCCTGATACGGCTGTTCGCATTCATTCACATGCGATATTCGGCAGTGTTTGCAAGACACTTGTGCGCGCTTGTGTAGTAAGCGCGTTTTATTCCACCACAGCGTGGCAGCGTCGCTGTCCGGAAAAAGCACGAAGGTCGAAGGCTACCAACGCAGGCGGATGCGGAAATAAACCAGCTCGCTATAACAATAACACGTCTGATAGAGATCGCGGCATGAGATGCGGCCAAGCAGAGAGATACGTACGATTTGTCCGTGGTGACGAAGCGCATCACTTGGTTGTGTGTGGCTGTGCCTACGCGCTCATTTCTCGACGTCGTCAAGCCACTGGATGGCAATATTTCTGCTTAATGGCAGTGATACTGCGTCCCTTCTACTGCGATTTCGGGCACCTCACGACGCCTGCTTGGCCATGCAGCACGTAACGTAGGCATTTCACGGAAGGTGTTTGTGCGTCACGAATGATGCGCAATCATACCACAGAAAAAACTCACACACGCTGCCTTGCAAGGCGCGTGTGATGATGATGACCACCGTGCATTTCTCAATGGTGCGTTTGGCAGATGTGCCCAGCTAGGCGCCAGGTCTGCCTGGACGGTCTAGACAAACCGGCGAAACGTGTGCGTGACTGCGCAACAAATCCACATGATCACAAATGGCACGTGACTAAATTGCAAAGCGCGCGCATTTTTGAAGTTGCGTTCGGTGTTCTCGCTCGCGATAAATTGCCTCGTCTAGGTTCGTTTGCATTATGCCAGGAAGCGATTACGAGGGCTGAACCTTGTATGAAACTAATTGTCCGAAGTTCGTTAGTTCTATTACTGGTAGATCCTCTCACTGGGCGAGGATTGGTGTGTCAATGTAAGCGATTTATTCAGTTGGTCTTCACACAAAACTTTCCAACTGAAAGCTCTTGATCACAGAATACTTTCCTGGCTCTAAGCGCGTTCACCCTTCGACATTCCAGCAGGGGTGCGCGAGTACCTCAAAGATTAAAAAAAATAGTGCGATAATATGTCACGATTTTCGTAGTGTGCAGAGACAAAAAAAAAAAAAAAGGAAAGGGAAGGATGACTCAGTCAACTAACTTTATTCACGTCCTAAGGAACTACCGAGTTGAGGCGGATATACATATATATATATATATATATATATATATATATATATATATATATATATATATATATATATATATATATATATATATATATATATATATATATATATATATATATATATATATATATATATATATATATATATATATATATATATATATATATATAAGGGGCACGTACCTTCTTGATCTGAAGTAGGGGCAGGGCAGGCAGATGTGGTCGAGCATTATTTTGTGCTCCGTATACCATGGCAAAATAAATAAATTAATCAGTAATCGGGGGGGGGGGGGGCAAAGGCCACATCGTTGCCACTGCCTGAAGATAGCTGGCTTTTGAGGGCTCCCTTCAGTCCTCTGGTTTAATAAAAGATGCATGTTGTAATGCACAAACATTGCTAGAGCATATGTGCCAACGAGCAATACTTCATGGCACTCGGGGCAATGTGAGTCCAGAGCAAAGAGGCTAAACTTTCTTGTCAACAGAATATATCCAGTTTGTAACATTCTCAATGTGAAAGATTGAGGTCTAATGAACTTTTGGGTGTGGGGGCAGCAATTTCCTGAGCGAGTATTGAGTGAACTGAAGTGTTTTTTCTACCGTTGATGCACGACTCCTGTAGCATGACCTCGGAAATCAGCTATATGCATGGTTGGTGGAGGGCTCGTGCGGCAGCAGTGACCTGTACTGCTTTGCTCTTTGTTTTTTTTTTACTGGAGGCTCCTTGGCAAGTGGAACGTGTATTTATTCACACATAATCAGTAACTATATTGCAAAGTGTCATGATGTTATTCATGTTGAAAGCCAGAGAATGCAAATATGTATGGACACAAAAAGAAAAGTGAAGACACCACTGTTTTTAACATGAATAGGTACCAACTAGCTCAGTTCTTTCTTGTTTTGATCATGATGCTATGATGCATCTTACGACAAGTGTTATGATACCTAGGTGTTGGCAGTGATGGTAATGGACAGGCATCAGTTTGGGTACTGATGCTTCAGAACAGTTTGCACCGAAAGACAGCTAATTAAGCGCTGAGCAAAGCACATGAAAAAGATAGCTAATTTGAAGACATAAATAGGTCAAAAGCAGTGCAACTGGAAGTGTGGTGGTGAGAAACAAGCATTCGGAAATTTCAACAAGTGATGTGAATAGCTCATTGATGAGATTAAGGATGAAGTTTGAATAGTTAAGTTAAGCTAGCTGCTACCACTGAAGAAAAGCTAGCAGCTACCACTAAGAAAAACACACTAAAGAAAAAAAAATTATTTCTCTTATATTAGTAAATTGCTTCTTCGCAATACTAAAAATACCATGCGAGTCAGAAGATGCTTGGTAATTGAGAAAATGCAATAAAATAAAATGCAGGTGATTATGGTCTCTTGAAGTTCCCACATCAGTCACTGTGATGTCATAAGTTTTGATGCCACCTGCTAGGGCCTACATGGCTTCCATATTGGCAAAAATTAAGTACAGTGAACTCTAAAGGGGCAAGCAAGAGATTTAAGATGCCAAGTTTCAATGAATTTCGTTGAGCCAATATCACCAAAATAGAAATAATCCGCTTTGAGATCCGTGATGCCACACATACAGATTTCAGCACAAAATTATAAATCAAATTGATCATGATATAGTGGTGAAATTTACTTCAGTTCTCAAGAGCACAATTTATCAATCATTGTTCCACTTTAATGTCCCTTTAACCCAGCACTACTTGATTACTGTTTAGTATTTCCAAGGCATCTCAACAGTGACAGAATTGTGCAGTGGGGGTAAAAAAATTATAAGTATTTCAAGGCTCACGGATGAGGGGAAGTGAATGCAGGATCTAAAAGCATGTTACTAGCTCCTGGAGTAGCTATACTAAGGCAAGAGCTGAAGCCTTAGTCAACAAAATAAAGATGAGTGGTTGTTACTTCGCACAGAGTTGCCCTTACAGAATATATCATTCCCAATAAAAGATTTTCTACTATCATGCATAAGCTCTACCCTAACGAGAATATTTTTCAGAATGTTACAACACGTAAACTAAAATAATGTGGTCACATTCTCAAGCAAGAACACCATAAAGCTATGCAATTGTTTACTTATACATGTACATACAGGTGAGGAATTACCAATGTGTATGCTCATGGAGGCTTAAAGAGTACATTTTTCTAGTCTACCCTGCAGGATTTCCATGAAAAAACCTAATTTCATTTCTATGTGATTTCACATGACAAGTGAAGTTAAATATAATAAACTAATACATTTATATAGGTCATTAACATGATAAAAGCACCAGTCCTGTGCAGAATGCTCAGCACAGTAACATCCAAAACTAGAAGAGCGGCCTTCCAGAGCTTTTTCTAAACACTCTTTGGGTATTACAAGCACGCTGCTTGGTAACCACTACCCCATAAAAATTAGTAACTTTTGTGTAGTAGGCCAGCATTCACTATGCTACCCTTCATCAGTCTGGAGAAGCATGGTATCCGCTACACACTTAAGAATATTGTAATATTGTTCAATTTTTTATGCAGTCGCTGAAGACGATGAAGAAGCATGCCTGAAGTGGGTATGCACCACAGTTAATAGGTGATCAAGAACAAGTTTTGCAATGGGTTGGAGCATTGGACGACCCACTCGTTAGGGGATTCGCATTGTGTGACGCCTGGCTGTACCTTTGATGTTCTAAAACGCTATCACTCATATTAACGGGATTCCTTTTCCTGATATTAACGGGATTCCTTTCTACGTTGGCCTGCGTAAGGCCAACGTAGAAGTGTCTTCGCCAGCGAAGTGAGCGAAAACAAAGGTTTGATGGCTCAAGAGATATTACAAACACGTCCAGTGTCTGGCAAAAGGTCTTTCGGCGCACCCCAGGCACGAGCTCTCCGCTCGTGCCCACACTTTATTGTCCTCTTTCTTGAATAAAATATTCAACACACTCCATGGCCTGAAGTAAATAGTTCAATGGAATACCATTGTTAAAGGGATGCACAACTTTGCGAATGGCTGACAAGCATACATTTAAGAAACACTACGGTGCACTTGCTTAAAAACACTATTCACACATGATTATCACCACACTAAACGGCACGACAAAATCCACTTATGTCATTTCTGATTACCTGCTGCACACAATCGCATTGACGAGTTTCTCCTAGTGTACTTGTCACGTTTTCTGGAACCAAGCATGCGCCGAACACTTTCAATTTCACTTTTAACCACGTGCACGGATCTCCCCACCCAAAACAAGCACGAACTTCAGCTAACGTTGCACAAACACCACCATGATGTAATTCTCGGTAAGCAGATATAACAATGAGCTGAGTTACCGGTTTGGCAGTAGCACTGGTGTTTTCTTGCCGCACGTGAGGTGAGCTTCCTTAAGGCGTGTTTGTATTCTGCTGGTACGCTTGTTGTCAATAAATGTGTTCTCGTCTTCTATAGAATGGTTTTCAGGACGTCCATCGAATTGGAGCTGCCTGATCGCCTTATTGTGCCGTTGCGTGAGCTGTCGCCGTGCGGCAATGTGTCGTGTTGATCTGTGAAGCTTCTATTTGGCTGCCGCTCAGTTCTTTGCTTGAGTTGAGCTCAGTGCCATAGAAGGAAGTCTAACTTCAAATTGCCAATCGTTGCGATGCACTTCTTCGTTAAATGACTGCATGGTCTCGTTCTCGATACTGATCAACGTACGAAAGTTCTTGCAGAGAGCGAGGGACGTCTGTGTTCACGTAGCTCATGCCAAGTACACAGATGGCAGTAGTAGCACAATTAAAATGCTGTTCTTTGCACTGTATAGGTCCTTGAAAGGTCCAAGAAAGCTTTGTATTGATGGACGCTAGGCCTTGTTGTCGCTCGCCAAGGAAAACTTCATTTAACAAAAACGTCCACATTTGGCCTGCTCGAACGAGCAAGCATATGCTGTCCTCAGTTTTCAATCCAGGAATTGCAGTCATGTCTACAATAAACTTCTCTTCATGTAGCAGCTGTTGTGCAAATATGTTCGTGGGTGGAAGTTTCATCAGCTGTTCACAGATGAATGGTACTTCTATAGCTTCAACATCATGTGAGGTATGGTCGAATTGATTCATTAGCATCACTCTGACAATGTTTAGCCGTCTTTTCGGTCCTCCGCTTGCTCCTCCAAATGTCTTGACATCCATTTCGATGGTGTGCACTGTGTGCAATCTTAGGTTCTTATAGATGCCTTTTCTAATGAATTTCGATTGGCTTCCTATGTCGAATATGCCCCTGATAAAGCATGAGTCACTTTCGGTTGTCAATCATGCACGAAATGTCTGTAGTAGTATCACATTTTCTTTATGTTGTGATGATGACTTTTTCAATTTGGCAAGCAAGCTAGGGGTATTTGATTCGTTTAAGCGCTGCTTCTGAGCGTATTCGGAGTCGCAAAAAACCGTTGCGTGCCTTCCGTTGCAATTATAACAAATTACACGGCGATGGCAATCTTAAGATCGATGTGCTTTGATGGTGCGCTTGAAGCACCTGCGAGCCTTTGCTAGACGGTTCTTCTTTTCATGCAAGCTAAATGTCGGATGTGCATGACTTCGTAGCGTACGTGTGTTGCAGAATGGCAAAAGAGACAGGTACCTTTTTCAATCCTTGCGTGGCTGATCAAAGCACACGCCGTGGGTTGAGCCTCATGAAGCGTGTCTTGTCAGTGATCTCGGACACCAAGACCACAGGCGTCCACAAAGGCAATTCTCTCACGAGCCTCCTCCTCCATGCGCACGTAATCGAGTAGCCCTTGAAGTTCCGTCTCCGACGTTGCAGCCACCTCGACGCTCATCTGTCGGCTTTGTTGTTTGAAATACTCTACCATGATATCTCCGGGGATCGCTTTGATGAAGATCTCAATGAGCATAGCAGCATAGGAGAGCTCCGGACATCTGAGCACCTTAAGTCCTCTGATATTGATGTGGACAGTGTCCAATAGGTTTCGCAATGAAGCCACATCGCTGGAGGACTTTACTGCCTTGAGCGTTCGTAGGTTTGAGAAGTATTGTTGCTCGATGATTTTCTTGTTTCCAAAGCGGTCCTTTAGAAGGGTGATGGCGTCTCCGTACAACTGCTCTGTGCATTGAATGCCGTCGATGGCCTTCAATGCCTGTCCAGTCACTAGGCTCTTTAAATAGTGGAACCATTCGATGTTCAATAGACTGGGGTTGATGTTAGATGTTCAATAGACGATGTTCAATAGACTGGTTCCCAGAACATATCCTATTCTGGAACATGTCCCAGAAAGGTTGCCACTGCTTTGAGCTTCCATTGAAGTGAAGCAGCTCAAGTTTAGGTAGACGAGAGTCGATGAACCTGTGCATCACCTGATCGCCAAAGACACGACTACCTGCTGTGACGATACCTTCGTTCGCGATATTGGTTGCTGCACTGTCTAGGATCCTAGACGTCGACGCCTTCAGCTCCTCCATGTGGTGCCTAAGCAACGCCAGCGTATCAGCAGCGTTGTCTTCTGTGACTTGGTCATCAATGAGGTATGCTTCCAGTTCTAAGTTAAGCACCCGCAGGCCTTCGTTGCATGCCTTCAGCCAGTCGTGCACCACACGAAGGTCCAATGAGGCGAACTGGTTGGAGTCAATAAGTTGCCGTGCTTCGTTTCGTAAGCGCGTGTTCAGAGCTCGCTGAGCCGTTCATTTGCCTTTGATGGGCTCCATCTTCGTTGCGGGCGAAGTCCTTTCGTTGGGTCGCTTGGATGGCAGAGTCCCAGGTTTCTCAACACCATAAAATGTGGAAGAAAAGTGCCTTCGCCGGTTGAGTGAGCGAAAATAAAGGTTTAATGGCTCAGAGATATTACAAACGCGTTCAGTGTCCGGCAAACGTTCTTTCGGTGCACCCCAGGCACACGCTCTCTGCTCGTGCTCACATATCGTTGTCCTCTTTCTTGAATAAAATATTCAACATCCAGTTTAAAAAGAAGTTCCAAGCACTGGCGTGGCTCAGTGGTGGAATACTGAGCTGGCACACAGCGGACTCGGGTTCAAATCCCATTGTGTCATTGGTGTTTTTTATCTAAGTTTTTTTTCTTTTGATACTGGTTACGGACACCGGCGGCGGACAACTACGGCGCCGCACATGACCCATGTTCTGATCTCATAACAGCTTTCACTGTAAATCATTCTGTGGAAAGCAGACACTGCTATGACCAGCTCAACCAAATCATGCGGTCAAGCGAGGCAAGGAGCTCACTAGCGGACGGCAAAGTTGCATGCCGTTTTCTCAGGTGCCCTTTCTTGATACAGGGGCTCATGCTCACTCTCTTCGGGCTGTCCTTTGATGCCAAACTGCTGATAGTGTGCCAATTCCCAATAGCCGATTTAAATAGAGAACAGCATTTTGATATGATGCACTTTGTGTCGCGGTGTGCCAACACATGCTCAATAGCCTACTAACAGTACCTACGCACAGAGGAATCACAAACCGGAGAGGATGACCATGCTCACTGAGTAAATTTCTCTCCTTTGCGCTATCCCTCCCTGTGTAGCTTCCAGCACACTCGTCAAGACGAAAGAGACGTTTTAAGTGTGCAACAAATTCCTGTAACTCCGCTTGTTCTCCACGAATTTGAGAAATTTTTGAGAGAATTGAGTCATGGGCAATAAACTTGTATACTGAGGTCATTTCATGATTATGTGGTAAAGTGGTTCAGGAGCACTTCAAATGGTTTTTATGCACATGGTAATAATAAATGTGTTTCTGTGTACCTTGCAGCCATTGGTGCCTAGCAAAAAAAGGACTGATCATGATTATACTCTTGGGCAACGTATTACAGAAGCAAGTTATACCTGCTTATTGTATGGTTAAACCTATTTGGCCTTCCCATTGTCAGGCATCTAAGAGCAAAGTTTTGAACAAGGTTCACTTTTCGGCACAGATTCAAAGACAACTCAAGATAACAAGGGTGAATGAATCGACTACTCTACGTGGACACAAGTAATGCAAACGAGTTGTGCAGAAAATTCCATTATCACAGATGGTTGTCTATTTTCCCTAAATTCTTCCAGAACCCCGTGCCCTTACTTTATGTGATAACTACACAGGCGACTTGTGTGTCTCGGCTTGTGTTGGCCATATAAATTTTGAGATAAAGCTGCTCATATGACTGTAATGGCCCTACACCAATGTTTTTAGAACGGCTTAAACTAATGATTAATAATGGCTTTTTTCAACAAAATAATGCTTGTGTTAACAATATTAATATGTGGGGTTTAATGTCCCAAAACCACCCTATGATTATGAGAGATGTCGTAAGGGAGGGCTCTAGATATTTTGACCAACTCGGCTTCTTCAACGTGATCTAGGTAAATGGGCCAGAAGCATTTTCACCTCCATCAAAAATACAGCCGCTATGGCCAGGATTCGATCTGGCAACCTTCGGGGCAGCATTTGGGAAGACATAACCACAATATAGCACCGTGATAAGGTGAGTGGTTGTGTTGGAGACATGCCCATCATAGTGGCCAAGTAGGGACAGGAACATAAGGCAAATAACTGCTAAATAACAAAATTTAATTATTACGGTGATACATTAAAGGGCTCGTTATAACTAGAAAATTGAAGCAAGCCCTCTATGAAAACAATACCAGCTTTTTGATACAGGGAATAGCAGTATCACTTGTATGTATGTGTGTGGATGTGGTTGAAGTATGCGTGCTATTAATAGAAAAATGTCGTTCCATTTGGTGGGAAAAAGAGAGGGTTTTCTAGCACAAGGCTTCGGAGACCTCGTATTCTGGGAAAGACCTGAGACAATCGGCTAGAGAGTTTTTCTCACCAGGTGTTCATAAGTCTTAGTCACTGCATGATCAAAACTGGTCAACACTTGGCACCATTTCTCGGTGAAGAACACATGAAAGGGTCAGGCAGAAAAATTGCCAGCTATGAATGGCAGACTAAACCTGCCTACTACAATTACATCATGATACTTTTTAAAATAAATAGAAATTCTAAAAATACAAAACAGAACTAGCCTGTGCCAACAATTATTATTGAAAAAAATCATGTGTACTAACACAAACACGAGAGGAAAAAACACAGAGATATCACTTTTTTTCAGTGAATGTGTCTCCATGGTTAAAAAGTTAGGTACACAAAGAAACTTCTTAAGTGAATCCCCACAATACCAATTAGATGAATGACCTTTCTGTTCTGGCAATACTGTCGAGAGCCTTCAGCCAATTGAAAAAAAAAAAGTAGAAAAAACTCTTAAGAGCCAAGCTCAATCATAGTAGAAGCTTGGTATTGAAAAACTGTAGATTGCATATGGCCATGGCGGGGAGAGGGGCTCGAGCTACCAAGCCCCTCTCCCCTTATAATCTGCTTCTATGAAAGTTACTACAGTTGTAACATCTGCGACAAGTAGCTATTAAATGATGCTTAGTAACTACAACAGCCTTTTCATCTAGAAGTTCTCTCGACAATGCTTTAAACCCCTACAGCATCCAGAAGTTGATATGTAATTATGGTGTTGCAGTTGCGCACGAGTCTACATATGGGCACAAGAATTTTTCGGATTACTGCTGTAATACTTAAGTGACGTGTCCGATGATCGAAATACAGCACTTGCTAATTTTTCTTTTTTCTTCACAATGTTCTATTCGTTGACTCATCTCTCGTCTTCACTGTGAGAGGAGAATGCGTAGCATGCATGCATACCTGCAACTAGGCAAACATATTCTTACTGCTGCTGACATGACCATCACAACAAACTCCAAAAATACCAAAAGCCTCAGGGAGGAGAAGAAAATTGCGTTTTAATTCTGTGGTGTGTAACACTGTGACATTTGGCACTGTCCATCGTAACGGCATTTTGAACTTGACGCACAACATCCTTAAATAAATTGCTGAGAAGTGGCTTAGAGGCCCCTTAAGACCCGGAGAAGAAATATTTGACATCTCTAAGACTTCATCATCGTCAGCAGCAGCAGCCTGACTATTCCCACCGCAGGACAACAGCTTCTTCCATGTTTCACCAGTCAGCTCGGTCCTGTGCTTGCTACTGTCACTTCATACCCGCAAACTTCCTAATCTCATCTGCCCACCTTTCTGTCTCCCTCTCACCCACTTGCCTTCTCTTGGAAGCAAGCTCCCACATGGATACGCTCTTTAAGACTTACTAGCTCCCATATAAGAAATGGTAAAATAGCTTGCTGGCACTTGTTACAGCACTTGCTGCAACAATGGCACTTGCTCCAGCAAGAAAGCCTTGGGACAGGTTCGGACCCACAAGAATGTTTAGATGTTGTGGCAGAGCACTGGGAAGTACACCATCCTCCCATCCGCTCTAGAGGCTACAGGCAGGAGGGCTCAGTTATCATGGCATGCTTTGATAGCAACGACGCTGTTTCAAACACGACCCAATCTTGTCAGGATTCTGTAAGAGTGATTTCAAGGGCCAGGTTGGCCAAGGATGAGCTCCCACATTAGATTTGAAGATGCTATTTCAATATATTGATAAATCCTGTCACTGGGAAATGATTGGAATGCAGAGAATTCCACTTATATGCTAGTATGCCCGAGCATTCTAATGCGTACATGAAGCACTCAGAAAAATCCATATGAATTTGCTGTCTAGCCTTGTGCTACAAAAGGGGTGAATGACGTACAGAGAAGCAACTTTATTGAAGCGAAAACAAAACGTACTTTTCGCACTGAGATGACAGTCAAGCCATGCCTGACAGCCACCTCCTTGGCTCATTGTATGGCCTAGAGCTGTATTTCAAGACTGGTATTACGGCGTACACTGCTGTAATACTTAAGTGACGTGTCCGATGATCGAAATACAGCACTAAAATAGACATCGTAACACACCAGGGTGGTCTTGTAGAAATGGTTATGGCTCAACAGGAGATTAAATTAATGTAAAACAAAAGAAGCCATTTCAGGTCTTACGCATACAGTGCCATTTAATGTAACATTGCTTTCCTTGAGTGAAATAAGCCAATGCAGAAACAGCACACTGAGCTGACCAACTAGTCTAATTACTAGCGTAAGAACACCTCTGATTGAAATGAAGCTTTATTTATTTCTCCAAATGTGATGGACTGAAAAGGAACCGCAATCATTTGTTCATAAAAAGCTCTTCTTTGCATTTGAACCCACCAGGCCAGAGGCATTGTAGACACAAATGAATGTTGAAATGTATACAGTGCATATGACACAAAAATGGCAGACCATATTCATAAATGCTTTCTCGCACAATAATATACTCTAATCAAATGATTGCTCCATTAAAGGCATCTTGAAAAGTGGTTAACTAGTAGAATAAAAGTTTTGGTGATTAACAATGAATATTTACAATCATAGCTATTGAACTGATTCTTACAAAATGCTTTGGAAAATAAATGATTGTATTATTATGAGAAAAAACTGGCTAATGGCAGCCAGTATTGACCAGCAACTGGCCCGCTATCTGAAAAACCAGCCAGGCCGGTCTAAAACCAAACTTGTGACAACCCTATTAATGTTAAGCAATCATTGTCGAAGTGTAAAAACTCAAATGTGCTCTCTTAGGTTGAGATTGATTGATTGATATGTGGGGTTTAACATCCCAAAACCACCATTGATTATGAGAGACACCGTAGTGGAGGGCTCCGGAAATTTAGACCACCTGGGGTTCTTTAACGTGTACCGAAATCTGAGCACACGAGCCTACAACATTTCCGCCTCCATCGGAAATGCAGCCGCCGCAGCCAGGATTCTACCCTGTGACCTGCGGGTCAGCAGCCGAGTACCTTAGCCACTAGACCACCGCGGCGAGGCTCCCTTAGGTGGGAAGGCTACCCTGAAGACCGTACTTTTTTTGTTTTTTAGGATACATGAATGAAACTTTCAGGGCATGTTCGCCACACTAAAACTAAAGGAACTGCAAAGTTTCATGAAGCTGTCATTTTTTGTTCCTGAGTTATTGAGGGGTTACTGGTTTGTTCACGCAGGTGCCAGAGGAAGGGTCATGAGAAATCCCAGGACATAGTAGAAAGCTGACATTCATTGTGGTCATTCTTTGATAGATATCTCAAAATAACACAAAGCCGTTTTTTTTAATTTACTCTCCAAAAAATATTCACGCGACTTTGAACTTGATGTAGCTAGTAATTACCAAATTCATCAACACTGAATTTTTCATTATAAATTACTACACCAATATAAAAAAAAGGAGCTTGTTGTACCCTGGAAAAGTAATTCAGGAACAGGATAAAAAAATGGCACACAAATCTGATGAGCGGTGAGTTCTAACTTTCCTCAGCACCACAACTAGCAAAAAAATCCATTCAGAAAAAACAAGCCAAGAAAGTTCGACACTTGCGTTTTCTTCAGAAAACTTCAGCAGAATAGTTAAAAGTAGCTAGTTCTTTTTTCACCTTGTCTACATCTTTTTTTGGTGTCATTCGTAATTTATTTTTAGGCATAAAGCATCGATGTGCTGGGTCCCAAGTCCCACGATCTCAAAAACACACAGTGCATTTGCGGCTCCAGCTACACTCGATGTGTCGGATTCTTGACTGGCGACCGCTGACAGCACAGTTCCGCCACTGCAAGCTTCTACACAGTTGGCACTCGCAGCAGAATAGCAGAATCTTGACACTTGTACAAACTGCATAGCACGCGTCCACGCACAGGACCTCCGCGCTGTCTTCGGCTTCGTTACCGGCATCGCTTGCAACAACTAAGACGAACACAGAACTAGTGCAAAAAGAAATCAAGCAGAGAAAATGATCGAAAGGATAGTGCAAGAGGCAAAGAGAGACACAGAAGATGCCGCTGCCACGCCTCTGAAACATGAACAAAGCTTGCTGGCACTTGTTACAGCACTTGCTGCAACAATGGCACTTGCTCCAGCAAGAAAGCTTTGGGACAGGTTCGGACCCACAAGAATGTTTAAATGTTGTGGCAGAGCACTGGGAAGTACACCATCCTCCCATCCGCTCTAGAGGCTACAGGCAGGAGGGCTCAGTTATCATGGCATGCTTTGATAGTAACGACGCTGTTTCAAACACGACCCAATCTTGTCAGGATTCTGTAAGAGTGATTTCAAGGGCCAGGTTGGCCAAGGATGAGCTCCCACATTAGATTTGAAGATGCTATTTCAATATATTGATAAATCCTGTCACTGGGAAATGATTGGAATGCAGAGAATTCCACTTATATGCTAGTATGCCCGAGCATTCTAATGCGTACATGAAGCACTCAAAAAAATCCATATGAATTTGCTGTCTAGCCTTGTGCTACAAAAGGGGGAATGACATACAGAGAGGCAACTTTATTGAAGCGAAAACAAAACGTACTTTTCGCACTGAGATGACAGTCAAGCCATGCCTGACAGCCACCTCCTTGGCTCATTGTATGGCCTAGAGCTGTATTTCAAGACTGGTATTACAGCGTACACTTTTTCACGCCTTAGGCAAGGGAGTGGTCAAAATTAAGATGAGAATTTTTCGTTTTCATACCTAAAATTTTTTTACTGGTGACGTGTAGAGGCCAGGGTGAATCCGGCCACTCAGGCAGCAGAGTCGAATTAAGTAAACTGGGAGAGGGAAGGGGTCCTTGCTTTTTTATTTTTACTAGTTGCTTTTATCAGAAGGACCCCATTACAGCATATTGTTGACTTGTGCTCGCAGTGGCTCTGCTCATTTGTCCCAATCGGTGATAGGTGGTGGACGACAGGTACTGAGGATGGGGGGGGGCCTAATCAGCCTCCCTCTGGATCTGCTACTAGTAGAAGCTCAGGCACGATAGTAATACATAACAAAACAAGGTCACTGAAGACAATGAAAATGTACAAGCAGTACTATATATGTACACATTTTTATGTCACAAATCTTCTATACTGTGCTCATTCAAAACCCTTTCAGTGAGAATGTGCTAAATTTAGTAGCCGGTGCTATTCGATCCAAGGATTCACTAATTTAAGTCTATAATCTTGGTGAGCTGCCAGTACAGCAGTCAATGATCAGAAACGAGACAACATTCCTGGACAAAAATACAAAGGCATACTACCAAAATCACATAAAAAGACTGCTCACTGCAAGCTTGTGTCAGCACTACTGAAGAGAAGCAGTGTCACTTCAGCCAACGTGCGTCATAACAACAGCAAGGCCAGCACTGCCAGTGGTAGCCCTTGCATCCTGCAATAAGCGGTTTAACGCTCATCTCAACTAGTGGGCCACAGTCGCAAAATTTAGTCCCGCAAGGGCCGGGAGAGTGAAATAGGTTTAAGTGAGGGGGCGGAGAGGGGGGGGGGGGGGGGGGGCAGGCATAGTTTTGAATATGCAGTCTAATGCTGCCATTTGAACGGCTATGCCACGTTTCATATATGAACCATTTCTGAACGAGATTTGGCTTCAGGTTTCGAGAAACTTATCAATATTTATCTCCAGAATCACTCAAATCTGGAGACCGATTCTTGAAGAGATTTTTTTTTTCCACGCTTATGTTTCAACATATGGTGACTCGATGAGATGCGTCACAAAAAGGAAAAAAAAAAAAGCCCCAGACAAATCATTTGAACAAGACTGTATTAATCACAGTAGGGAAGTAAATAATGAAAGTATCATTACACAAAATTACAAACGTTTTACTCCTTGTGAAGCCATCGGCTGTGTGTTTAAGAATGTACCACATTTATTTTATTCAGCAGACAACACTTTTTTATGATAGCATGTTTCAGTCATGTTATTGGTATGTTGTAATTGATAATTCCAACAGGTTTTCTGTCACTGACAAGCTACAGTGATTCAGGTGTCTAATGCTGAATTCCGATGCACATCAGATGAGTAGCTTTCCGATTTCCCATACAAACAGCGTGAAAATTACGGGGGCGTGTACTGATTGAGACACGCAATATAAACTCTCCACCAGATATTGTGGGACATAGGACAAAGCTTTACACACCAACCTCAGCACAAAATTGCGATATATGTGGCACTGTAGATAATCCCAAATTTTCGTTATACCAGACAACCTCCTAGCAAGCTTCGAATCTGATTCAATTTCAGAAATGTTAAAATATTCTATGTTCAAGGACTTTTATTTTCCACCTGAATATTCATATTCGATTAGAAACTTTCATTATTTGTACACCTTTGTGAAAGATGTGCACAGTTTGTCACACACTGATACATGCAGAATCACCATTTAATGAACTGTCATGTTTCTATGACCTACAGCTATTCGTGCAGCTGCATGCGATGTTCTAACAATGTGGGCAAGTTTAGATAGAGGCACTGTGAATAAGATGAGTGGGATTGCTTGTAGGAAATGTCTCAAGGACGCATCTCCTTCTCCAGACATAAAAACACATCTATTAACTGGTGGGTTATTATAACACTTGGAATAGCATTTTCTGCCTTGCCAAAAATATATATACAACTCTAACATTGAAAGAAGCACAGATATGACACACTTGTCCAGTTTTCAGGCTTCACACTGCCATTATTTATGGGAAGGGACAATCAAAAATACCCCCGTTATGCTGTCAAAAATCAAGATGCTGTCTCTCTAAGCATTTGATGAGAAGACTCGTTGAGGCCTAATTTGTAAGGGCTGCAGTCTACTTTCAAGCTAATTTGTAAGCATGTTTATGATGGCCACACACAGCATGTGCCCTCAAGGAGTTTGGAAAGGGTGTTTGCACAGTTAACTTTTAAGGATTTGAGGGAATGCATATAGAGGTATCCCAGGATCATAGGTTGGCAAACTTTGTCAGACTGACTCGGACTGAGCCGTGAATCCGAGTGAATCATATTATAGTGAGCAATTTTGGCAAGTCTGAGCCCAAGTGAGCCCTAAGTGAAAGATACCGTATTCACTCGCGTAAAGAATCCCCCCCACCCCTTCGTCCTTGAAAAAAAAATTTTTTAAATGTATCTGTTCATTTTATTTCGGTGTGCTACGAAGTGCTGTTGACGATTGAAACAATTGCAAATTAAGCCATTATATCACAAAATAACGTATAAATTAAAGTCAAAGCATAGTTGCGCAACCATGCTAAACAGTTGGGAGCAGCGCGAACGCGGACAGCGTCAGTCAAAATTGAAAAGTTTCACCTTTCGGGGTAAAGCGCCATCTGTGAAATGCAGGAGAAACCTCTTTGCTTATAGTGCCACACAAGCACAGCGGCCTGAGAACAAGTAGAAAAACAAACGCATGGCCTCCGTAATGAAGTGGGCACGTGACGAGTTTTCACTTAGATGCTTTAGTTTCTACGTCACGTGCCCACCATCTAGGAGGCCATACAAAGCACCCACCGCACAGAGCCACCTGACACGGCATTTTTGTAGTCGGGGTTGTCGTAGTGAACTAACTTAGTTGAAGACACCTGCTGCGCAGGGCGCTTTCGGCCGGTACGCTAGCTACATGGCTGGTTTTAAACTTAAAAGTTGGTGGAGTATGTGCTGGAGCATGGAAACAGAGCGGCTGGACGACACTTCAGCGTCGGTCCGTGCGTTTGTTACAGGGAAAACAAGAGCTTTGGGCAACACAAAATTTTTCGCACATTTCGGGGGCCAGAACAAGCACAACTGCCATGCTAAATTTTCGCTGTTATAACTCCCACGGAATTAACCCTCCACTCAAACTGCCGTCAATTTTTCCGAAGAAAAGAAGGGTTCATTTTGCGAGTAAATACAGTATATTTCTTGAGCGAGGCTCAGTGGGCTCCACGTTTTCTGCCAACCGGTGGTCCAATCTACTCAACCTTATTTGGCTATAGCGAGTGTACAGGAAAGAACGACGAAGGAAATGACAGGCAACAGGATAACAGGATCTTGTTTCCTGTAATTTCATTCTTCGCTTTTCTCTTCTTCCTTCATGTTCAAACTGAGCCATGCTATAACAAAACGAGATTATGATGCACCAACTTGCTCAATGTGCAGTACTTGTCTAGCTACTCAACTTCAGCATTACTATCTGCCTTACGTAAGCGCACATTTATACTCGGGAGATGATTTAGACTCCAACCGAAAGTTTTGAAGGAACCCGACATTCAAGGATCCTTGAAAGCGAGCCGAACTGGAGGAGAAGGTTATTACTCGTGTCGTGGCACATACAGAGGACAGCCCATAACATCAATCGCTCTCTCTGAACCCCTCCCCCAGTGTATACACATGAACTGCGCCCTACGGCAAAACGAGAGAGAGAGGAGGTCATTATCCACCCCTCGAGTGCTTTGAAGACGCCGCTGCTGTGTAGTCCCGCAGTCACTCTTGAGGAAGGAACCAAGTCGATTTCCAAACGTCGGGTTTCTTCAAAACTTTTGGTAGGAGTCTAAATCATCTCCCAGTTTTATACCCAACCAGACAGACTTCTGTCAAATGTTTACAATCACATTTATACTCGCGCCTATTCACACGTACTTCAATGCACTAGCCTTCATACGCTAGCTCTGCTCCGTATCTATTGACTGAAGGTGTGAGTTGCGGAGCAGGGGAGTGTCTTGACCATCCCCCACTCTCTTTTCTGGGATGGTTTTGATATCCGTGCCAGTCGTGCTTCTCAGTAAAAATGACCTTGCTAGATTTCAACCACTGATTACTTGCATTTGAAGATATTGAGAACAAAAGGCGCCCGGCAGAGCACCATTTATGAGCGATATTGGGGTTAAAGAGCAACGACACCATAACTGAAAAAGCTATGTGTATGGTAAAATATGCGCATAAGTCGACTCGTACAAACCTGTATCAAGCCCCCCCATCCCCCCCTTGCCCTTCTAAGTGCCAGTTCGAGAAAGTCTGGGCTAATAATATTTAGGTATGTTTCAGTTCTAGTCAGCCCCAGTGCAAGATGTATTTCTTGAGTATTTGCGTAATAGGTGTCAATTTGTGAAAATAGCCAACAAATACTCAGCTTGCTTGCCTGTCACCTCTGGTGTTCCCCAAGGTTCTGGATAAGACCCCCCGTTATTTTTGCTTCATGTCAATGATAGTGCTGTTAATGTGGATCCACAGATTGAAGTTCAACTCTCTGCAGAAGACTTTTATTTTGCGGTGTTAAGAGTGCCCATGAACATTGCTAAATGAATCAATAAACTAAATTTACAAGTGGTGTGTAGCATATGACATGCAAATTAACTTCAAAAAATCAGTCTGCATGAGTGTCACAACCACGCAATCACCGTCACAATTAACTTACAAAATCGGAGTACGGGAATTCGGCGAGCAACGAAGATGAAGTACTTAGTTGTTACTATCATGCATAACTTAAGTGGGAGTAAGCATGTTGCCAACATTTGTGGATCAGCTCAGCGAAATCTGGGAATGCTACTACGCAAATCAAAACAGGCATCTCCAGCTGCAAAGCTTAAGGCTTACACTATGGTTGTTCGACCCACCCTAGAGTACGCGTAGTATAGTGTGGGAGCCGTACCGACTAACCCTAATGAATCAGATCGAGCAAGTGCAGAGTCCTGCAGAACGTTATTTTTTCTAAGTACTAAAGGACTAAATCCATCACTGCATTGATTAATCAGGCAAACCTTCCAAGTTTAGCTTCACGCAGAAAATTAGCCAGCCTAAAATTTTGTTATTAACTATATCATGGTATGCTAAACATCGATCCCGGACTCTACCTGCGGCCTCCAGGCAAAGTATCACCTCGATCCTCTCCTCCTTATGTTGCGAGATCCTGCATATTCAGAGTTCATATCTGCAAGCACTCTTTCTTGGTCAAAACGATTGAGAACTGAAATAAGCTAAGCCCGGAAGCATTCGATGGTGTGATTTAGCTCGAGAGTTTTGACGAAAAACTTCAGTCACTGGGTGTATAATATCGAAATTTTCATTATGTATAATTGCAGTGCTGTTGTTTTGTATAAAAATGTTTTAAAGGCTTTGTATACCCTTTTTTTTAGTTTGCATTGTGGTGTTTGTGCTACGCTGTTTGCATTAACTTTTTCTGTATTGTAACAATAGTTTTTTCTCTCTCTCTTTTCTGTATTGTAAACTGTCCCACCCTGTAATAGCTCGATAGGGCTAACAGTATTTAATATAAATATATATAAATAAAGTCTGAGTGAGCTCAGCATTTTTGGCTGATCTATGCCCAGAACAGTCAAGTATACAGTGGAGAAGGAAAGGTTAGGTGAGAGTGCGACACATGATACGGTAAAAAGAACTGGCTGCGAACCAAGATGCAGAAGAGACTGATGAGGTCAGCCTTTCTGAGGCACCACCAGAGTGTGAAGAGTCTTAATTATGTCAAGGTCTATTTTGATTTGGTTACCAAAGGCCAGAGTGGTGCCGGGTGAATGAGTCTGTTTTGTTTTCTGGCTGTTGTGCAGTGGTCTCGATACATACTTCACACTTTGAGCACTTCAAGATTAAAAGTAGCATTCATACCTACTTGTCTTTTACAATTTCACAGTACAGCTACATCTACACAGCTTCAGAAATCCCTTATGTAAGCAACAAGCATTAGAGCGATTGGCAAAACATCAGGCACCCTTGGACTATTCCTAAAAAGCATGTTTTAGCATACCAGTTCACCGTTTTATGCGTACAAGTGACAAGGTGAGTTATCATGGTTTTGCGATGCTATCAGCACTTGTACATGATATTTTGTTACTAAGATCAGAAGGTGTCCTGAGCGGCTGTCGATTAGCATATGCCATTAACCTAACAAGTCAGAACATGACAAATACGTAGTCCAGTATCAGAGTACAAGCATTTATTTCAAGTAAAAGAGTAAAATGAGAATGCAAGTGTGAGTGTTCCTACACCCTCTTGCGTGTCCTTCTTGCAGGTGCCACCTGAAATGAAATGTTATGGTTTTACCACTAATTGTCAGGGCTCATAGCAACATTGTGCAGACAAGGAAGAGCAGGTGGACTTTTTAATACCAATAGTTAACCAGAAAATTTTCATAGTTTCTTACAGGGGTGCAACAGCTGAAACAGAACTTGGACCAATTTTCGGAGCAGAAAAATGTTACTTTTAGAGCACTAAAACCCAAATTCGGAGCAGTGTACACAAAAAAAAACAACATTCACTGTTTATCACGAAAAACCAACTTTGGAGAAGTTTGAGAAAGAAGGCTGAAATTAAAAATATATATATATATATATACATATATAGGGAAAGAAGTATTTTTGACACAATATTAATGAGATATAACAGACACTAATGCCATGGTACACACACACGCACAAGCCAAAGTCCTCCTTTCCTTTTTTTCGTGAAGAGGTTAGGTTTAGGGCAAAACTTTTCGGCTCGCTTGCAAGGCGCGTTTGTCCAAATAAAGTAACAAGAACACACACTTGTTGGTTTGGCGACGACACCGAATATCTTTCACATGTTGCGTTGCTATGGCAGCTAATGTGGTCAAGACATGAACTAAAGCTGGAAGTGTACAAGTTTGACGCACTGCGAGCTTATACGCTTTCAGCTTTAGTTCCTAATGGTTCTTAACATGCCATGGCCGGGCTTGCTGACTAAAAAATTCATATTTCCCGCGAAGTTTTGCTAGCTGTAGCAACACATTTTTGTCTTGAAGTTGCATCATTCCGCCGGTAAACATCTGCTTATTTCACCTGGTCGATCGCGTTTCGCGAGTGTCTTGGTCTAATGAGCACCTATCTTACACTACGGTTTAGAGTCAGGGTCTGCCTGCATAGATTGATGACGCAAACTACAGGTGGCCAAAGTAGCCTTCATTTCTCGCAAAAATCAAGGCAACTGGCGCAGCGTGGCACAATTTTGGCACATTTCATGGTTTTGGTGCAGCTCGACGCACAAATGAGGAATTGTATAAAATTAGTGCAGCTGTTGCACCCCTGTCATTATCATTTCTCTACAAGTTACAGTAACCATCAGAAAGCTGGTTTACTTAGTGATTCACCTCACAATCTAGACACAAAAAAAGGGGGGAGAGAGAGAGACAGGTTCATTTTAAAACAGTGTACTAAAGATTCAAGTTCCTGAAGCTTTCCCTTCAACTTGTCACCATTTCTGCCTTTTGCTGCTTTTCTAGACCTGTTCAACCGGACAATTAGGGTCATGTCATTTTGTTGTGTTTACCTGCTCAGCATAGCTACTAACACAAGCAGTCTAATTGGAAACTGTTACTTTGAACTATTTTTTTCTCTTGACATCATGTATTTTATCTTTAATGTGACTTTTCTATGACTGATTTGCATGCTTGGTGAAATTTCTCTTTTTTTTTATCCTCCACATAAGCACGGTAATGGTTGTGTGCGGCTGACCAAGATCTATCCAAACCCTAAGTTATGTATTCGAAATTTGCAACTGCCATAAAATCCCAAGCAGCCCCCTCCCTTCTAAGGGAGATTTCAAACATGTGGGCTCACCTCCCTACAACTATTTTCAGTTTCATAGAATAAATTTTTATTCACTCTTGTCGCGCAAATGAGGAAAAGAAAAAACACCAATGAATACATGTGCATTAAATAAAGCATTTCATTAGAAGCACAGGTGGACATTTATTACTCCAAGTGACTTTTCCACGGCCATCTTGAATTTTGATCCATGACCCGATCGAGGGCCCCCCTCTCTAATAAATCTTTCAAATTATCCTTCACCACATGAGACACTTGCTCGGGATTTCACTGTAGCCTTACCATGTCTCTCACAGTGAATGCAGGATTAGCTTTGGCTAGTGCTGCTGCTGTAACAATGCTACTGCATTGTGGCCAGAGAAACAGACAAGCATGAATGCCTTGATGGCTGGAGTATGCAGTTGCTTGTCATTCAAGAGCATAGTCAGAGCTAGAAGAAAGGTGGTTCAAGACCCACGCCATTCTTTGAACTTTCTTAACTTGTATGAGTAAGTAACAAACACGCACTTTTGTACAACATAAAACATTTGAAAATTCCCCACACCCACCCACACACATACATGCACATACAGACAAAACAATATACTGGTTACACCAAAGTTCATGGAAATATTACTTCTCTGGTTCAGAGCGAAAGGTAATATATACCTAATAATTTTCAAACAAATTTCAATAGTAGCAGGATGCAAGCTAAAGCCATAAAATATGTTTAGCTGCTTTTGCAAGCAAGCCTTCACATGCTTAAAAAATAAATGTTCTTGTACATGCACTACATTCTCACCGTTTCAGGTTGCCCGCTCTTTAATGCCTTAGCGGAAGAGCCCTCCTCGTCAACTGCACGAAAAAGCCCAAGAATGAAGTGAACGACATTTAGCCCAACATCGTGTGCACTTTTTTGTACAAATTGTATGGTTCAAGGGCATTACAGCATGCAGCCAAATCTTTGCCTGACATCAGGTATCATGCATTTATCCACCTAATCAGATGCAATTATTTGCTGATGATTTCATAGCTTACAAAACAATAAATAGCAGGGACGACCAAATAGAATTAAACAATTCCTTAGCTTCTACACAAAACTGGTGCAACAAATGGGGAATGAAACTAAACGCAACTAAAACAGCTAGTATTTCCTTTACACATAACAGGAAACCTCCTCAGTATCAGTACACCATCATAACGTCCCGTTGCAAAAGTGCGACGAAGTATCTCGGTGTCACTTTTACAACAAAATTAAACTGGGAATGTCATATAAATGATGTATGTCAAAAGGCTCCAAGCAAACTGCATTTTTTAGAAAAAAACTAAAAAATACACCTTCCAGTGTTAAACTAAATGCGTATAAAACGCTCATTACCAGCTTTAGAGTATGCGGACATAGTACGGGCTCCACACCACAAATATTTAACCGATAAATTAGAATGCATACAGAAACTAGCATTGCGGTTTATATTGCTACGTGCCAGTGCATGGAGTTGAAGAAGACAAAGCAGATAGACTGGCACGAGCTAATTTGTGTGGCTGGCGCTGCTCGCTTAACCGGCTGAAAATACATCGGTGACTACCCCTCCGAGTCGTTCTCCAACTCTTAACATATTTGGTGGAGTTGTGCGATCCCCGTCCTCACCACGGAACTCCGAAGTGGACGCTCCCTCGCGGCTTTCATCATGACCACTCAAGACTCGGCTACATTCTCTCCAGTCGCCCGCCCTTCTGCCTGGCTTGTCACCCAGCGCATGCAACAACTTTCGTGGCGCTTCCCGCGCTCAAAGACCCCGGCGTGTTCTCGGGCCCCGAGGGTTCCGACGTCGACCAATGGCTACGCCTCTACAAATGCGTCAGCACCACTTACAGGTGGGATCCCACTCTTATGCTCGCAAACGTCATCTTTTACTTCGACGGAACCCCTCATGTTTGGTTTGACAACCACGAGCATAACATAACAAGCTGGGACAGCTTCAAGGAAAAGATCCGTGAGCTTTTTGGCAACACCTCTGGTCGTCGTGAAGCTGCGAAAAATTAGTTGTCAACTCGCGCACAATCTTCCACGGAGCCCTACATCGGTTACATTCAGGCTGTCCTCTCACTATGCCGCCAAGCTGATGAAAAGATGTCCGAGCCTGAAAAAGTTGCACATATCCTAAAGGGTATCGCCGACGATGCGTTCAACCTGTTGGTGTTCAACAATGTGTCATCTATTGATGTGATCATTCAAGAATGCCGCCGGTTCAAACAAGCTAAAAGCACGGGCATCTCCCATCAGTTCCAGCGCCTTCCGAACACCACTGCGACGTCCCCGTGTCTCGACACATATCATCCACCAGACACCTGTGACAACTTGACATGACTCGTCAGGCGGGAACTTGAAGCGGCTGCTCCTGCTAAGGTGGGACCAACGTCCCCTGACCCCTCTCCTCCAATTACGTTGCCTCTCATTCAAGCAGTCGTCCGGCAAGAAATCGCCAGCTTGAAAATTCACTCTATCTCACCGCCTCCCCGCACCGAAGACAAAGCAGATAGACTGGCACGAGCTAATTTGTGTGGCTGGCGCTGCTCGCTTAACCGGCTGAAAATACATCGATGACTACCCCTCCGAGTCATTGTCCTTCTCGTAACAATATCTTCAAAGTATTCACGACAAACATTCATAACGAACTTGAGGGTCAAGGCTGATATCCAACTACTTGTACAACACAGACTGGTTTCTAGACTAAATTTTTATACCTCCTTTATCGGGGATCTTATCGAATACCCCAAGCGACATACATTCATACGCCATTCAGGCATCCAACTCAGACGAATCATAATAAAACAATACGTCAACAACCCTGACATAATAACACTTTCAAATATTCTTTATTTCCACACACCATTTCTCGTTGGAATGCACTGCCTGCTGATGTTGTAAACTGCTCAACTGTCGAATTCATTAGCAGCGTTCAGAATTTAGACTTAAAATGGTCGAAGAATTGGTATCATTAGTATTCCATAAGCAACCCCTTCAGCATGCACAGTTATTATAATTTTGTTTGCTGTTTGTATGTACCTTGTTTACTACATAATGATCATATTCCTTGTCATTTGCATGTGCTAATACTTATTGCTCTGTATAGATGTTTTTTTTTTTCTTTTTTCAACACACTCCTGCATGGGCCCAAGAAGGGCTTGGAGTATTGTGAAATGAATAAATAAATAAATAAATGTCAGTTTAATTGGAAGTTCAACAAAAAGAACAGTGTGGTGTCCAAGTCAGCGTACAGCGAGAGCGGCACTGTCGAAGCAGCCAGTCCAGACAATTGGAGCAGCAGCAGGCTCACCAAGTTGCGCGAAAGTTGCAGCTGACAGCGACATTTTCAACCTCAACGAGGCAGCACTTCATTATAAAATGTTGTCGAGTCGCATTTTCACACCGAAAGGTGGCACGTGCTCAGGAGTGAAACAACAGAAGGACAGGGTCACTGTCCTTTTAGATGCAAATGCCACAGGTGAAGAGAAGCTGCCATTACTTATAATTTGCAAACCTCTTAAGCCTAGGTGCTTTAGAAATGCACAACTGCCGAATGGCGTTATCTATTGCACGAATAGAGCTGTGTGGATGACTGCTATTCTTTTCGAAGAGTACATTTGCGCTATGGATAACAAGATGGCCAAAAAAAACTGAAAAATCCTGCTTATTGTCAACAACTGCCCAGGCCACAGCAAAATAAAGAATTTCGAGGCAGTGACAGTAGAGTTTTTGCCTGCAACTATGACGTCTGTGCTGCAGCTGATGGACCAAGGTGTCATCGAAGTGGTCCGAAAAAAATTACCGCAAGAGCCTTCTCCACAGAATTTTGGTGTCTTATGAAAAAGGCAATGGCAGCTGGGAGCAGCACACCTTCTCAGCAGCATTTGCCAGCAAGTTCGTGCAATGGCTTTCACTAACTGCTTTGCACACGCTGAGTTTTCACATGCCGCGAGTTTACCAGAAGCAGAGACAAAAGACATAGATAACTTCACAGACTGTTTGTCAAGAGGTAGTCAAGTCAAGTACCGGTGCCGCTAGAAATGGCGCGACTTTTCTGGAGTACATGCTGCGTGAGTAGGATGTGGCGGTGACCAGAAAAATGACAGACGCCGAAATTATTGAAACGCCACTAACGTAGAGGACGGCGAAGACGAAGACGAACCACCTTGAGAGGTGCTGACATCTTCTGAGACAAGAAATTTGCTGCGCTTGCTTCGAAATAAGGTCGAGTGCAACGGCAAGGAAGATCGACTGATGCAATGTGTCAGGCAGCAGGAGGACGCCTTCCTAAGCCTAAGTACAACCGCAAAGCAGATGAGCATTAGGAAGCATTTCTCTGCTAAATAAAATGGGAGTGCAGTAAATACCAACCAGTTAAAGTCTCTTGTATGTTGTTGTTTTTTTTTTTCTCTTTTAAACCTGCACAAGAAGAAAGATTAAAAACTGCCGCTGAAGAGCCGGTAAGTAGTAGTGATTTTTCTGAAAAGCGCTCATTTTTCCCGGGGATTAGCACAACTTTAGCCTCGAAAATCCATTTATCTCGAAATTTCCCCTGGTTTTTACGACTTATTAACAAGGTATTAATGTATGGCCATACAACCCCATAACCGAGCTGTTAAGACACTGTTTCTACAAGCCTTGCCAAATGAAATATGTTACCAGCAGATTCGGTTGGCCACAAGACTGCGGATTCATTCTATAAAGGCCTGTACCCCCTGCAATACCGTATTTACTCGATTCTACCGCTCCCTCGATTTTAACGCGCACCCGGTTTCCACGATGGAAAAAAAAAAAAAAAAGCAAGACATCGACTGCAACGCGCACCCATTTTTCTCGTTGGCCCGCACAATCACACAACTCGAAAAAACGACTCCTTTCGGGAGCGTCTTCCATTTAAATATGAGGTTTAAATATGGGCTTGTGCCCATCCGACGTGTAACAGAGCATTGCCGTCACTGTAGTTTTACCCTGGACCGATATCAGCACGCGAACTTGCTTCGCCCCCTTCTTTTCGACGGTTGTGGTGCCAGGCATGTCAAAGTAAAGAGGTGTCTGATCGCCATTCCCGATTTGCCCAAGCAGGTAGCCGTTGTTGTGCCGCAAGTTTAGGACGAACCTCTGAAAACTGTGAAGGTTGTCATCGTACTCCTCTGGAAACTTTTCGCATGTGCCCGTTCGCCTTCGACGGGAAAAGCCTTTCCTCTACATAAAGTTAGTTAGCCAGCACCTGTTCTCTTTAAACTGGCTCCGCATTAGCCATTTTTCTTAGGCTAACTGCATAGCCCGCACTTGAAGCAGTTCTGCCGTCACGGGTCGCTGTGCCGCTCGCTGCTCAAGCATAAGTTCACCGAGCAGCTCTTCAATTTGCGGAAACCGACCCTGCTGTGGTCCACTGAAGCCTTTGCGTGAAGTGTGGCAGCTTGGGCTAGTTGGTATAGCATGACGATAGTTATAGCGCATGACGATAGTTATGTCTCTGTGTCATTTTGATCTTGCGCTATAACTATTGCTTTGCGTGAAGCTTTGCTGTCGACAATCTTCTGCTTTTGTTTCCGCCAGTCCCGCACGCACGTTTCGAAAACTCCGAACGACCGCGATGCGGTCCGATTTCCGTCCGTTTCTGCACTCGCGATGACTTTTCTTTTAAAAGCGGCATCGCGGTGCACTGGAGTTTTTGGAGTCGGCCCTTCCATGCCGTCGACGCTAATGCACTACAAGATGACGAACTCCTCAGCACACGTACGAAGTGCCGCACATGGGAAACACATAGGCAGAAATGGCCGACGCGCCATGCCGACGCACGTAGGGGGCGGCCATTTTAGAAATGCCGATGGCGATAGAATGACCATATTCATTTTTTTTTCGTACTCGATTCTAACGCGCATGCGATTTATGAACTCGCTTAGCCGGAAAAAAGATGCGCGTTAGATTCGAGCAATTACGGTAATGCCCAAGATGGCGCTGCGAGTAATAAATAAAAAAAAAAACAGTGTTTTACTGCAGACAACATCTTTGCAAGCCTGCTCCAATTTTTTCGCCACTGTGCTCATATCACCAAAATACCTCAATCTATACTGCGGTTCAAATCTACATATGTATACTGCGGTTCAAATCTACATATGTAGCCTGCTATCGTCGGCATTTAGGGGTGAATTTCGATTTCACTAGGCTTGAATTAGCTCGTAAGGAAGTCTAAATCGCGGCGAATGAAAGATATAGATGCAATAAAAATCTTCGTTCCTAATAGTAATAATAATAATACTTGGGGTTTTATGTGCCAGAACTACGATGTGATTATGAGCCACGACGAAGTGGAGGGCTTAGAAAATTTGCAACCATCGGGTGTTCTTTCATGTGCAGTGACATCGCATAGTAATACACGGGCTTTAACCGCCATGGCAGGGATAATCTTTTTCCTGTGTTCATTGCATTCCATGCTATATTATGTGTCACTCGGTCGTCGGCCACTAGTCCAGCTAAAGTGACGCAGCCTGTTCATGAGAACATGACAAAGCACTGATCAGAAATAAGTTGAACTATCAGTGCGGATAGCTGACTGTGGCTGAATAGAGCCTTGGGAGAAACACCCGCGCTGATAGCTAACACCATAGCCGATGCGGTGGGTGGAAAGGGAACTACCGCTCTCACAGGCAAAGAGGAGCGTTCAGCAGGCTGCACCAAAGGGTGAGATCGAGCGACTGTGGCATAATCACGCCTTCAACAAAAACAAACACATAGTGCATTGTGAATAACTCCCTCCTCTTGACTATTCAACAAAATCACAAAGTTCGCCCACCTGCCAATTCTGACCACCACCACAGGACAATACACACATCAATAACATTAATATTGTTGTCCACATAGCCATAAGTCAATATGATGAAAAGGGATTGGACTGTGTCAAGGTTTTAAAAAAATGCTACTCACCATGTTTACTTTCCACTGCTTTGGCACGTTTTCCTCTGGTCTTCTTTGGAGTAACCTCTACAGTGGCATGGTCAATGACAACGCCGGCCTCTTGAACAGCCTTGCGCTTGCTTCTTCGTACCATTACTTCATCAGTGTGTGAAGCATCACTCACTAGAGCCTCGTCATTTGGTTCTTGCTTCGATGTGGCAACACGGCGTGACCTAGAGCTCTTAGAAGAGGTGCCCACTTTTTCGCTCTGCTCTTCAGCCCCATTCTCTTCCAACACATCCATAGGAGGAGCTACTTGCTTTGGTAGACGGGCCCTCTTCTTTTTATTAGTGCCACCATCGTCTTCAACAGTGCTAGTCTGAGTTTCTGTACCATCCTCTTGGGAGGCAGGTGGACGCTTCCCTCGGCCTTTCCGCGTGGTAGTTGGTGGAGGTGCGACTACCTCATTCTCAGGCTCAGTCTCGGCAGGCTCACAATTTTGATATTTTTTGCCCTGCTTGACAGCACGCTTTCTTTGAGCTTGCACTGGACTTTCAGTTGGTTCCTTTTCTGATGAAACCAGATTTTCTGCCAACAGTTCCACTGATGAACTTGGGACCTCCTCCTCAGGCACTTTCTTGGCTGCTTGCGTTCGCTTAGCTCTAGTTTTCTTCGGCTGTTGTTGCTCAGCCGTCTCCTGCTCCAAGACATTGGTGTCCAGCTTTCTTGAAGCAACGGTACGACTTGACCTGGTGCTTCTTACAGGCCTGGTAGAACCCTCTAATGCAACATTTAAATTGTTCGTATCTGTTGAAGTATCCTCTTCCTCATGAATTTTTCCAGATCCTGGCCTTCCCTTAGCTCCCGCAACATTTGAACACTTTGCTGTATCATCAAGCTCAGGGCATTCATTTGTGGCTTTTGAAACTGGTTTCCGCTTAACTTTAGATGAACTTGAAGTTGCTCCATTTTCCGACTTTGCAACACCTTGATCTGTGCTCTTTGGAGCTGGCACGCGGCGCGACCGGGCACTCCTGATAGTGGTCTCCTCCACAGCAACATCTGTTACACCTGGAGTTTCATGTTCTAACAGCAGCACTCCCCTCAGCTCTTGCTCAGATTCTTTATCTTGGTCATCCACACTGCTTGACACTGGCTTGCGCCTGGCCTTCCCAGCTTTCAACTTTGGAGTGTCTGTTTCACCCTCCATGACATCTTCATTAACCTTATTTGAGGCTGATGTCCGTTTAGACCTTGACCTGCTTGTTGTACCAACCACTTCGTGCTCCACTGCATTTAAGTGTTCGTCTTTTGAGGCTGGTGTGCCGCCAGTTCTGGCACTCTTATTCATGACAGAGCCCACAGTATCATCATCTGCATCATTTGAAGTCACGTCATCAGACTGCAACTGCACTGGTTCGTGCTGTGCATCATCGTCCTCTTCTCTCACTTGGCCGGAGGCTTGCTTCTGTTTCATTTTTAAAACTTTTGAGGACTTCGGAGTACTAACTCTGACTTGTTTTTGTGCCTTTTTTGCCTTCCCCGATGATGGCGTTGGGTTATCAGACTCTGAGGTAGCTACAGAGTCTTTCAATGATGCCATTGTGCAGCTGGACCTACCCCTTGTAGGCCTGACAGCCTCTTCCACTGCAACATCATTAGTGTTTGAGACATACTTCGCTAATGGCTCGAGTGCTGTCTCCTGTCTAGACACATCTGCTTCTTCATGTATCCTGGCTGAACCTGGTGTGTGCTTAGCTCTCTTGATTGGAGAAACTGAAGACCTCTGCTTTGGGGTCATGGCATTTTGCTCCCCTACAAATGGCACTTGTTTATCAACTGAAAGACTTGTGCTAGGTGTAGCTTCTTTCTCCTGAGTTATCTTTTCATCTGTCTTCAATGCTGCCGTGCAGCTAGATCTAGCACTTCTTCGCCCAGAAAACTTTTCTGCAGTGACACCTTCTGAAGCAAGCTCCTTGGATGGGGAACTGCCAGCTGTCTCCTGTCCTGGGACCTTTTTCTCTGAATTAACATCACTTGGAGCTGGTGTCTGCTTAGCCCTTGAAGCTCTACGAGACTGCTGACTGTCAACCACATCTTGCTTTGGGGTGCCTACAACTTGTTGCTCGACAGTCGTTCTATTTGCATTGAGAGATTCTGGTGTGTGCTTCACTGTTGTATTCAATACAACTGGACTAAGTGAATTCTGCTGTAGTGTCTCGGCGCTTACTTCTTTTGAGACTGGCGTGTTGGTGTATCTCCCACGTCTTGCTTTAACAGAGCCCTCCAATGGAGCAGTTATGCTATCAGGCGTTGCAACTTGAGATAGAAATATGTCTTCAGTATCATGCTGCTGGGTTTTTTTGTTTGCACTGGTTGTAGCTTGTTTTCTTGTCAATTCAACAGCTCTGAGGGGCTTTGGAGTCTTCACCATATCTTGCTTTGTAGTTGCTGCATAAATGGAGGCTAGTGTGTGCACAGCTCTTGAAGGACCCTCAGTGCTTGCTGTAATAACTATGTCTTGCTCTAGCATGTCTGCATTTAGCTTTTCTGATGCAAGCGAGTGGCTCAATCTTGCACTTCTCCTCCTGACAGACTTGTCCGCAGAAAAACTGGCATTGTCTGAAGTTTCAAGAGCCCCAGATATTCTGCCTTTTGTCCTCTGTTCAGTTGCCTTTTCCTCTCGATTTGTTGGAGTTTTCTGAGCTGCTGAAGTTTTCGAGAACAACAAATCCTTATTGCTTACTGGCACATATTCCGTTGCCAAAATATTCACGGTCTCTGGTGTGTTCACAGCTCTTTCTTGAGGTACTTCTGCACTGGCTTTGTTTGAGACTGGTGTGCGACTGGTCCGCAAATCTTTTTTCCTGTTAGGCTCTACCATTGCGCAACTTGCGGTGACATGTTTGGATGGTGATGTGCTCCGCAACGCTGTTTCTAAAGGTTCCGTTTTATTATTCACTTTCTTGGAAGCAGGTGTACGCTTAGCTCTTGAAGAACTCAAAATGTTTGGTGTGCTGTCAATGGGCTCCTCCGGCAATTCAGTACTGACAGACTGTTCTAGATCATCATGCATACCATCTGAAGGTGACTTTGGGTCAGCAGCCTCATCATTTTTCTGCAACTTCTTTGATCCTGGTGTTCGCTTTGCTCCTGAAGTTCTGACAGACTGCTGATGTAGACTTTCCTGATTTGTAGACTTTGCTGGTGTAGACTTTCCTGCTGAAATATTCATTGCATCTGGCATGCGAGTAGATCTCCTTGTCTTTGCAGACTTGCCCACAGCGACATCCGAACATTCCAAGGTCAAATGATTTGATGGGGATGCCCATACTGCCTGCTGCTCAAAGTCTTCTACTTCTCCTGAGTGAACTGTTTCCTTAGGTCCCGAGGTGTTGAAGGCCACTGAAGTGTCCGCCCCACTATCATGCTTTTGACCCCCTCTGCTTGCTCTCTTCAAAGCTGGAGACTGCTTGACTTTTGAGACACTTGAGCTGTTTCGCCTGCCTACAGCCACCTGCTCAGGAGTGTCAAGATGGGTCACATTGGAGATAGGTGTGCAGCTGTATCTTGTGCTTCTTGACCCAAAGGACTTTTCCAAAGCAGCCTCCTCATCTGCTACAGTCTCTCCACTAGTTTTGTCAGCTGTGATTTGTTGTGGGTCCATTCCATCTATGATATCAAAGACCTGAGTTGATTTATTTATCTCAGGAGTCTTAACAATCTCCTCCTCAGGGAACTTTCCGCTCGGTTTCCTTGAAGCTGGCGTTTGTGAAGTCGACAGACGGCCAGATCTCCTTGCATAGGCAACAGGCTCTCCCATTGAAAAAAATGTGCCATTTGAACTTTCATCCTTAAATAGAGACATGCTTGCAGCACCTTGTTCTTTTTCATTCACATAGCTTGCAGCTGGTGTTCCTTTCTTGGTTCCACCAACATTCACAGATTTACGGGTGCCTGACATATTTTGCTTTGGGGTTTCTTCGTTAACCTTCTTTAAGGCCGGCGTCCGTTGAGACCTTGAAGCATTTAGTTTTGTAGGTGAGTCAACGTACTCAGGATCTCCTGCAGTCGCATTCATTGATGTGGAAGAACCACCAAACCCAGAGGCATTCCCCTGGGAAACGTACAAGTTGCCGGCACGGACCTGTGCTGGTAGTGATGTGTCCAGGGTTTCTCGCTCTGGGGCTTCCTTCACCTTCTTTGGAACTGAAGTTCGCTTAGTGCTCGAAACTTTCAGGGACTGCTGAGTAGCTACATCTTCTTGTTTTCTGGTCCCTTCATCTGACATTTTAAATGCAGATGTGCACTTCGTTTTTGAAGCATTCAGGGCAGGTTCTGTACCAGGCGTACTGCCATCTTGTACCTCGTAATTCACTTTTTTTGGCACTGGTGTGCGGCTGGACTTTGCATTTGTCGTGCTGGGTGAGCTCGTACGTCGTGACAGTGATGTGTCAACAGGCTCAAGCTCCCGCACCTCATTCTGTTCAGACATTCTTGTCGAAGCAGTGGACCGTCTTCTTGCAGAAATGTGTAGCAGGCTGGTAGATTCCTTTTGAGCTGAAGAATCAGTCATATCACAAACCATGCTGTTTTCTTTGGAGCTCATAGTACTCAAGTTAAATGATGATCGAGGAGTTTCAAACAACAACTCACAGCCTAAGGTGGTGTCATCCACAGTGTCGGAGGTCTTCTTCAACCCACCTGGTGACTCCTTCCCCTTGAAGCTTTGAAGTGCTACGCGAGAACTGCTACGGCTACTTAAAAAGGACAATTCTGGTGAGGCAGCATTAGAAGCTAGGTCACTGTCCTTTGGGTGAGAGTTGGAGTAAGCTGACCTGTTTTTCTGAGCCTGCCGCAGCAATGTGCAACTCTTTCGAGCACTGCCAGTTTCCATCCTACTTTTTCTTGTATTAGCACCTCCCACTGGAGTACTGGCAATAATCATTCCATTAGCAGCACTGGATGTCGCAAAACTGCGAGAAGTGCAGTCGTCAACAGAGATTTTGCTCGGTGATTTTTCTGGAACAGACTGTCCATTACAATCATCATGAATAGCCAAAGATATACCCTGTACATCTTCACAGCCATTTTGTCGTCTCAGTTTAGGCGACTGCTCCTCTGTGATAATCTGAGAAGTTCGACGCCGTTTTCCTAGACCCTCGCTCAAACTTTTGAGTGATGCAGAACGTCTACGCTCAGTGGGAGAATATGTCATGCTTGCCAGAGAACTTCTCGAGTCCAATGCTTTCATTCTTGGCTCATCTATTAAGGGTGTGGAATCTGATGAATCATACAGTTGGCCATTATCTGAAGATTCTGTAACTGGAGGAATGCCAGCATCATCATACTCCTGAACAGAGCTTGCATCATGTATTGATGAAGCAAGATTATTTGAAAGAGAGCTTTTTCTTGTTGCTCTCAACATTTTTCGAGAACTGGAGATGTCCGACATATCACTCAAGGAATAGGATAAACCATCCCTCCAAGAAAGCCTCTTAGGCCGCGTTGAAGTTTCAACATTCCTTGCAGCTCCATGTGCTGCTGCACTCCTGGAGCGACTCTGTCTTTCACTTCTATCACCAGCATCACTTGAGTTGGTTGTAGACAGTGGTGACACAAACTCTTCTGGCGGAATGCAAGGGGTCTTGTAAAGTGATTGGTCAAAGGAGCAAGTTGTAGGTGTAGACATGCCAGGTGTAGACATGTCACGTGTAGAAACTCTAAGTCTAGGCATGCCAGGTGCAGACACGCCAGGTGTAGACACGCCAGGTGTAGACGCACCAGGTGTACTGTTCACCTGTTGAGCTGCTAGACCCTCTTCGCTTCCATGAGCTTTTGATGTTGAACTCTCTCTTGCACCTTCTGTAAATGCAAAAACATTCACAGATGTATGCTCTGGTTTAAACACATAGTGCCATAAACATATTTACATTACTGCCCTTTGCTTAATGAAATTCCAAGAAATGAGCAAATATAAAGGTGCTAAACTAAATTCTTTTTCATTTTTAAGGGATGGAGCTGCAGAACAACACATTTATGAAAAGCTCGAATCATTTTTATCACTTGTAATTCTTAGATGTGCGCCAAAATCGAAGTGCACAGACATTTTGAACTTAACCCCCTCAAAATGCAGCCACTATGGCCAGCAAGATGAGATTGGACACAGTAAGCTAGAACTTTCACTCTAGCACAAAGCCACCCAATAAGAAACCACAATATGCCTGACAGGACGTAGTGGTGCGGCAATACCAAAAGCACCCATTTAAACGCCAATGTATAGGATACAGCTCAATTCAGGCAATTTACAATCACATAATTCATACACTAGCATCCTTCCCCAGTCGCATGATGTTGAATAAAGCCCATCAGTAATTTGGAACAGACAAAGGGTACATGGAATTAGGTACGGGCAGAAAAAAAAAGGAAAAAAAAAAACAAAGATGTGTAAGACATCGCTTGAAAAGAACATATCAAACTGCAAAGCAAAAATGAACATATGAAAAAATATTATTGACATTGCAATAATACTATGAACAATAATCATGGCATGTGCATCTGGAGAGCATAGCAATACTATGTAAGGACAAAAAGATATATTGCAATGCATATATACAGATACAATAAATATAAATCAGCGTATACATAAGTTAATGTAATAGCATGCAACACAACTTTAGTTGGAAATGATTTTGGTGTGACTAATTCTAGCATTGATATGTTGGGTGTCTATATGTTACTTGATATTTTTTCAGTGCAAGAGGGAAATATTCTGTTTTATTTCTTGTGGAAGGGTATTCCACACGGCGACTCCTTTAGCTGTATCTGTTACCGTGAACGTTTCTTGTTTGCCAAGTGAGATAGTTTCCTTTTACTTTTTGCGGCTTTCATAACTGAAACATGAGAAATGTGATTAGCAAACTAGATAGCTAGTGTTAATACTATAATGGGCCATAAGTGCTGTTTTACAATATTACAATCTATTACCATGCTGAACGGCATGATATTTAGGTTTCGGAAGAGTGGTGTATAATCATTCTTACCATGATTTGCAGTAGCTATTTATGAATTAAAAATTGCAACTTTTAGTATTAGGCAGCACTTTTTTTTTTTTAAGAAACTTGAGATTTTTATATGCAATCAGCCACATGTACTGCTAACCTTGGTGCAGAAGACTGAGGCGCAAAAAACATATCGTGAAGCAGGAAGAGCAGGAGAGAAGACAGAACAGCGCCACAATATGTTTTTTGCGCCTCAGTCTTCCGCACCAACTAGCCCAAAAACAAGTCCTTTTGGAGTACCGATAACCGAATAGGGACATTTTCTGCACAGGCTTCTGCACGAAATGGACATGCACAAGTTTAGTGAGTCGATGATTTTAGCGTCGAGGGGAAATTATTTTCAACACTTAATATAAAAGAATGCAAATGGCAACACCAAGGACGACTGCACTGCGACAAGTGACAAAAAGGCGGCAGTAAGGTGACCATTTTCTACTGCAAGACATGCAGTCCAAGTCCTAGCCTTCACCAATGGCAACTGCTCTAGGCATTACCATACGACACTCAAGTACTGTTAACCGCCAAGGATGCAGAAATTATCATCAAATAATAACCTTGAATGTGCTTTTTGCACCTCAGCTGGTTCAATACGAATTGCAGTCATAATTTCATTGAATCTATGCCCATTTGCCCGATAAAAAACACTTTAGGTTAAAAACATTTTATGAGTGGAACTGTAACAAAATAGTACTAACTGATCACCAACGTACTAGCTCAATGTCAACTACACAATGTGCATAACATTAAAGGCAATGTAACCACTGCTCTCCATGTGCATTTCCCAATATAATATATAGTCGAATACTGAAAGTTTTATACCAGTTTATCAAAACCCACCCTAAATAAAAAATAATGATTGATTTGTGGGGTTTAACGTCTCAAAACCACCATATGATTATGAGAGACACCGTAGTGGAGGGCTCCGGAAATTTTGACCACCTGGGGTTCGTCAACGTGCACCCAAATCTGAGTACACGGGCCCTAAATAAAAAAAAAAAATACTTTATAGTTTCCCAGCCTTAATATCACTAACCATTGCTATTTATTTATTGTGATGGACTTCAGTTCCCCTGATATCTATCACATGTGCCATTACTATGGCAACTAACGAGGTCGCCAGCAACACCAGCGTTCGCAGCAGGTTGAGTTTGTACACGTGCAGTAACAGTGGCATATGCTTCCAGTTTTAGTTTCTAACATGCCATAGCCGCTTTCACTGACTAGGAAATTCACATTTTCTGTAAAGTATTGTTGCCTACGACAACGCATTTTTGTCCTGAAGTTCGGTCGTTCCGCCGACAAATATCTGCTAACGTCAGCGGACCAGTGGGTGCATGGTGTTGTTCCTTCATCTGGTCGATCGCGTTTCACGAATGTCATGACCTAATGAGTAATATACATCATACACTCACTGTAGTTTAGGGTTAGGAACTGTGTGCCTGGATCCCTCAATTGATTGATGATGTGAACTACTGATGGCCAATGTGGCCTCCATTTTTTGCTGAAATCAGCACAACTGAAAAAATTTTGAGCTTAGTTGGGCATTTTGGCACAGCATGGCACAATTTCGGCAAATTTTATGACTTTGGCACAAGTCAGCACAAAAATGGGGAATTGTATCAAATTGGTGCAATTGGCACAGCTAAGCACCCCTGTATTTAGCATACAAATGGTTTGACTTTTAAAGACGATAGTCTTTCTTGGGGACAATCGGCGAAAAATATTTGGTCTGTCTGTCTGTCTGTCTACATTTGTCTGTTTGTCCGCCTTAACGATACCCCAAACCACACTATATGGCCAACCCCATTTGCAGCGCCCACCAATATTGCTCAAGGTTTAGCGTTCATAGTTGTGCAATTGTCAATTAAAAAGCAAATATTGCGCATATCTGAGGCGCCATAACAACACTTCGAAGTTTTGTATGTCTGCCTTTATATATTTCGAAGTTTTGTATGTCTGCCTTTATACTAAAAGAGGCACACGCAAGTAACTCTAAGAAATGTAGCGTTTATAGCGCTGCGCTGACAGTGCCACGCGATGCTCAAAAAGGTGTTTCCAACGTTTTGCTGCAACGTCACAAAGGTGGCACCTGCCCGTCGCTTTGCGTTCTACACCTTATCACCTTAGAGACTACACCTTATCACCTCCGAAAAACGAAGGCGCGCATCTTTCTCCACGAACTGCACGCTTTCGTTTTCGAAGATAACTGCAAGATGGCGCTTGTGTCTAACAGGCCTCGATGCGCTCGTTCGCCTCCGCTACACGCTCGAGGCACTCTAACGCAGCGTCTCCAGAATACCATTCACCGATTTTCTTGTGCAGAACATCAAATAAACGTTTTGTTCACTATCGTCTTTCAACTACATTTGCAGTGTAACATGCAGATTTGGAACCAATTTTTTTACGTCTGCTTCTCTATCTGCTTGCCACACAGTTGGCATAGCGCCAAGTTTACTACACGCTTTTAACAGACAACATAAGCGCACTGCACTGCCGTTTCCGGCGACCTCATGCGGGGATTATCTTTATGAGTGCGACACGGGTGCCAAGAAACCCCACCGCGCTGACTATCTCGTAAAACCAGTGTGTACAGCACTAAGTTACAAGTGAATGGTACTGGGTGATCACGCCTTGTCACACGTGCAACCGCGGTATTAGCACTGCCTGTGTTGGCCTGTTCTTTTTTTTTTAATATCAAAGCCACCACTGTTGAAGAACTCCTGATAGTACACAGACTTGCGATTGTCGCCTGCGCCCCTCAGCGACTTGAGTGAAGCATAGTAAAGCACTTGCTGCTTTCTTCAGGCATCGCGCAGCATAAGTAAGCAGTTCAACGTGGAATGTTATAACCCTCATAAGTGTTATAACCCTCGTAACGCTACACTACTACTCTAAAAGTGCCTGTAAAATCCTTTGACACAATCTGTGAATTCAAATGTGGATCTCCTAAGCTGGCGACCTCGAAATTCAAGAGATTCGTAAAACCAAATAGTATGGGTGGCAAAAGAAAAAATAAAACCGACACACAGCTTTGTTTGTTTAATTAGGACTGCACAAATGCTATGCAGTGCTCTAAATGATTGCCAGTAACATTGTTAAATGTCAGAGATCATACTTCGATCCCGGATATATCGAACTCGAAGGGGATCGCACAATAGTATGATGTATCGAGAATTCCAAATACAAAATATGTGTATTTAAGGCCTAAATTGAAGCATTTCAGGCCTCAGAAATCGCTACAAGAGCTAACATAACAATTCGCTCACAGTATAATGAAAAACAAGGTGCGAACTGCAAGTTGTCGCACTTCGTTTCACATGAAAACAGTCTGCAAACTTTTTTTGCTTCTTGCACGCCGTCAAGTTCCAGTCATCCTAAATATCGTTGAAGCTTTTCAAATAACTAAATTTAGCTCCTTCGGCCACAGCGCTGATTGATGCTGAACACCGATGCAAGCTTTGTAGCATGGCAAAAGGTTGGGTAGCGGTGGCAGCGAAGGCGTTAGCGCATTCATAATCGCACAGCTACACTTCCGCGGCACCGGCAACGGCAGCCAAAATCTCAGCATCGATGCAGTCAGAAACAGCTACATCGTCCCCTGTACCAAGTCGCTCACTGTCCAAGATGTGGCCAGAAACGCTGATAAGTGACAGAATTCACTTAGGCATCGTACGCCATTGTCAGCGGTCATAACGCACCCATTGTCGTCACCTAACCCGCAAGGAACATTTATAAGTGTTTAAACTTGACGTCGCTCCAAGAGCCAGTCATAATTTTTATCGCTACGTGTGGGTCAACGTACTCCCGAATGAGGATTTATCAGGAAGGAGGCGAGAAGTACACAAGACCACAAGGCGCAAAAGACAACGCCGTGCAAGCTGTGTACAATACCGAGTTCGTCAGAGTTCCCAGAGTCGAAATGTTGGCACTATTGATGTCACTGTGGCTTTGTAGCTGGCAGCCACTGCTTTTAGCCACTTTGATGCAAAAAGCTAGAAAAAGCATAGCCTCCGAGACATGCGTTTTGAAACCGAAAACACTAAAAAACATCACAACTGCACAACAAAAGGCCATGCTTTACAAGTTCGCGTGCCATTGAGCGCTAACAAACAAGGTAGGGAATGCGAACATTGGAATGAGATCGCAGAATCACAGATGCACCGGTCCCATACTTTTGCATGGGACCGGTGCATGTCTATCGCCGAGACAATACAATGCAAGAAAGAAAAATGTTTTATGAGCTATTGCTATGGCAACCAATGTGGTCGCCATTCATAGCACGTGGAGTTTGCTCAGATACGAAAAACGTGGCATACGGTTTTAGCTTTAGTTCCAAACATGCCATAGTGGCGTCTGCTGATGAGAAAACTCGCATTTCCCGCAAAGCGTTGGTGGCTATGGCAACGCATTTTTGTCAAGAAGTTGTATCGTCCTACTGATAGGTATCCACTATAGTTAGCAGACCAATGGGCGCGCAGCATTATTTGATCTGGTTGACCTAATCTTGTATCGTGGCTTGGCCGACGTAGCCTTCATTTCTCACCGAATTAGAGCTCCTGAGAAAATTTTGAAGCTGGTCCAACGTTTCAGCACAGCAAGCAGCAATTTTTGTGGTTCTGGTGCAGCTCGGCAGAAATGTGAGGAATTGTATCAAATTGGCGCAGCTGTTGCACCCCTGACTACACATTAAACTTGAAAGGAAAATATGCTACAGCATAGACTGCTTGTAACGTAAATTGCTGGAGTTGTGAGTACCTGCGCTATGACCAAAACAATATTTACCATTGGTAAATGGTGAAGAATGCATTCCTTCTTTCTTTTTCTTTTTCGACACCCACTCAAATCGAAACTGGCGAAAATTAACAGTAACAATATCGCCATGGTTCAAGAAGGCTTCGTTTGGAACATGTTCATCATTCTTGAGAACATCCTTTGTGCCAGAGACGTTGACGACATGAGCCTGCATAAAACATACAATTGTGTTCATTAGTAACAAAGGTTTCCACATTATCTATATCGAACTGTGCACTCAAGTTGTAACCAAGCTCTGACTGCAATAGGTATGAAAAATATGCTCACGATTGCTGACATGGGAAATTCACATTAGCCAAATATGCACCTTCTCACTATACAAGCCATGTCCCAAGCAATGATTGATCAGTGGTGCTTTCACTGTAAACAAACATGGCACACACAAAAGGTGTGCAACCACACATTTGCATGAAATATGTCATACCAAACGACGAAAACGTATATGAAATCCTGTGAAATCCCAACTGCACTTCCTGCTAAAAAAAAAAAAAAGAATTCAACTGAGCTGAGGTCCATTAAAGTTCACTGTAAGTTGTAGCCAATACATGACGGTCTAAGAGACAGTGAGGTGTTTTGTGTCAAAATGCACATTATTTCATATTATCATTGTTCATCCACATGCAAGTATGACAGAGATGAAATCAATCTAATTCATATACTTGCACGTGGTTTCAAGTCTACAAGACTGCATGCAAGCGAGAATCCCAAGTGAATATGAGTGTCTAGACCAAACAATATTCCAATGAAACCAGTCACAATAAATTAGGATTATATAAATAGAGGATCTGCATGACTTATATTCAGCTCAACCCATGTAAGGTGTCGGGTCACATTGGCAAATCATTAACAGTAAGCAGATTACAAAGAATTTGATGTGAGAAATATTTTTCATCTGTATTTAAAATTACCCTATCGATATATAAAAAATAGGGATGGGCAAATAGTAAGTTTGGGGTTCAAAACAACCAGATATTTGGTCACATATT